>NC_046323.1:17240024-17560440 GCF_009819535.1 Lacerta agilis
TACATCTGTAGAATGTGTGCTTTTTATTTAAAATGCATCTCTGGGTTATTTGTGGGGCATTCGTTCATTTTTTATTTTATTTTTTTCAAAATACAGTCCGGCCTACCACATAGTCTGTGGGATGGTGGACCGGCCCATGGCTGAAAAAGGTTACTGACCCCTGTACTAAACTGTAGCACGTGCCCACCCCCACCCCACCCCCCCCAAAAAATCACATTAGGAAAATACCTAACACAGCGCCACCTGCTGATGCCTGTCTAGGTTGCATGTTACTGAAATAGGCACACAGCAGTGATAGGAACCATAAAACTGCAGAGGGTAGTCTAGGCCAACTCCCTGCAACGCAGGAAATGGTTTCTGCCCAACATAGGACTCTGAGATTAAGAGTCTCATGCTCTACTGACTGTAAGGCTTTTCCCAGAATCAAAACGAGCGTCTACTAAAACATTTTTCTTAAAACTGTGAGCCAAACTATTTACAGTCCCATATTTTTTGTACTTCATTTGCCAGCTTGGTTGAAATAGCAAGGCTCATTGCATTATTTCAGTTGGTGGAGCACGAGACTCTTAATCTGAGGGCTGCGGGTTTGAGCACCATATGGGGCAAAAGAAGCCTGCATTGCAGGAGGTTGACCTCGAAGACCCTCGTGGTCCCTTCCAGCTCGACAATTCCATTAATCTATTACAGAATAACATGCTTAAAGTGTCCTAACAGTGAGCATGCAGCAGCCAAAGTTAAAACACCCATCCTATAAAAACAAAGTCTTAACTGATTTTCAGTGGTGAGTAGTGGCCAAAATTGTGGAAACCTTTTGGGGAAAGTGTATTTTTGAGGTTTGATGGCTCAGAACACCACCTTTTTTTGGAGTAATGCCATAAATTTTTATATCAATGGAAATATAATTTAATGAAAAATGTAATGCAACAAAGTTTGTTCAATTATCTGTATTCTATCAAAAATTATAGCCAAATCACCAGAAAAGGGAAGCACAACTTGCTTAGGTTGATATGCAGTAGCTTTCCTAGGCATGTTTACTCTGAAGTAAATCCCATTGAATTCAGTGGGGCTTATGCCCAGGTAAGTATGTAAAAAGTTGCAGCAGTAATGTCTAAAATGGAAGAAGAGAAATTCTTACCCAGAATTGGGGCCATTCTTTCATTTCAATAAACACAGGACATTAATTTCTTCATTCCTAAAACTAACTGAAATAAAGGAGAAACCTTAGTGAATTATTCAGCCATTTCAACATGTTAAGATGAAATACATTCGTTGCTTTATCTCTCTTTGTTTGTATTTTCATATACGCTCATCTCTAGGAATGAAGATAAAGAAATGAGGGGGAAAGACAATATAAATCAGTGGACAGCTAGAAGCAGAGAGCCTGGCAAATCTTCAGATCTCACATTCTTAACAAACTTATATAGCATGTTCTCTGGTTTAACCTAGTGGCTGTTTTTCAGAGTGCCGTCATAATCATTTTAGAAAATCCAACCAGTTACAAAGTCAGCGTAAAATCAAGCCAATGGCACGCCTCTGCATGTCTACTCAGAAGTAAATCCCATTGGATTCAATGGAATTTACTCTCAAGTATTGGGATTGTAGCTTGAAGCATAAACCGGGCAAAATTTGTTGCCAGATACTGTATAACATATTTTACTCACTTAAATTTCTTTTGACTAGAAGAGCTGTCAGAAATGTTGCTTTTGACTAACATGTGGGATATCTTACCCTCATGCTAACAGTTGTGTGCTTTTGCAACCTTAAAGGCAATTATTTTCTAGGCTCAAGTTCATGCCAAAATAATACCCCAATCTGAGCCTAAATGCCTGCAGAAGGCTGCTTTCCACGTTAATATATTCCCAGATGGAAGAGGAACTGTGGGAAAAGCCTTCCCTTCCCAAGCCAACTGCTGGGAATGTGCATGCTTATTTTTTTATTGTTTATCATTTATCAGTTATAAACATTCAGGTAGAAGATAAAGGACCCCTGGCAACTACGGGGTTGCGGCGCACAGAAACGCCGTTTACCTTCCCGCCACAGCAGGACCTACTTATCTACTTGTACCGGTGTGCTTTTCGAACTGCTAGGCCGGCAGGAGCTGGGACAGAGCAATGGGAGCTCACCTTGTTGTGTGGATTCGAACCGTTGACCTTCCGATCAGCAAAGCCAAGAGGCTCTGTGGTTCAGACCATAGCGCTACCCACGTCCCATGCGAGGTGTATAAATGTACAATGTATAAATGTTTATATCCTGCCTTTCCACCACAATGAGCCCCAAGTGGCTTAAAGGTAAAGGTAAAGGGACCCCTGACCATCAGGTCCAGTCGTGTCCGACTCTGGGGTTGCGGCGCTCATCTCGCTCTATAGGCCAAGGGAGCCGGCGTTTGTCCGCAGACAGCTTCCGGGTCATGTGGCCAGCATGACAAAGCAGCTTACCTTCCCGCTGGAGCGGTACCTATTTATCTACTTGCACTTTGATGTGCTTTCGAACTGCTAGGTGGGCAGGAGCTGGGACCGAGCAACGGGAGCTCACCCCGTCGCAGGGATTCGAACCGCCGACCTTCTGATCAGCAAGCCCTAGACTCTGTGGTTTACATCAGATCTAAAACATAGATTAAAAACATCAAAAAGGGATCAAATTTGCCAGCTTAGAGGATACAGCTGATAAAAACTACCAGCAAGCTAAAAGCCTGCAATAAAAAGAAAAATAATAAAAACAAAGGATTATGCAGTTGGTAAAGAACAAGGCGATAGCTCAACAAGATAGCATCTATTGGCCTGCAAAATTATTTTATTAAAAAAATCCAAGTTGAATCCCCAACACCTCCAGGTAGAGGAGGGAAAATTCCACTCAGGGTCAGCAGTATTGAACTAGATGGACTCAGTAGAAGGCAGACTCCTATGTTTCTGTGCCATCAAAAAGAAGGCAAAACCAACCTTTTTTTCAAAAAGCACAAAAAAGCCTTGCCTGCTCTCCTGCCAAACAGCTGAAATGTGTTGTTGTTGTTTTTTAACGGGCTTGACACACTCAGCCCCAGCTGTTCAATGCATGCTGTGCTGGATGCAAGCCTGTTTCTTTCAGCCCTTAAGGTGCTAGAAGAGTCTTTGCTGGGGTTTCCCCCCCCCCCATACAGGCAGACAAGCATGGCTGCTCTTCTCGAGGTCATGTAAATTTGCCCTTTGCTGCTCCCCATCAACAGAAGCTGCCAGAGGAACGTAAACGAGCTGAGAGGAAAGAGCACATTTGTTCTGTGTGGCAGTGGGGTTCTAACAAGTATCCTGCGCATAAAAATGTATGACATGCGCTGAACAGAATTAAAGCGAATAAGGTTTTTCCATGTAAGGCTCACCGTCAAAAGTCCGCCTGCGTGCGCTGGCAGCTTTTGCGTACGGTGAACAGGTTCCTGTGACAAGAGAAATCTGCCCAGTTTGGAAAATAACCCTCCAAATTAGTGATGAGATATGGCTGTGGATGTGTCTTCCACTATTAGATGCCAGTTTGGGCAGGTCTTTTTGGTTCATAGGACAGGGAAGGCTCATGTATTTCATCTATGGCACATCACATTTCCTTCAAAATGCTTTTTTTGGGGAGAGGGGCCACTGGATTGACAGGGACTGGGAATCCTGTCCTAGATACTCTTGGACTTCAATTCCCAGCAGTCCAGATAGCATGGCCTTGGATTATGTGGGTGGTAATCTCATAACATTTGCAATGTCACAGATTCACTATCCATGGTTTTGCTGGATTTACATACAGGCTGCAGCCCTGGGCCTCAAAATCTAGGAAGGAAGGCCTCTGCCTCTTGTCATTTAAAATAAATAAATAAATAAAAGTTTGTTGGTTTTTTTTTAAAAAAGAACAAACCATGCAGATTTTACTATCCACCTCTCAGACGGGCACCATTGCCATTTTAAGAGAACAAGGGAGGTGTTCGTGATGAGTTCCAGCAGCTCTTTATCTAGGAAAAAATAGCCGTTGTTGTTGTTGTTGATGTTGTTGTTGTTGTTGTTGTTGTTGTTGTTGTTATTATTATTATTATTATTATTATTATTATTATTATGCCCTGCCCATCTGACTGAGTTGCTGGCAGGAGCTGGGACAGTGCAATGGGAGCTCACCCCACCGTGGGGATTCGAACAACCGGCCTTCTAATCGGCAAGCCCAAGAGGCGTACAGTACTTACTGTTTAGAAAAGTTTGTGAAGGCTTTAAAGCTACTCAGAATCCAATGATAAAGTCAGCTACAAAGCAGTACAAATGTTCAGATCACTGTCCATCTTTATAGTGTGCATTTGAGAACGAGTACGGATTCTTTTATATCATTGTGAATCACAATAATGACATTTTTTGTGAAAATAGTAACGAGTAAGCGATATGAAAGTGGTGGTAGCAAACGAACAGAAGGAAATACTGAAATGTCTAAAGCCAACCATGTCATATGGCTCTGTGCAGCAGGCAGATGCAGTCCCAAATAATCCTTCTGATACAGAACATTAGTGTTTACAAACAGAAGAAAACCAAGTAGACTACACTGAGCAGACTGAAGAACGACCAGCTTATACAGAACGCAACCTGCCAAGGATCAATGTGGTCAGTAGCTACCACCACGATTACAGAAAACTCTGGAGAATGTGGCAATGAAATGGCAGAACCTACAGTCAAAGAATTAACACAAGACACTGGAGGAAATTGCCATGAGATGGTTACACCAAAAGAAGCAGTTCAAGCATATAACTGTCTTAAAAGAATTGGGGAAAGAAACAAATTACCTCAGTGAAAACCCTAGCATTGCAGACACAAAAATACCAACTGTTCACACCACTAGTGATTTCAGAGACAATAATGAAGTAGGTTTATGGACTTATTATTATTATTATTATTATTATTATTATTATTATTCCCATCCAGCTGGGTTTTCCCAACCACTCTGAGGGGCTTACAGCATATATATTTTTTTAAAAAATCAAACATTAAAAAAGATAATATCTTATACAGACTATAAATAAACCAATAACTCAATATAAACTAATAATAACAATAACAACAATTTACAGTTATACCCAAATTTAAAATAAACACCAACCCAAACTAAACGTTTAATCAACCTCAACCCAATAGAAACAAATCAGAGGGGCCAAAATTAAAACCATTTAAAACATTTTATCCAGTTGCCCCAACCCAAGAGTTGTTCCAGCAGCAATGTCCCTCCGGTGTCCCAAGTGCCTCTTTTAGCTGTTCAGGGGGAGTCTGGGCTCTGCCCCCTAAGGCCACGTGGAAATGGGCCTTGCAGCTGGAAGCAGGTCTTCCTTCCAGTACTCATGGTACATTGAATAACAAGGAAACTATCATTGAGAAAGATGCATTGGAATGTCAGCAATGGGGTGGAACTTTTACCACTTTGAAGTGTACATAGAAAAACCAAGCCTGGTTCTGCTCAAATAATTTATTCTATTGTGCCAAAGTAAGTGGAGAAACTTGCCCTTAAGAATGGATAGTTTCTTCTCCCACAAAAGGAAAAAAATCTACTGTTTTAATGTGCAAACTTTCCCCTAACCAAACTATGTCAACTACAGCTTTAGCTTCTACTGGTTTTGATGACTGGCACCACATTTACCTTGTTCAAACCCACAGAAACTCTAAAAATCACATGAACTCTATGCTAACATACTTAACAAGAAAGCATGGTCAAGTACTCACAGCCTGCAGAGCAGGATTACCCGAGGTACGTATTTTGGAGAGTTATTGCAGTGATTTCCCTTTGGGAAGAACATGGCTTGGCATTTAGGGGAGATGATGAAACATTTGCTTCACCCAACAATGGCAACTTCCTTGAATTGCTTGAATTAATTGCCAAATTTGGTCTCTTCCCATGTGCTCACATAAATCAGTATGGAGCTAAAGGCTCTGGTCAGCCATCATATTTATCCAAAACCATATGTGAAGAGGTTATTCAGTTGATGGCTAATACAGTTCGAGAAGCAATACTGAGCGACATCAAACAGGCAGGTTATTTTAGTTTATCAGTCGATTCAACCCCTGATGTTTCCCATGTTGATCAACTTACTGTCATTGTTAGATGTGTTTCTCCTAGTGATGGATTACCAGTTGAATTCAGGTTTTTTTGAACTGAAGAATCATGCCTGTGAAAGTATGGCTGAGCTGATACTGAACTACTTCAGTGAACTTGAAATAGATTTCAGAAAAAGTAGAAGACAATCAGATGACAATGCAGCCAATACAGCTGGAAAGAATAACGGTGTTCAACAAGAAATTATAGAAAGGAACAAGTTTGCAAAGTTTTCCCCATGTGCTGAACATTCCCTAAATCTAGTTGGATTAACCACAATTGACTTGTGCCTGGAAGAGGTATAACCAAAACGCTTCTGAGTCAATCAATCAATCAATCAATCAATCAATCAATCAATGTCTTTATTTTGGTCAGTGACCAGTATTCACTTCTGATATAAGTGCTCTTGATATTTCTACAAGTGTGTGTGTGTGTGTGTGTGTGTGTGCGCGTGCATATGTGTGCTTTTTGAGGGGAGAGGGAATACCTCTGGAGCAGACTTATGGATGACCCATGGTATAATGGTAAACGCTAAGTTTGGAAGATCATTTGGGCAGCTTCCATAGAAGGAGAGTCAAAAAACCCAACAGGTGTGCTAAAACACTTTAGGTTGGGTGTAGTTGAGCTTTAAATTGTGTTTTGGATTTCTTAAAAATAAATGTGTCAAAGTTTTTATTGTTTTATACTGAATGTTGATATTCTCTTCTTGGTCTCTTTCTTCTTTGCAAGCTGCCCAGAGAAATTATGTTCTGAGGCACCCATATAAATCAGATAGATAGATGATAGATAAATAGATGACAGATGATAGATAGATAGATAGATAGATAGATAGATAGATAGATAGATGATAGATAGATAGATATCCCTCAATTTATTTGGATCAACACAGCTCTAATCCTATACATGGTTATTGGAAGTAAACTCCAGTGAATTTGGTGGTGATGCATAAGTTCAAGTTGTAAAACACATAGAGCTTTTAAGCAGAAATGCCAACAAACAATCTTGCAAAGAAGCATTACACTTTAAACTACTGAGGTGAAGTAAGAACCCTATCTAAGAAAAGGGGAGAAGTATCCAGCCCCTGCTTCATTATTTTTCTCCTACTCTCACTTCCCTCTGCTAAGCTGTTACAAAGGACAGGAAAACTTGAAAGCCTTGTTGCCTCCTCAGCCATTTGCCAGAGCAAGGAGAGCTGTCCTTCAGCAAATGATGTCATCTCTCCTGCTCTGAGAAGACTCCTGCATGCCCCTGCTGCTACACCACTGGGTACGACTCACATTCCGTTTCCCTCTTGTGACTCCAAGGTGGGCAGGCCTAAAGACACACTTACCATGCAACCCTAGGGATGTTTGCTCTAAAGAAACTTCCGGCTTGTTTGGTGGGGCTTATTCCCTAGTAAATGTGCCCAGGTCTGGCTTGCGAGAAACTATGCTAAACAGATGTTTAGATAGGAAAACACTTCACTGTGGTTGTTATTGTTTGGGCATTTATCCATTCATTCTCGGAGATGCAGCTCTTTCAGAAGACAGCTATGACTTGGCAAATTCTGTCACTGGGTGCTGCCAGCCAGCTTTATCATCTCAGACCATGAGAGCTCCAGTGCACTATCTAAGCCGCTTTGCTTTCCTATGGGACGGCATCCTCAATGACAGATTACCGAACATATCCTCTACGCCAACAAAATAGGATGCAAACTGTAGAGAATCAGTGGGACTACTTGTGGCGCGGAGTGGGCTCAGCGGGGATGTTTTCATTGCACTGTCCACTCGATGAGCGGCTCTCTAGCCTCCCTGGTTTTCTTTAAGCTTGTCCACTGGACCAGAGACAATTAACCCGTGCGGTGGTTGCTGCTGCCGCACCAAACTGGCACCCCCATGACAGCTCATGATAGCTCAAAGGCTGCTTATGGATGGATGGAAGGAAGGAAGGATATTTGCAGGTGGCCCCCTCTAATGAAATGGAGCATATTCTCAGCTGCTTGAGCGGAAAAGCCAAGCAGTGGGCAGCGGCTGCCGGGATCTCGCCAGGAGATGGCGGAGGAACAAAAACAGCCGTTCTTATTCATCAGGGCAAGAGGAGTGCCAAGAACCGGGGCTGGAAACTATTTTGTAGGCAGCCTGTCAACTTTGTTTTTGCATCTGTCCGTGATTTCCTGCTGTCTAGTCTGCAAATGGAGGCTGCAAAGGCTGTAGCTCTGTGCTTTGCAAAGGCCCAGATTCTCAGGTAGCAAGGCCGAGAAGGAGCCCTGCCTGAGACGTCAGAAAGCTCGTGGCAGCTTTGAGGTCAAAGGACCAACAGTCTAGACCAGTGCTAGGCAGCTGTTTATATTTGGGGGGGCGCAGAGACAGTACTCTCTAGTGTGAGGTGTGCAGGAGAATACTCTTCCATTTGGTGGGAAGGTGGGGGGGGTATGAGCTGGCTATTTTAGGCCTTATGTGTTTCGCTCACCAGCTGATTTCTGATGCGTGATTTCTGAACCTTTCCCAGAGTCTTCCCCATCGCCTGCAACCTGATCCTCTTCCCTGGACTCAACATGAACACTGGTACCAGAGCCTGCGATAAACCCAGATGCCAACTTTGCTGCCACATAAACCCGGACAACACCATTACTGGCCCCAACAACATCAAATATACCATCTCAGGACTATTTAATTGCTCATCTTCCAACATTGTGTATGCAATCAAATGCCAACAGTGCCCTTCAGCTCTCTATATTGGACAAACAGGCCAAACCTTACGCCAAAGGATAAATGGACATAAATCTGATATCAGGAATCACAAGACAGAGAAACCAGTAGGAGAACACTTCAATCTCCCAGGACATTCTATAAAAGATATCAAAGTAGCTGTCTTAATACAAAGGAATTTCAGAAATAGACTGGAAAGAGAAGTGGCTGAATTGCAACTAATCACCAAACTTAAAACCATGGAGAAACCTGGTCTGAACAAAGACATTGGATTCTTATCTCATTATACATGACAAAGCTATCTTTAGCCATCTCACCCCTTGCCTTTCACTGTAAGACCCTGTAAAAATTGCAGTCGTCTACATGTTTTCCACACCTATCAGCCAATCACCCATTCCCACCACCCTTCTGAGTAATACCCCTCCCCACTCCCTCACTATATTTAAGGGTCTGGTGACTTCCGTTTCAGTGTATCTGAAGAAGTGTGCATGCACACGAAAGCTCATACCAAGAACAAACTTAGTTGGTCTCTAAGGTGCTACTGGAAGGAATTTTTTATTTTATTTTGTTTTGACTATGGCAGACCAACACGGCTACCTACCTGTAACTTTTCCCTGGAGACACCAAGGACGGAATCTGTGACTTCTAACATACAAAACATTTAACTCTAAACTGGTCCCCTCCCCAAATCTTGTGTGTGAATGATCAGGGCTCAGCAACCTTGTTTGGGGCACACAAGGTCCTGCTTCAGAGGGAGTGTAACCCCATCAAGAGCAGGCCACCTCCCAGCCATCCCTTCTAGGGAACCAACCGCCTGCTAGCAATGTCTCAGGCACATCTGGACTGACCTTCACTTTATTGGCTGTCATCCAGCGCCTGAAGGCAGTTGGAGGATGGATGGCGGCTAACAGATTGAGGTTGAATCCTGACAAGACAGAAGCACTGTTTTGGGGGGGGGCAGGGGGCTGGCAGGTGTGGAGGACTCCCTAGTCATGAATGGGGTAACTGTGCCCCTGAAGGACCAGGTGTGCAGCCTGGGAGTCATTTTGACTCACAGCTGTCGATGGAGGCGCAGGTCAATTCTGTGTCCAAGGCAGCTGTCCACCATCTCCATCTGGGACGCAGGCTGAGACCCTACCTGCCCGCGGACTGTCTCGCCAGAGTGGTGCATGCTCTGGTTATCTCCCGCTTGGACTACTGCAATGCGTTCTACGTGGGGCTACCTTTGAAGGTGACCCGGAAACTGCAACTAATCCAGAATGCAGCAGCTAGACTGGTGACTAGGAGTGGCCACCAAGACTACATAACACTGATCCTGAAAGACCTAAATTGGCTCCCAGCACGTTTCCGAGCACAATTCAAAGTGTTGGTGGTGACCTTTAAAGCCCTAAATTGCCTCAGTTCAGTATACCTGAAGGAGCATCTCCACCCCCATTGTTCAACCCGGTCACTGAGGTCCAGCTCCGAGGGCCTTCTGGTTCCCTCACTGCAAGAAGTGAGGTTACAGGGAACCAGGCAGAGGGCCTTCTCAATAGTGACGCCCGCCCTGTGGAAAGCCCTCCCATCAGATGTCAAGGAAATAAACAACTATCTGACTTTTAGAAGACATCTGAAGGCAGCCCTGTTTAGGGAAGTTTTTATTGTTTGATTTTTATTGTGTTTTTAATATTCTGTTGGGAGCTGCCCAGAGTGGCTCAGGAGGACCAGCCAGATGGGCGGGGTATAAGTATATTATTATTATTATTATTATTATTATTATTATTATTATTATTATTATCCATTCAATTAAGGAGGCAAGGCATAAGTCTGGCATATCTACTGCCACACCTGGAGGTGTAAAAGAGAAACAGCTGTAAAAAGCAAGGGCATTGCAGACAACTCATGTTCCCATGTGGTTGCATGCACCTTGTGGTAAGCTTTCAAGTCCGCGCCACATAATAGCAGTCATCTCGTCAAGGGAATACTTAGAATTCAGGAGTCGATAAATTTTAAACCACTGTAAATCCAGAGGAAAACGGTAGGATAACAAAGCTAACACCTAGCATGACACCCTGGGACTGGTGTTAACTGATTAATTAGCATTGATCAAATAAGCCGAGCCACTTGCCCAACTACGCTTTGCTTTCATTTGAAGTGGTAGCCCAATTTCATGCCCTTCTGCCTTTAAGGAGTTGCTCCACTTGATGACAGAGCCCAGGAAACAACCCCAAATTGCAAAGGCATCCTTTAAACATTTGCTCTCTCGGAAATGGTGGTTCTCTCGGACTGCATTTGCGGAGACAATAAATATCCAACTGCACGAAAGCTACCACTGATTTTTCAGCAACAGGACAGCTCCTCAAAGGAGGGTACCAAGGGACAGAAATAGAGAAGATTAGGACCTGTGACACCAGTAAAAAACAACAACAGCGACCTAGTTAGGAACTGCTAGTGGCTTCACAGAATCATAGAATTGTAGAAGGGACCCAGAGGGTGATCTAGTTCAACCCCCTGCAATGCAGGAATCTCAACACGTGGTCCCCAAGTCTTCAAGCTATTACATGGAAAGCTATCGTTTCTCAGCTGCCGTCCCTGGAAATATAGAACTAATGCAAAGTGCTTCAAAAAAAAACCATCTCCCTCTTTTTCTCTTTCTCTTTCTAAAAGAAAAAAGGGGAAGAACTAAGTATGATTAGCAGAGTAACGGCTATGGAAGCCAAGTATTTTGTATCTAATTCATTCCACCATTTAGGTCACATTTAAAAACCCCAAATGTAATGTGTTCGCATTACTCAATAGGTAATGAACGTGTGCTCATAAAAAAATATTAGCCATTATGTAATTAGGAGGAACAGAGGACATTTCTGTCTTAGGGCAAAGGAAATAAAGAAAAGATCGGAACCCAATTCTTCACACTAACTAGCTAGGAGTCATTTGGGAAATGCTATTGCATGGAGTTATTGGGGCTAAGCAAAGGTGCCACTGGCGGTCAAGGAGCAGCTGAGGTTTTGAGCCATGTGGAAGGTCACTGGTAGAACGTTACAGAATTGTAGGTTTTGGAACGGTCCCCAAGGGTCATCTAGTCCAACCCCCTGCCTTCCCTGGTTGGGCTTGAACCACCAACCTTTTAGTAACAAACTAAAAATATAAGAGGTTGATCAGGTCTTCCTGAGTCCATCTCAAATCTTTGAGGAAGATTTCTGGGGAAGCAAAACGTCTGTACAAAACAGCACACATGTTGCTTTTATTGCCCTATTTCTGGCCGAATAATAATAATAATAATAATAATAATAATAATAATAATAATAATAATAATAATAAAACTAATTTAACTGGGCCTGCCAAAGCACGAACATTGATCCCCGATAAGCATCACAAAACTGTGTATAAGCGCATTTCCTCCACCACTGAAAGTAAAACCCATTTGCGCCATGCAGAAGTCGGAAAAGCTGGTGAGGGGGAGGCAGATCAAATATTTTCAAGCTCTTCTGTGGAATATTGTGAACAACAGGAGGTTGGGGGTGTGTGCATAAAACGATGCAAGGCCTCTTAAAGCAAGACCCCTTGCTTCATTTCAGTCCTTTCTTTATCCTTTCCCGCTTAATGCCATGCGCTAAAGGTTGCCAAGTTGCCAGCAATGCTCAACTGGGTATAATTTGAGAATCGCTCAAAAAGAATGAACAGAAGGAAGATCCTGTCCAGCTCATTCTAGCGCTACTTTCCTTTAAAGTAGAAGCTCTTCAAAGCAGTGGAAGCTTCCCACATGTTTTAATTGATCCCAGGTGGTCTTGATTCCTTGCTTGTCCCTGTTAGGAGACTCCAACAGGTCCGGACACACCAAAAAGAGTTTGTATTTGATAACTTGTGTGTCCTGCTCATTGAGCTAAAGGGCAAAAGGGAGCAGCTCTCACCAGTGCTGTTGACTTTGTGCTGTAGCTAAGGAATTTCTGCAGACCGTAGGCTGAATAAAGGCACAGCCCTTTCCCTCTTAGAAAGGAATTTGGCATCCACACATTTAAGAACCGACCAGGCAGCATCAACTTATTATGCCTTATTTGCCATGTTTGTATTCTGCCTCTCTCCTAAGGACCTCAAGGTGGCATATGTTACAACAATCCTGCGGTGCAGGTTAGGGTGCATGACTGGCAAGGTATTTGAACCCAGTCTCCTTGGTTCAATCCCAGCATTCCTTCTACTCCACCATAGTAGCTCTGTAATCCAGTAAGTTAGTACAGTGGCACTTCGGTTCTCGAACGTCTCCGTCGACAAACGTTTTGGAATCTGAACGCTGAAAGCCTGGAAGTAAAATACCATACTTCCGTTTTCAAAAGGGCCTCGGAAGTTGAACGGCTTCCACTGCGTGTTTTTCAGTTTTCTCAATTGAAGTTGCGTCTCGGTTTCAGAACTTGAACGGTCTCCCGGAACAGATTATGTTCAAGAACCGAGGTACCACTGTATTCTATTGCTCTGCTTGGTACTTTATCTAAGAAAGAGAGAACGTAGAACCTAAGATGGGAAACAGTAAAAAATATTTGTGTATGTCTCTGCTGGCTAAAGATGCAGTTTACAAGCATTTCTCCCTTCTCCTTGAAGTGAGGAGTGGCAAAAATATATCCTCGGTGGGAGAGGGGAAGATGGCTTGTAACAAATGCTGGAATTGTGCAGCCCCCCCCCCAAAGTACTTATCCCTAGACAGACATAATATTGATGCTTGAAACTGGTAATAAAGACACCCCCCAGCAATGCCTGACTCCGCATGCTTCCCGGTTTATCATTCTGAGTGTTTTTTTAACGTGAGGGGAATGGGGGAGATGTAAAAACTGCCCGAGGCTTCATGTCAACAGGATCTAAAGTGCTTGACATTCTGATGCTGAAATGCCAATGCACAGATTAGATAGAGCTCATTTTCTTACTGGGCTCCTGCGTCCCATTCCCCTCCCCCCCCCCCCCCCGTGACAATGTGGAAACATTTTAAACAGCGCAGCAGACATTGGGGACAGGGCTCCTGTGTGTGTGGCCAATTCCCTCCAATAACTATGAAGCAATGGGCGAGTGACCCAGTAGATCATGGGATGCCGTTTCGGAACCTGAGATATTCCCATAAAAGTTGAGAGAGGCCACATCTGCACCACATGTCTAAAGGACTCTCCTCAGAGCCGTAGCTAGGTGATCTTGTTCCCCCCAGCCACAGACAAATTAGCTTTTCTTTCCACTTCTCCTCCACCCCCCCCACTCCACCCATTCAACTCCTCATGCACTTCAATTCCTCACACACTAATCTGTATTTTCATTTATGGACATATTTTTTAGCCAAATTTGCACACACACACCCGCCTGCGCCCCTGGGGGGCCCCACCTCGGCCCTGACTCTCCTACCACTTTATTTAGCAGTCATGGCTTAGCCCCAAAAAATCCTGGGAACTGTAGTTTATGGAGGATGTTGACCCTCAGGGAGCTACAATTCCCCGCACCCTTAATAAACGACAGTTCCCAGGATTCCCTCTGACTTTCAAAGTGTTGTTAGAGTGCTTTAAATGTATGGGGGTGTATGTGACCAAAAATATAACACTGTTAGGGCCATGGGGTTTACATTTACAGTCGTACCTTGGAAGTCGAACATTCACTTACGGGGTTTGCGGGGTTCGGGAGCCAAAACATTTGAGAACTAAGCTGTTCGAAAAACAAGGTACGACTAATTTGTTCCATTTTAATCAGTAACTTGCCTGCATAAATAGTAATAATAACATAAGACGGCCAGATTTAATTTAAATGGGCATAGTCCCAGAACTTGTTTTTCAGTAACAGTCTGCAGCGGCAGGGAAATCTATTCCATACACACAGGAGCATTCAAACTCTGAGGATGGCACTGTTCAAAGGGTCCAGAATTTTGTTTTGCTTCCTGGCTCCCAAATATTCTGGGAATGGATTCCAAGATTCTTTGTAAAGAGACAGGTTAATATTTTTTTTATGTCCTTGAGAAAATCCTCTTATGAATAGGGTTGCATTCTAGCCCGGCCGTATCTGAGCTCAGCGCCATACTAGAAGTAAGTGCCTCTGAGCACAGAGTTTATTTGTTCTTCAGTCAAATATAATGTGGGCATTTGGGATTAGGGATGTGATTTTCCCAGGTCACAACTCAACTTGTTTCCCAACACCTGCCTTTTTAGAAATTAAGAAGAAAAATATGATTTTGACGTATTGCTAGCAGATATTCTACAGAGTAAGAAGTCATAGAACATAGAGCAGCACCATCTAGTGGTTGGAGGTGTTGTATCTGCAGTGGTACTTTGGTTCTCAAACACCTTGGTTCCCAAACGCCAAAAACCCGGAAGTAAGTGATTGTTTCCGAGGCGCCTGCACCAATCAGAAGCTGCGCCTTGGTTTTCAAACATTTTGGAAGTCAAACGGACTTCCGGAACAGGATTAAGTTTGGCGCTTTTGTTTTGGCAATTTATTTTGCGTTTTTGTTTTTGACGCTTTCTTGGTTAATTTGTTTTTGTGACTGTGTGGAACCCAGTTCAGCTACTGACTGATTGATTGATTGATTGATTGATTGTGTGACTGTGGAAATGGATAAAAGCCCCCCCCCCCCATCCAAACAATGACTATCATCAGTGCTGGTAGGAATCTCCCCCCCCCCCCCGATTTTTATCATCTACAATACTGTCTTACTTAATTTTATAGTACAGTACATTGATTTTTGCTTTCATTTTATGGATCAATGGTCACGTTAGATAGTAAAATTCATGTTTAATTGCTGTTTTAGGGGGTGTTTTTAAAAGTATGGAACGGATTAATCCGTCTTGCATTACTTTCTATGGCAAAGTGTGTCTTGGTTTTGGAACGCTTTGGTTTTGGAACGGACTTCTGGAACGGATCAAGTTTGAGAAACTGTAAAATCATTACTGTAGTCCTTTTCACCTCCATTTCTAGGGAGAAACCTACAAACTTCCCCCATTAAATATTTTATAAAATCAGTGTTCACCGTAGTCTAGAAGTATCTCAACCGGGGGTAGGGCCTGGCGGGAGGTTAACATTTTATGTCCTATTTTGAGGCCCCACTTCTCTGTTTTCTCCTGGCTGAGGCCCCACTTCTCTGTTTTCTCCTGGCTGAGGGATCTCGGACAATGAGTGAAGACAATTCCAGGGCTGTGATTTTTTTGAGAGTGTCAATCTGGCCCCTGCCAGGGCTGCAAATCCAGCAACCACGGGAGGACTAAAGCACACAGCAGAGCAGCCATGATAGATGGAAATGGATGAGGCTCTGTGCTTTCTGCACATGCGCAGGCTGCCTGTTATCCTGAGGGATGATAAGGCCGGGAGGCAGGAAACAGCCAAAACAAAAATGAGCGCGTAACACATTTGGGCAAGCCAGGGATGCAGTGTGTCAAAGTTCCCTGCGTGGGATCTCACCTACACTGTCCCTCCCTTCCGAGATAGATTGTGATAATTTAGTCTATGGTCTAATGTGAATCTGCCTACAGGAATAATGAAATTAAAGCAAAAGGGGAGGGGGAGTGCATTCCCCCTTGTCAGCTTCCTCACCGTACAGTGGTACCTCGGGTTACATACGCTTCAGGTTACAGACTCCGCTAACCCAGAAATAACGCTTCAGGATAAGAACAGAAATCGTGCTCTGGCGGCACAGCGGCAGTGGGAGGTCCCATTAGCTAAAGTGGTGCTTCAGGTTAAGAACAGTTTCAGGTTAAGAACGGACCTCTGGAATGAATTAAGTTCTTAACCCGAGGTACCACTGTATTAAAAAGGTGCACAGATAATCATTTTGGGGATTAGCCAGGGGTCGGTCCCTTCAGCCCCCCCCCCCGAATATTTGAGGGTTCTGTCCCACAAAGGTTGATGAGTATTGCCATTCAAAAGGTATGTCAGCACCGCATCATGTGATCAATTATATGGGTTGGGGCTTACCTGCCCCCCCAATATTTTATTCAAGTTGTCATGGGGGGCGTATTTCCTTTCTGGTTGCCTCATACCTGACCTGCTTCAAAAGGCCACAAGGTCCTAGCCAACTGCTTTTGATTGGCAGCTGGGAACTTTATTCCAGTTAAAGGTGCTAGTGATTTACAAGTGGATGGGCTGGAGGAAGTTAGGAGACGACTCTGTTAGCAACGTTACTCATTTTAATTGATTGCCTTGTCAATGCAATTATGAGTTCATACCGTTACTAAATCACGAGTTCATTTTTGTAATTTACTGGTATATCACATTGCTGTGCTTTCCTGACTGCAAGTTGCGTTATTTTATTTAAATTGGGAAATGCCAGTGTTTTTTTCGGGGGGGGGGGGTGTGACGCAGGGGTATGCATACCCCTAAACATTTTGTGCATCTTTGCACTTTTGTCCATTTACTGTATTTATTTTTCCATATAAAATGGTGATTTTCTTGAGTCAAAACGAGAGTGCTCCTAAACATTTTTTTAAAAGAAAAAAAGCACTGGGCAATGCCATTAATCTTTGTTCACCAAATAAACAGATTGATTTGTTTTGGTTACGGCCTTGAGTCTGTCGTTTTCACTGGTTATGCTTTTACAGCACTCTGTGTTCCTCCCGGTTGCTGCTGAGAATAATCCAGACCCAGGTAGCATCACTGCAATGGGCAAGACTGCAAACCAGTCTTGCTCAAAGTTCTGAATTAATAGGATGCACCCCAACAACATTGCTACCTCTCCGAGTGAGCAAATCAACCAGCCCGTGAAAAAAGGGAAGCCGTAGCATCTTATATTAAACATAGACTGCCTCATTTGCAAACCTTCAATATTGTAAAGCAAGGAAACCAATCATAAAGGTGATGAAAAGAAAATTGCATACTGATCACATAAGCAAACACATTACCACCAGCTCTATTCCATCACTAAGCAGCTAAACTCAGACAGATGAGCTGTTGATTCAGAAAATGGATTGTTTGTTTAAAAACCCATAATCTTTTACTGTTGTGAATACTGTAAAGATGGAACGCTAAACGTTACTCCAGCTAATGCGGTTCCATTTATAGAGTATTAGTACCACTGTGTCAGCATGGCTGATGTGCATATGAAACAGTGAGAAGACACGCTAAGGAAAGGCAGCTGAAAAGTGTTTTAAATTCACAAAGAGTGAGTCATCAGCAATTGCTGACAAAAGTTTCCTATATCACTACAAAGGCTGGTCCTTGCCACTTACGTATAATATCTATCACTTTGGACTTTAATTTTGGTAAAGTCTTTATTTCTTTACTGTGATTTCCTGATTTCTGGCTACTAGAACACAAGCATTGGGACGCGGGAGGCGCTGTGGTCTAAACCACTGAGCTTCTTGGGCTTGCCGATCAGAAGGTCGGCGGTTCAAATCCCCGCGACGGGGTGAGCTCCCGTTGCTCGGTCCCTGCTCCTGCCAACCTAGCAGTTCAAAAGCACACCAGTGCAAGTAGATAAATAGGTACCGCTGCGGCGGGAAGGTAAACGGCGTTTCCATGCGCTGCTCTTGTTTCGCCAGAAGCTGCTTAGTCATGCTGGCCACATGACCCGGAAAAACGGCCTGCGGACAAATGGCGGCTCCTTTGGCCAGTAAAGCGAGAGGAGCGCGACTGGACTTAACTGTCAGGGCAGGGGTCCTTTACCTTTTTTAGAACACAAGCACGAAGGCTGGGAGTATCAATGGTGTCCCTCAGGAGGCTTTACCTGGGTCAAAAAACCTGGCTAGTCCCCCGCCCCCCAACTATGGCCCTGCTACTGTCTAATGTATCTTTGGGAAAGTTGCTTGTCCACTTGCAATGCTTTTGAACACCTCTTAAAACAGAGCTTTCCAAACTGTATGTCATGACATGTCAGTGTGTCAGCTGCAGTGTGTAGGTGTGTTGTGTGAATGCCTGGAAAGGGGTTAGTTTAACCTCCGGTTTGCGAGTAAAACTGAATTACCGTGTTGCAAATTGATGCATGTCCAAAAAGGGTGTCACCAACATGAAAAATCCACTGTCCCTCAGACCATGTGGTGGGCTGGACTATATTTGGGGGGGGGAATGAATGAATTCCTAAGCCCTACAAATAACCCAGAGATGCATTTTACCGGTAAATAAAAGCACACATTCTACTCGTGTAAAAACACCAGGCAGGCCCCACAAATAACCCAGAGATGCATTTTAAATAAAAAGACACATTCCACTCATGTAAAAACATGCTGATTCGCGGACCATCCGTGGGCCGAATTGAGAAGGCGATTGGGCCGCATCTGGCCCACAGGCCTTAGGTTGCCTCTCCCTGATATAGAGACTGGGTTTTCTTGAACATATGTCAGTGATCTTATCAGCCAGGGAATGCAATCAGATTCTCAGAGATGTGGATGTTATCAGCAATTAGTGCTCAGCTTTTACGAGCATGCAAGACAGGAGACGATTTGCATTTCAAAGAAATTATTTGATGGTGTCAGCTCCACCAAGCTATGAATGAAAGTGGGATAGTTGGGCTGTCTGTTTTGCTAACTTTGGAAGAGAAGCAATGGATGAGGTGTGTTAGTTGTTGTTCCCATTTTACAGAGCAAATATTGCCCCAAAGAGCACTCTGTGATCTGGACAACAGGTGTCTCGTCACATCTTCTCCACTGCTAGCTCCTACTGAGCCAGGGAGTATTTTTTTTAAAGTGTGGTTTCTAAGCAGTTTATTTATATTTATTGGCATGCTGCCTAAGGTTACCAATTGCTTAGGAGCGAAACAGATGCTGCCAGCTAATAATCTGTAAACCTCTTCTGTTCCACAGAGTGACTTGCGAGTACAGTTCATGCCTTAAAGTTTAACATTTGTAATTCTGACACATTACTTTGTCTAGGCAGTTAACTACCAATGGTTTATATACACTGCCATGTTCTCAGATGGCTTTATGCCTTTGATGAAGTTGGTTCCCGAAAGCTTAATGTGTAATAAACCAGGGAATCTTTCTTCCTTTTCGAGACTGGTGCTGCTGACCTCCTTGGATTGCTTTATGGGTCATGAAGATGTGGTCTAAACTACTGAGCTTGTCAATCAGTAGGTCAGCGGTTCTAATCCACGCGATGGGGTGAGCTCCCGTTGCTCTGTCCCAGTTCCTGCCAACCTAGCAGTTCAAAGGCATGCCAATGCAAGTAGATAAATAGATACCGCTGTGGCAGGAAGGTAAATAATAATAATAATAATAATAATAATAATAATAATAATAATAATAATAATAATAATAATAATTTATTATTTATACCCCGGCCACTCTGGGCGGCCTCCAACAAATACCAAAATACAATACAAAGTCACAAATTAAAAACTTCCCTAAACAGGGCTGCCTTCAGGATAAATGGCATTTCCATGCGCTCTGGTTTCCCTCACGGTGTTCCAATGCTCCAGAAGCGGTTTAGTCCTGCTGGCCACATGACCCAGAAAGCTGTCTGCGGACAAACGCCAGCTCCCTCGGCCTGAAAGTGAGATGAGTGTCACAACCCCATAGTCACCTTTGACTGGACTTAACCATCCAGGGGTCTTTTACCTTTTTACCTTACGTTTACCCAAGGCCTTTCTGATTATCCAAGCGAAACAGAATTACTTACTACTACAAAAGCAGAAGGGGGATCAATGCATAAGACTGAACTTAAAAGCCCGAGTTTTCGTCTTCCCTGCTCATCCCTTTTACGTCTTGTGCCATGGCAGGTCTGCAGGCAGAGGCTGTCCTGACTGATCTTATGCAAGCCGTTCTGAAAGCCTTTGTAATTTAATAGCAGGACAGAATTTTTTTTTAATAAATAAAGGCACAAATAATGAATGAACCGAGGACACCAAAAGGTCTTTGGCAAGCAGAGGAGAGTTCTCTTTCACTGCCTTGGTGAGAAGAGCTGAGCTTGCAGTACTGTATATAAAGGAAAGCAGCTGCAGGGAGCCTGCTTCCCCCCAGCCCTGTTTGAAGGGACACTCTGCTCCACCTGCCCACAATCCTATGACTTCAGAGCTGAAAGTTTACAAGCTCTGTCTGGCCTTCCTCGCTGGCCAGGGGAGCAAGGGCCAGGAACAACAGCATGGCAAAGGGGAGACCAGGCTGCCCTCATTCATTGGATGGTGAGGGAACAGCTGCTGCTGCAGTGTTTGCTTTCCTCTTCCATTCCCATTCCTTTTTCCTTTTATGATGTGTCTGCTCTGCAGGGAGTAATTGTATTAGCTTTTTAACATCTGTACTGGGCTTAGAAGAGTTAAGGAGCTTTTGTAAATGTTAATTAGTAGTACTACCACTTTGTAAGCACAAGGAGTCTTGATTTTGCGTGCCTGTGTTTAAACTTGCCCCTTTCTAAAATTTATTCATTGGTGTGTGCTTTTCTTTTTGTAAAGCTACCACAGAATAAAACAAAATTGGGATAATGGTTTTTTTTTTTTTTTAACCAAGATGATGGAGGGTATGTATGTTGTGTACCGTTGGTGTGGTTGTGGCGGCACTAGTCCTTTTTTGGGATACAAAGTGCTCTGCGTGGGGCGGGCGACAAAAATGGGGGGTTGAGGAGTTTCAGTTGAGGAAATGTCCCTATTTTCATCTGAGGAATGTTGGAGAGTATGCATTTTTACTGTCAGGGAAGAGGAGAGGCGCTTGTGGCATTTTCTGCCACAGGTGTCAAAATAACTAGACTCACCTTGGTTACTGCACACTTTGACTAAGGGGCGCGGCTGCCATTTGCTGCATCGCCTCGGGCAGCAAAATGCCTCGGGACGGCTCTGGGCTGAGGACTCGTTTCTTTGGACTTGTGCCTCAGACACAACTGACCTTGGCATTCACATTCCAGGGTCTCGCTGTCAGAATCTTTCAACATTTGGCTCAACTTACCCAGTGCTATTTGAGGAAGAAACCGGAACGGAGGCAGAAAGATTGGCCATAGAAGAGGGAGGGGGAATTGTTAGAGGGTGGATACACACACACGCACACAGATATTTCTTTTAATGGCTAATGCACAATTTATTCTCCAGCGCACACCCACAAATCGCAGCTTCGCGGAATCCAGCTTGCCGTTCAGAGATGCCAGTTTACACAAGATGGGAAGGCTGGCAGTGCCGTTATTTATTTTCGTGTTTTCTCCCTTGGCAACAGCCGTTCCTTTGCAATTGAAGACTTTCCGAGCGGGCCGCTTCCACAAGATGCTGAGCACCTCCCCGCGATTCCCCGAGCCGGATCGGGCCCTTTGCCAGCTCAGCGGCTGCGCACAGACCAAACCCTCTAATTTTGGGGTAATGATAATGATTAGGCTTGCACAGAGTGTTGACACATATTTATTAATTGCAAGGTGGGGCTGGTTAAGCCGTCTGCTAAGACAAACACTTGCGGAACAATGAGAGCACACAGTAGGCTGGCAGCTAGCCAGCTGTGGATCAGCAGCAGCTGCAGGAGCAGTAAATTACTGTCCTGCCAAGGAGATGAAAATCCTACCTAGCGACCTGCTTATTTTCCCCTCCCTTGTTCTAGAAACTCTTTTTTCCTCCATCAAGAGCAGCCCTCCATCTCCAGTTGCAAGGGAAACGAATGCTGCTCCACACAGTAGGCCTTGGGGCCGTGCCAGGATTCCCAGTGATTTAGCTGTGAAATTCCTAGATTACAAATGCCCCCCCCCCAGCTGCTGCAGGCCAAGGTTAACAGTGCCTGACAGTATATTAAAGTGGATGATAATGCAAGCGAAAGGTTACTAGAAAGCAAAAAGCGGGAGGGGGACTATGTTGCCTGGTTGGGAATTAATTGAATGATCAAAGATCAGCAATCGGCAATCTAAGGCCCCATTTGGATGGTTACCAGTTTCCCTGGACGTTTGGGGAAGGGCAAGGCAGGAGTGCAGCTCATTTGCATGTGGTGCATCATTTAAAATACGTGCATATTTCATACTGCAATTAAAAAAAATACTAATAAAATAAAAATTGTACAGTCGTACCTTGGTTTACGAATAGCCTAGTTCTCAAACGTTTTGGCTCCCTAACGCCGCAAACCTGGGAGTGTTCTGGTTTGCGAATGTCTGATGGGGCTTCCCTGGCTTCTGATTGGCTGCAGGAACTTCCTGCAGCCAATCAGAAGCATTGCTTTGGTTTCCAAATGTTTTGGAATTCAAACGGACTTCTGGAACGGATTCCGTTTGACTTCCAAGGTATGACTGTGTCAGGGTACTCCCTTGGGGGGAAATCCCCTGCAGGGCGAGGCACTTTCCTGGCTTGCATCTTATACAATTATTTTCACCCAGTAGTAGGCTACTTTCTTTCCTACTTTTAAAACCATTGGCTTCAATACCAAAGAGGTCCAATGTACACTAAGAGTGATGTGCATGAACCAGGGCGCATTTTGTGCATGGAAAACATTGCATTCAGAAAACATTCCTTGATTCAGAGAAGAAAACGTGCTATACATTCTGAAGGCTCTGGAGAACAAGGAAAGATACTCTGGGTCAGCTCCTGATTAATCCGGACAGCTCCTGATTGTGTAGAAAAACTAACAGAAAAATCTTGAGATAGCTGCTGGAAGGTTGCAATGCTCTAAGATAGTGGTTCCCAATTAGCTAAGTACTACAGACCCATGGTTTTCAAAAGCCAAGCCATTGATCCCCCACTTTTGAAAATTTTGATATCTGTATGCATGGATGTAGGCAGGATTTTTGTTAGGGGGGGGCAGGCCTTTTGGTTTGGGGGGGGGTAAGAACCTCAGTTTGCTATTGGTTTTTATTGACTAGGGGGGTGGCAGCTGCCCCTCCCTGCTGCCCCTTGGCTACGCCCATGTTGCTATGGAAGTTTTTGTTAGGTGAACGGTGACATGGACCCCTGGGTGGGTCACACAGACCCTCTGGGTCCATGGACCACCAATTGGGAACCACTGCTCTTAAAACTTAATCTTCATTTAAACCCAATGGAACTTACTTCTCAGTAGACATACAAGGATTGTGCTGTTAATGTGTTGCTTATGTATATTTAACGCACACATGCACTTTAAATGATTATATTCTGGTATAATTGTGGTTCTATGCATGTATATCTACCAAGCCCCAAATTCACGCATTCAGGTTAGGGTTAGACTTACGTACATACATAATTTTATTTCCACGGTTCAAATCATGCTTGAGGCAGCTTACAACATGAAAAATTATAACAACTGCAATATAACAAAAGTAGTTGTAAACAATAAATAAAACATCAAAAAAATACAAATAAAACAACCAAGCTGAACAATTGCCACATAAACCATAAGATATGAAATAAAGAAACAAAAAACCGACAGCAACAACAGCACCCTTGCCAACCAAACACCCCAACCCAAGAGACTGTTCAGCAGCCTCAGTTTTTGTAGTTGGAGTCAGTCAGAGCCCTGCTCACCAAGCAGGTGGGGAAAGGCCTGCAAGGCAGGGAGCAGGTCTTCTGGGACTCACATCCAAGACAGTTGCAGTTCATTTGTACGTTTGTGTGTGTGAGATTCAGAGATCCTTTTGTATCTATATTATTTACTCTGGTAGTCACTACTAAAACTCAAAGAGATTTGTAGGAGCCTGCCAACCGTGGGTTTTTTTGTTTTTTTTGTTTTGCCTCCACACTGCCTGATTCAGTAAACATCTGACATTCCAGAGCTGTAACTAAGTTAGCTGCTATTGATACCCTCTTTTAAAGAAAAGGGAATTGTTGCTCTGTTTAAAAAGAAAGAAACTGATGTGTCAACAGAAGCATTTGTTGGAGTGTGCAGGCAACCCCCTGCCCCTTTCAAATCAGAATGTAGTTGTTCTTAGTCCAGTGCCAAAAACTGTAGGAAGGGAAGGGGAGAAGCAATCAGAGACAGCCTCTCCTTGCATCTGCAGCTATGTGCAAATTAATTATTAGGATTGCAACTGCTATGGAGGGCATTTTAAGCCTTCCTTTCCCTTCTCTGGGCCGAGGATAATCCCTCTTCTAAAATTAGTGTTATGTATTGAAGTTCTCACCCTAGGCCACTAGGGGTGTGTGTATATAGTTCATTCTGCTGCAGTTTTCACTCAGGTCCGCATATGCAAAAGAAGGATTGTAAAGTGACGTTCAGGGATTGGTTAACTGCGGAAAGTTGTTACTGTTGCTTTGTAGCTGAGTTCTATATAAGCAGGCTGCTGAGGCCTTCAGCTCAGTTCTGTTCCAGCCTGAAAATAAACAAGAGCTGTTTGGAAATCACTGTGTCGTCTGCTGTGTCCACCCACGACTTAACAGTTAGAATTTGCATTGCAAGGAAATCCCCCCCCCCAGTTGATGCCAACAGAGCTGCCTTTTCTTCTCCCTATCCTGCAAGGCAGCAGAAGTTTAGGATCAGAGTTTGAGACTCATCGAAGCTGTTTCCCAGGGTGTGGCTGCTGTCACATGCCGACAACTTCTAGGAGCCACAGGTGAGAACTTAGTGCAACGTGGGGACCAAAGGTGAACAAATTGCAGCAGAAGGAACATGATGTGTCCCTCACCAGAAGTGACACCCCATTGATTGATTAGGTTCTATGCTTGTAGGGAGAACCATGTAGCTGGCCTATAGGAGAAGCCATTGCTCAGGGTAGATAGAGCACATGGCTTGCATGGAGAAAATCACAGATACAAACGTGGGCACAACCAGTTTAAAAGATCAGGTAACAGCTAAGAAGAATGACCTCGGACTGAGACCCTTGACAGTGGCTGCCAGCAGTTAAGTAGATAATTACAGTGGTACTTTGCTTCTCAAACTTAATCCGTTCCAGAAGTCCGTTCCAAAACCAAAGCGTTCCAAAACCAAGGCACACTTTCCCATAGAAAGTAATGCAAAACGGATTAATCAGTTCCCGACTTTTAAAAACAACCCCTAAAACAGCAATTTAACATGAATTTTACTATCTAACGAGACCATTGATCCATAAAATGAAAGCAATAAACAATGTACTATAAAATAAATAAGACGGTATTGTAGATGATAAAAACTGAAATTATTATTTTTTCTTACCTGCAGTGATGATAGTCATTGTTTGATTGTTTGGATGGGGGGGGGGGTTTATCCATTTCCGCAGTCACACAATCAATCAGTCAATTAATCTGTAGCTGAACTGGGTTCCACACAGTCAGAAAAACAAATTAACCGAAAAAGCCTCAAAAAATAAAAAAGGCAAAATAAATAGCAAAAACAAAAGCGCCAAACTTTTTTTTGTAATTTTTTTTATTAATTAATTAATTTTGTTTAACAAAAAGAAAAGAAAAAAAACATCATAATACAACTGTTATTATATGGTATTACAAAATAAAATTTAACATCCCACATTGTCGTATCTGTGTCTTATTTTTATATCTAAAACAAACAAACAAAAACAAAAACAAAACCACCACAGCAAAATATATAAGTAGGCACTTCATCAGTAGAAACATACGTATACATACCTACATACCTACATATACCTACACTCTCTTTTCTACATATACATAACATACTTAACTCATATTGTCCTCACCCATTTGATTCCACAAATCAGACTTCCTGTCAAATCCCCTTGCATCTACTTCTCTTAATATTGAATGTAAACCAAACAATGCTGCTTCATTTAAGTATTCTTCAATACATTCTGACACATTATACATCCATCGTTTCCCAACTCTTTATCCTTCCTTTAACACTCAAAAGCTGGCATGGAGGCAAAATTGTTATTATACTTTTGGGCATATTTCGTATATATATCCCGTTTTTCGACAAATTTTTGCTTGGAATTTCCTCTAAGGTTGTTGGTTAGAAGGGCCAATTCGGCGAATTCTTGTAATTTGCTCTGCCAATCTGAAATCTTTGGGAGTTCTTGTTCTTTCCAACATTTTGCCACCAAGATTCGGGCCGCTGCTATTGCATATAGGAATACTTCTTTTGATTTATTTGGAATTTCTTTGTCCACCATGCTTCATAGAAATATCTCTGGTTTTTAAGTAAAGGATATTCCCATCATTTTTTTAAAATCCTCATATATCTCTCCCCAGAAAGCGCCAAACTTAATCCGTTCCGCAAGTCCGTTTGACTTCCGAAATGTTCGAAAACCAAGGCACAGCTTCTGATTGGTGCAGGCGCCCCGGAAACAATAGCCGACAGCCGCATCGGATGTTCAGCTTCTGAAAAACGTTCGAAAACTGGAACACTTACTTTCGGTTTTTTGGTGTTTGAGAACCAAGGTACCATGCAGACTGGAAACAGTGTAGGGTAGCTGTTGGGGGGCTGGGAGGCGGGAACTACTGAGACAGCAATAAGGAATGGCAGATTAGCTTCAATACCAGTGGCAAAGAGGCAATGTTAGGACGTCTACCCAGAGGTTAATTAATCCTGCCGTGGAGCCGGAGGATATTTCAAAATGATTCCCATGCAGGTGGGTTATTCTGCCCCAGCGGGTAGATTACCCAAAGCCAATGGAGGAAGATGGAGGGAAATGTTGCTAATATCTATTATGCTTTATGAAAGGGGTCTGCCCAGCGGGACCATTTCCATGTCTTGCAGAACTGATGATTTAGAGCTGCAAAGAATCCCCCTCCCCAGGGGATTTTGTGAACCACGCAGTGCTAATTAACCCCATTGTTATGTTTTGTTTTGAACATTAGGGTCCCTCTGGGATTTTGGCACTTCTGACTCCAGCAGGGGATTACATTTTGCACCACTGTATAAAATCCCCTCTGCATCATACCAGCAAAAGAGACTAACAATAGGGGAAAGCATATGGCTATAATTTGGTGATGAGGCTGGTGGGGGTGTGTGTGGAATATTTCCCTCAGTCCAGCCCTTGTCTCTCTCGGGGTCACTTACTCTCCCTGCACCCTGCCCATTTGGTGATGATGTGGGAATGCAGTTAAAAGATGCACGCAAGCATTTATTTTGTAGAAAGCACCAGGAACACATTTTTATGCCTTTTCTGTTTCTCCATGTGTTTCTTAAGAAAGCAAGTCTGAAAGGGTAAGCACAGGAAGCAGCGGTCAAATTTCACATCCTATCTCTCACCTCTGCTCTGATTTGTTGTGGTCAAATGAGGAAACGAAGAGGCATTTGGCCTTGAGTTTTAAATCTCCTTCAGGGTGCATTATCTAAGATTAGGATTTCCTGCATTTAGCCTTCTGAACTGGGGTGCTTTAATAATGGAGTAGCATTAGCAAAGGAAGGATCTTTTCAGTGTGCTTGGCACACAGACCCTACGGACGGCTGCCATGGCAGATCTGTAATGTATGGACAATTTGAGCATGTGTTTCCTCCCCAGGGGGCAGAGCCAGTGTGGTGTAGTGGTTAAGAGCGGTAGACTCTTAATCTGGTGAACCAGGTTCGCGCCTCCGCTCCTCCACATGCAGCTGCTGGGTGACCTTGGGCTAGTCACACTTCTTTGAAGTCTCTCAGCCCCACTCACCTCACAGAGTGTTTGTTGTGGGGGAGGAAGGGAAAGGAGAATATTAGCTGCTTTGAGACTCCTTCGGGTAGTGATAAAGTGGGATATCAAATCCAAACTCCTCCTCCTCTTCTTCTTCTTCTTCTTCTTCTTCTTCTTCTTCTTCTTCTTCTTCTTCTTCTTCTTCTTCTTCACCAGGGACTCTGAGATTGTATATCCATGCATTCCCAATGTGGCATCACAGTAAGCTACATGGTGGCAGTGCTGAGGTGTCACTGTGGTGCAAAGATATTGTGTTAATTGGATCCAGGAAATAAAGACATACAGGACAGCCATTCACCAGCACATTGATGTTTCCTCCAGAACTGTCTGGGATTTTCCTAATTCTGACTTCCTAATTCTGAGGGGAGGTCTTCTAGGAAGTCTGGGGAGAGGTCAGGTCTATCAGTCCTAAGACTTGGTGCCCAAACAGTTTTTTTTGTAGCACAACTGGAGATAAGACTTTGGAGCGCTTGGGAGGAGCTAGTCTACACTAATAAAGTGCAAGTGTCTCTGCGTCCAGTCCCTGTGTCCGTGGGATTGCGCTACTGCGCATGTGCCCCACGGACAGCCGTTGGGACTTGGAATGCAGAGACATTTCGGGAAAGGTTGGCGCGAGGAGAAGGTGGGAGGGAGGGAGGGAGGGAGGGAGGGAGGGAGGGAGGAAGGGAGGGAGGAAGGGAGGAAGGGCGGGGCCGGCTGGCTGTCAGTAAGCGAGGAGGCGGCAAGCCAGCCAGGAAATGCCCGGACGTGAGAGCGGGAAGGGGCGGGGACGAGAGCGAGGGGGCGTGTCTGCGAGGCTGGGCACGCGCGCGGAAGAGACCAGGCTGAGAGCGTCGCCGTCGCCGCCTCCCCCTCCCCAGCAACAGCACCACTCGCTTCTCGCAGCCCCGCCCACGGCTCGAGATCGTGCAGCCGAGCGTGACGCGGTGTCCTAGCGCCCGTTAATTTAACAGGCATAATACCCACTAGTGTTATATATTATTATAATATATTTTGTATTCTCATTCTGTATTTTTCTGTTGTGAACCACCTTCGGATCTTTGGATGAAGGGAGGTATAAAACAACAACAACAATTTCAGTCTAGGTTTTCTACAGCAGTGTTTTTCAACCTTTTTTGGGCAAAGGCACACTTGTTTCATGAAAAAAATCACGAGGCACACCACCATTAGAAAATGTTAAAAAATTTAACTCTGTGCCTATATTGACTATATATAAAGTAATTTTTCAATTTTTCCCACAGCACACCAGGCAACATCTCGCGGCACACTAGTGTGCCGCGGAACAGTGGTTGAAAAACACTGTTCTACAGAAAGTGTCTCAGCACCAAGATGGATTCAATTGCAATTCCACCCCTTTCAGGCAGTTACCTGTCTGTCAATCGATCATCTCCTCACAGAAAACACATGCAGATCTACATTTTATTGAAATTAGTTCTGAAATATCACACACAAATTTTGGATAAATTCATCAACGGTCTTTCTTTGCATACTTGGAACTAAGATTTGCAAGTTTGTTAATGAGTTCACTGTGCCAAATTCTGTGAAGCCGGCCTCTAAGGAATGGTGTCCCCCCCCCCTAAAAGTAACCTATTACCATCCTTGCACCACTTGGCAAGTGAGGCAGTGAATGCAGCTGGGCTTACTTATGAGTAAATGTGACCGGGATTGCACTGTTAGCTGTGTCCACTTTCCCCATCTCCTGTCTTTCAGCTGCTGAACCAAGTTTGGCTCAGATAGGAGTTTGCCGCAATGCAAACTCTGGGAAGAACAAGTGTTAGTTGGTGATAAGGCAAGCAAAGGAGGAATTGGAGCAGCAAATTGCTGAAGGCATAAAAACAAACAACTAACATTTAAGTACACGGGAAGCAGGGGAAAGAGCCAGGGAAGGGCTGGGGAGACCTTTAGTGGACAAAGGTGCGAAAAGACTAGTCCTGATGCAGAAGGTGCTGAGGGACCATATTGTGGTGAGTCCTGTAATACGAGATTCCTGGTTCTTTATCTGGTTCACTTCTGCCTGACCTGAGAGGCCAGGACCCTGACGGACTCCAGCTACAAAGGTGATGGTGGCTGCCTTGATTTGGGCCTTATTGCCATGCTGCTGTTTGGATTGAAACCCTTGAATTTAAACTGGTTTGAATGCTAATGTTTTGTTTTAACACCGGTGCACTATTTTTTTTTGCTATATTTTTTTTTTTTTGTTTTATGTTTTATTCAGTTTTACACTATACATTTGAATTCAAAAAGTAATCATAGTCATCAACATCTAGGATTTCCTGAATCCTTAGACTCCCCTGCTGCCTTCCATGGTTTCCATTATCAAACTTTGTTGACTGCATCATATAATTTCTCCATTTTTCTTAAAATACAGATTTTTGTGTGTGTGTGATGAGTTTGTGAAAAGGGTTTGACACCTACCAGTGAATACTTGTGATCGTTCTTATTTACAAAAACAATACTTTCAGGGACATTTTAAAAGGGTAGCGTTGTTGGGTTTCTTTTGCTTGACCGTGTAACTTTAGATATCATATTTTGAAATATATTTCATATATTCATGATTCTCTGTTGTGAGGGTCTTTGAGCATAATTTGTAAAAAAAAAACAGCTTATACATAAACTGATGATGACGATGAATTCTGCAGGAGGGCAGGAAAATAGCAGAGACTCTAAGCTGGGGTCTTTGTAAGAGTTTCTGCTATGGAAGACATGGAATGAGGGAGACTCATTCTCTTGGGGGAAGACTATGGTTTAGAGCAGGGTTTCCCAAACTGTGATCTCCAGCTGTTTTTATTGGACTACAACTCCCATCATCCCTAGCTTGCAGGACAAGTGGTCGTAGGTGATGGGAATTGTAGTCCAACTTCAGCTGCAGACCCAAGTTTGAAAAACCCTGGTGTAACGGAACCACTTTCATCCAGTGGGCTGGATAAAAAAAGAGGTCAACCTTGCAGAGGCCATATCTGACAGGTGGATGGGACTGCCCATCTGTCAGTCACCTGATATGCTGTCAACTGGCTTAAAGTAGCAGGGTTCGCATCTGGTGTACAAAGGGGCAGTGAGGACCTACATCTCAGTGGTGCACTCCAGCACAGCTGTGCTTGTATGAAGTGCTATTTCAGTTTTGCGTCAAATGTCACCCCCACTGTTTTTGACAAGGAACAGGTCACCTTGGGAACTTCAGTTGCAAGAAGAAGAAGAGTTTGGATTTGACATCCTGCTTTTCACTACCCGAAGGAGTCTCAAAGCGGCTAACATTCTCCTTTCCCTTCCTCCCCCACAACAAACACTCTGTGAGGTGAGTAGGGTTGAGAGACTTCAAAGAAGTGTGACTGGCCCAAGGTCACCCAGCAGCTGCATGTGGAGGAGCGGAGACGCGAACCCAGTTCCCCAGATTACGAGTCCTCCGCTCTTAACCACTACACCACACTGGCTCCCGAGAGTTTCTGCAACTGAGAGTTTGTGAGGCTGTGTACATACTATACATTGAAAGCATATGGCTCTCCCCCCAAAGAACACTGGGAATTGTAGTTTACCACTCACAAAGCTGCAATTCCTGGCACCCTCAGCAAACTGCAGTTCCCAGGATTATTATTTTTTTGGGGGGGGGTCGTGTTTTTTAAAATGCATTCAAAACTATGGCACGTATGCAGCCTGAGTGGAACAGATCCTACCTCAAAGCAGCACGGGGGTTGATTTCTGGAAAGCTCAGAAATTAAGACGATGAGAAATTTTAAAATGAATGGGAAATGTTTATTATGCATTTTCAAAAGTATTGTAAACAGGTTAATACATTGGCAGGATTTTTTAAAAAACACTTGTAATTTTAGAAATAGTACAGGAAATCTGAAGTAAAAATAAAATTTGGAGTAGAAATGATATACAGCTGAAAAGAAAACTTAAGGAACGGGGGGGGGAGTTACAGGGTTTAGAGAATCCCATTTTATAGATTTTATATTGTTTTTGTGTATATTTTCATTTCTTTGTGGTTGTTATTGTGTTTGTGTGTATGTGGTTATTTTAGTTGAAAATGTAATAAAAAAAAAAGCAGGGGGCTGTTGTATTTGATGCTGTTTAAATATTGACCAGGAGTTTTGACATGGATCTGATGACTGCTGAAAGAAATTGGGCTTTCCCCCCACTGAAAGCCGCTGTTTTCATTGCAAGAGTGCTTGCCATGAAAAAGCAATAATAAAATAAAATAAATTCTGCTATGCTTCTGCAGAGCCGGCTTTTGCCTGGTTCTGAATACAATGATCTCTTGCGAATCGGCTCTGTTTAATTCTAAATGTGGCATCTCTGGCTGACCCAAAAATAATCAGCCAGATCTAATTCAAGTGCATGGGGCTTATCTGATGAGACAATGTAGTGCTTATATAAAGAAAATGGCCACAAGAGGTCATTGCTATGATCTGGGTCTCTTGCAAGATAGGATACAAATAGGGAATGCACTCCGGGACTGGCAAAAGCAGGCAGGTATTCTTTTTTTTTTTTTGCATTAAAGTGCTTGTGGAAAAATACTTGTGAGAAGTGATTGTTGCCTGAAAAATAATGTGCTGTGAAGTGTATCTATTTCCTGCTAATGTCGCTGCTGAATTAGAAAAAGTTTCCCCGGAAAAACAGAATAGCCACTTGGCAGAAAGCTGTAAAAGAGAGAGAGGGTGGGGGGAGGGGGGGGAGAGAGGGGGGGATTATATGGCCTAGACCAGGGGTCACCAACCTAAGGCCCATGGGCCGGAAGTGGCTCGCGGAGGTTGTTTGACAGGTCCACAAGCCGCCCCTGAACTGAGTTGCCCACTTGTGCGCTGCGCTAAACCAGCGCAGTGTGGCACTGGGACTATGTTCCCCAGTGCTGGAAATCGCATCTGCGCAGACACAGGAAATTGCAGGGGCGCACGCTCACACGCACGTGTGATCCGGCCCACGGAGGGATCTCCACGGGACCAATCCAGCCCAGGCAAGATAAACCTTGCTGACTCCTGGACTAGACACTTGCTAGTTCACAGTTGATGGCACATAGGATGCCTTGGACATTTATTATCTTTTAATATCAGAAAACTGAGATCAGAGCTGGTTTGGTGTAATGGGTCCAGCGCTGGAAAGATGCAGGTTCAAATCCCCAGGCAGTCATGAAGCTCACTGGTACAGTTTCTCAGTTTCTCTCTCTCTGCTGCAAATAAAACATTTTAAGTGTGTTGTAAAATGTGTTATACAAATGTGACACTAGGTGGCAGTGGTGAGCTATGGCAAATTCAATATATATTTTTTCAAAACGTTTTTAAAAAAAGCATTTTCACAACCTTTTTTGATATGCGTCTAGATTCCACCCAGCTGCATTGCGAATAAGGCAGGAGCCAAGCTCTACATCGAGGGGGAATCAAATCAACCTTACCTGACAGCTGAAGGGGGAATGAAAGTCCACTCCGGGAAGAAAGCGACCCGCTCTGAATCACAGCGGGCAAGTGCAGAGGCCAGGAGACTCTCCGTCATTTCCTCTCTAGAGTGGGGAGGAGACCGCCATGCGCCTCACATTTGCAGAGCAGATGCTGCAGAGGCAGCATGGGGTGGGGGACTGTGCCAAGGAGGTAACCGAACCAGCCACTGCCACTGTGGCATCAGGAGATGTCTTCCTTGGAGGCAGATCTGCTGCTCCTGAGGCAGGCAACCCGTGGGCAACTACCAGTCATTAGCATTCTTTTCCCTGGAAAAATACAGGGCCAGGATGGCTGGCACAGCTTGGCCAGCTTTTAAAGCACCCCACCCCACAAACAACCATTGTTCAGCTCCCAATACCCTTAACAAACCACAGTTTGCAAGAATCTTTGGAAAGAGAGAACATCCTTCAAATGTGCTTCCTTACAGAACCTAAAATTGCTGTCGAGCTGCTGAAAGCCAGTGTAGGAAATATAGGGTGGTCCAATGGATTGATTTGGTGTAGGGCAGTATTTTGTCCCTTTGGACAGGTTTATACTGAGACAGACTAAGGATCCAATAATCAGGTATTGTCTACGCTGACTAGAATCATAGAATCCTAGAGTTGGAAGAGACCACAAGGGCCATCCAGTCCAACCCCCTGCCAAGCAGGAAACACCATCAAAGCATTCCTGACAGATGGCTTAAAGACCTCCAAAGAAGGAGACTCCACCACACTCCTTGGCAGCAAATTCCACTGTCGAACAGCTCTTACTGTCAGGAAGTTCTTCCTAATGTTTAGGTGGAATCTTCTTTCTTATAGTTTGAATCCATTGCTCTGTGTCCGCTTCTCTGGAGCAGCAGAAAACAACTTTTCACCCTCCTCTACATGACATCCTTTTATATATTTGAACATGGCTATCATATCACCCCTTAACCTTCTCTTCTCCAGGCTAAACATACCCAGCCAGCTCCCTAAGCCGTTCCTCATAAGGCAACGTTTCCAGGCCTTTGACCATTTTGGTTGCCCTCTGGACACGTTCCAGCTTGTCAGTACCCTTCTTGAACTGTGGACTAGCAACAGTGAACTTGTTGAGGGACTGTTCCTCTCAGCAGCCATTTTTTTTCAGGCTGCAGATCTGGTGGCAAGACATGAAACAAGGCTTATCTGAGAAAAGACTGGCCCCTCTCCTCTCCCCCAACTGTTTCCATCCAAGTTGATCTCTGTAACTTTAAAGATCTCATGGCTAGCTTTGAGGTTTTCCTCCTCCCTCACAAAAAATTGCTTTCACGTTACATGTCTTTTAGATTGTAAGCCTGAGACTGACTGGGTGCTTTAGTGATCCGTGAAGCTGCTCTACGAGTCTTTTTTATAATGCAATTTTAAAAATGCTTCAAAACAAACCACTCTCCAAGGCGTCTTGGGAAGAGATCTTTGCCAGCCTTGCCACCTGATTCCCCCCCCCCCCAGATAGAAACACTGTACCAAAGTCTGGACTCAGGGCCTTATGTAAACTCACCCTTCCTACCATCAATTAAATCATCAGTTCCTGTGTGAGAAGTCCAGCTTCACAGTGAAGCAAATTATTATAATCAAATCTATAATATATGTGTTCTCCCATGCAAGAACTTTGTTCCTATCTGGTGGCTGTTCATTCTCTATTCAAATATACTGTACACAAGCAAGTTTCTTTGATATTTTCTTACCAAAGGTTGGTGATCAGTTTTTATTGCTGGCGGATTTGCCAGAAGAGCTAGCCTCTTTCAACGTATTTCCCCCCCGACTCGAACAAAAATTAAATCTTGCGGCAGAGATATCTCATCTCCTTAGAGAGTTCAGCGTAAATACAAATAACATTAGATTTCTGTGACTTACCAATCCCCTTGGGTCTTTGAACGGTACCTGCGCTGTGGAGATGTTATGCAGTTTGCAGCGTTCAGCTGCTGGAGCAATTGGACAGAAAAAAAGGGAGAGCTCAGTTCTGCTCGCAGTTTCCTTGTGCAAATCCAGAGTAATATGGCTGTAGCCAATGGAATTATTCCAGATTTGAAGCAGCATGACTGAGAGCCAAATTCACCCCAAGGTACCTAACTAGCCAGGCATATCTTAGCTGTTGCAGGTAACGTGGATAAGGCTGAATCGCTGGAGTCAGCTGCGCCTGCAGCTATCCAGATCAATTTAAGGCAGATTACAACAGCGACTCTCAAAAAAAAGAAAAGAGCTTTAGAGTATTGACCCAAAGATCTTCCAGTAGTTTCCCACCCTTCCTCCTCTCCTGCCAAAAAAAAAGAGGGAGGGGAGAGAAATAAAATTAAAGCTTGGTAAACAGTAGGTAATCTATGGAAGTGTATAGTAGGAAGCTTATCCCAAAAGCTACCCAGGATATTGGTTGCGGTTTTAGCTTTGTGCTGAATGATAGAATACCTGGGATGTTACCAGTTCCCAGTGTAAAAGAAAAGATGAAGGGTCGGGACATGGTTAAATGATGCTTCCCACCCCCACAAATAGTTCTGAGTCAATTTGGGCCTCCTGAAGCTGCTTTTAACTAAAACAAAAACAAAACCTGTTACGAGTTTCTGATTTCAGATCTCCTGTTTGTCACATTTTGCTTGACTTCGTCTCCTTTGGTTATCACTTGTGGCCGAGTAAGATTGTCTTCCATGAACACGGTCTTAACAGTGAGTCCGTAAGTGACTGTGCAGGCCAACTCTGGATCCACACATCCTTCGACAGTGGGGACTTAGGTTTCCGGGCAGGAGCTGATCACGGTGAGGGTTTGCCAAATGTGCCTTCCTCTTAGCTCGTTTCTCCTGAGTTTGAGCATCTTCAAAGTCCATGACATATTTGGTAAAGGCTGTTCTCCAATTGGAGGAATTGCAGGCCAGTTTCCCCCAGTTATCAGTGCTTATATTACATTTTTTAAGTTTTGCCTTGAGAGCGTCTTTAAATCTCTTTTGTTGTCCACTGATATTTCACTTTCCATTCTTAAGTTGGGAATAGAGTACAATGGTACCTCGGTTTTTGAACGTAATCCATTCCAGAAGACTGTTCGAAAACTGAAGCATACATTTCCAGAAGCATTTACTTATGGAAAACTCAACACAGAAGCCATGTGGCATGTTTGACTTCTGAAAAGCGTTCGGAAACCGAAGCAGTGACTTCTGGGTTTTTGGTGTTCAAAAACCAAAACATTTGACTTCCAGGATGTTCGAAAACCGAGGTACCACTGTAGTTGCTTTGGAAGATGATAATCCTTGGATATAGTTAGGAGATGGTTTGCTAAGATCCTTGCAATAATTTTGCCGGCCGCAGCTAATAAAGAGATGCCTCAATAATTTCCGCATTTTTCATACAACAGAACATCAGAGTCTTACAGAATGAGTTTCCAGAGGGGTAGCTGTGTTAGCCTGTTGCAGTGAAATCAGCAGTCTTGTGGCACTTTAAAAACTAACATGCTTATTATGGCATAAACGTTTGTGCATCAGATTTCACATAATCAGATGCATGAAGTGTTGGCTGAGTTTGCAGGTATATATAAACATGATTTTTGGGTGGTGGGGATTATACACAGCAAGGTCAGAGAAAAATGCAGAAAGTGCACATAATTATGTAGTAAACAGTGGCAATTCATGAAACAGAACCAAAACACCTAGTGCATTTCCCAAATCCTTGATTAAAAAAGAAAAGAAAAAACGTATGTTGTGCAAATCTGTCCACCCATGACTAGCTTCCTAAAATATTTGTTGTTGTTGTTGTTGTTCAGTCATTCAGTCGTGTCTGACTCTTTGTGACCCCGTGGACCAGAGCACGCCAGGCACCCCTATCCTCCACTGCCCCCCGCAGTTTGGCCAAACTCATGCCAGTCGCTTCGAGAACACTGTTCAACCATCTCATCCTCTGTCGTCCCCTTCTCCTTGTGCCCTCCATCTTTCCCAACATCAGGGTCTTTTCCAGGGAGTCTTCTCTTCTCATGAGGTGGCCAAAGTATTGGAGCCTCAACTTCAGGATCTTCCCTTCCAGTGAGCACTCAGGGCTGATTTCGTTAAGGATGGATAAGTTTGATCTTTTTGCAGTCCATGGGACTCTCAAGAGTCTCCTCCAGCACCATAATTCAAAAGCATCAATTATTCGGCGATCAGTCTTCTTTATGGTCCAGCTCTCACTTTCCATACTGGGAAAACCATAGCTTTAACTATACGGACCTTTGTCGGCAAGGTGATGTCTCTGCTTTTTAAGATGCTGTCTAGGTTTGTCATTGCTTTCCTCCCAAGAAGCACGCATCTTTTAATTTCATGACTGCTGTCACCATCTGCAGTGATCATGGAGCCCAAGAAAGTAAAATCTCTCTCCTAAAATATACCTGTTGGTATTTATTCTTTGGTTTACTTGCATCTGTGCTGCAGTTTCCTTTATTTTCCTCATTGTGATAAAAGTAATTTGTCACAGATCAGCCTGTATCTTCCAAACTGTATTTGCCATAAACAGAGTTCAGCATCAAGATCTACCCCTAAATACCCCAAAGGTCAAACACAGCCAAATCCAATGTCCTCAAAAACATTTTGGTACCTGAGGTGAACCACAAAATGTTGCCCCCTCCCTGCCTGTCCCTGTCGAGTCAGCCGCCCAAGGCAGTTGGCTCAGCTTGCCTCATGGGCGGACCAGCCCTGCCTCAACGCATTCAGCAGCCTATTTGTTTATTTGCAACACTTACTGTATTCCCCTGATCTTCCTCTGAGGAGCCCACAGGGACTTACTGAGGCTTCCCCAGGTGATTCGAACCAAGCAACTTACAGACACTCCTCTCTGGTGACAAATTAGACTCTAGATTTTCAGAAGCAAGTTTATGAAAAACAAAAACTGAACACTGTAATGAAAATACTCCAAAATTGAGAGTAGGGGGAACAAAAACAGGGATGAACAAAAACATCACAAAAGCGTGTCACACCTTCTAGTTTTCCAGAGCTACAGTCCAGACTGGACCCTTTGCACATAGAATTGGAAGGGCATCGAGCTGGAGCCCTTGTACAACTCAAGTGAGCAACATATCTATCATAATGTCTTAATTAGACTAAAGGATGTTGAGAGAAAATATTGCGGCAGCAGTAAACAAAATTTGCTCTCCTATATTCTATGATTTAAATATCCTCGATAGGGTCAACTACGTTACTAAACTAATAATACCAGCCCAACGTAGGGCATTTATGTTGGCCCGACTGAATATCTTTCCCTTGGCATTTGTCAGGGGTAGATATCAGAATGTTCCCAGAAACAAGAGATACTGCAGATGTCCCCTGAATGTCCCGGACACTGTGGAGCATATTCTCTTTTATTGTCCACTGCACAGTTCGCTGCGTGAACGTGTGTTATCCCCCCGTTTGGACGGTTTGAAACCGCAGCATGGTGGAAGTGTTGGATTCTGTCTCTCTGACATCGACCAAGGGGTGACTGCGGGGGTAGCCGAATTTTTGGCAGCAGTGCTTCAAGGAGCACTTTAACAGGAGGAAATTCTAGATTTTACTAACACACACCATACATCAGCCTATGAGTTTAAATGTTGTTTCTTTGTGTATATATATTTTAAAGTTTTTGTACGTGATTCTTGATCTTGCAATTTTATATGTAAATGCCTAATAAAGGTTTGATAAGGATAAGGAAGGAGAATTGGAAGGGACACTAAGGGTCATCTAGTCCAACCCCCTGCAATACAGGAATCTCACCTAAAGCATCCATGGCAGACGGCCATGCTGTTAGGCCACTGTGAGAACAGAATATTGGGCAGGATGGGCGTTTGGCCTGATCAAGCAGGGCTCTTCTCATGCCCCTATATGCTTTGCAAAAAGCTCCAATTCCCTCTAATGGTATAATCACAAAGGTTGTGCCTTAGACACACACCCCCAATTAAAAGAAGGTAGGTGGGCCCAAGCTGGTGTGTGCAATGGATCACAAATGGAAAGAGCTACTCAGTACCACTGGATAACATTCTAAGTGCAATCATTTGATAGAAAGAAAGGATACAATTTTATGTGCCCTCTTTCTTTCTTGTTGTCAAGTTACATTTTAGGACAAGGCAACTCACAACAGAAATGTCTTTAAAACCAACAACCCCTCAATAATAATAATTTCCCATAGCACTGCAAATACCCCAAATGGTATTCAATGCTAATCCTACTCAGAGTAGCCCCATTGACATTAATAGACACGACTAACTTAGGTTCATTAACTTTCATGAGTGGGCCTTAATTAAGTACCCCCTCCAATTTGTTTGATAGCATTAACTTACACTTTTACCCTCATTTACCCAAAATGGAAGATTAAGAATGAAAGTGACTGCTGTTTGTTTTTTCCTTGAGAAATGGAGAGCTAAAATGACTGGGATCACTGTAAATGGAAACTATCTGAGACGCCAAATAAGAAGTTGCTAACGCGCCAAAACGAGCTCCTCCTCTTTTCTGCAAACACAAAAATCCCCATTAATGTAATTCTATTATTTCAGTCCCAAGGCGTCATGTTTAAATTACAGAACTGCCTCATTATACAAATGCTCAGGGGAAGATCCAAAACACTCTGATTGAAGTTCAGAAAATATGAATGACATTTACATAGGGCTACACAAGGCCGCTTGGTGGAAACAGTGTCTGCAATTCTGTGTGCCGTTCGGCTAGCCGAAACCCCGTTAAAGACAATGGCATTTAAAAACCCGCGCGCGGAACTGCAGCCCTTGTTAATTTGGGTAGCCAGGAGATTTTAATGACTCAGGTGTTTAATAACTGACAACAAACCGTCTCATTTTGTAATGATCTGTCTCAGCCTCCTCTTTGCATCGAGGTAAGCTTGTGGATGAAATGATCGGTTTTTGCCGCAAGTGGAAATGTTGCTTTCTCCCATTCTAGGATTAAAGATTTCCGATGGAATAATGTGCACTCCAGAGTCTCTGGCAAGACCAATATATAAATATATAAATCTTGAGTTTATTGTCAGGAGATCTCCTGCTGGAAATATTTTGTCTGAAGCGAGAGCTGGCAGTGACTGACCTTTCACAGTGGGCACAATATGATGGCGAACATTGCTGAACTGTCAGAGCTTCTGTAACAAGACCCAAATCCCTTCTGATAGGAAGACTTGAGAGCAATGAGCTTCCCATGACCTACTCATAATACCCCTTTGACCCTGCCGGTAGGTTACAAATCTAATACAGGGTTTGAAAAAACCACATTTGGGCCACATGCTGTTCTGGCTTCCCAGCAATACCTTTTGTCTTCTCTCTCCAGCGAAAAGTTCCCTCAAAAATCTGAAGCCAAAAAGTTCCACAGAGTTTTGCCTCCTTTCTCTTCGTTGCAACGAGGAAATGTGACTGGAAATGGAAAAGTTAACATGAGCTGTCCAAAGGGCCTCGTCATTATTTAGATTGGCAAATCGCTTGTGACAGATGCATAAATAATGCTGTCCTCTCTAGCTTCCCAGCCTGCTGTTAAATGCACAGCAATATTGAGAGTCAAGCTGAATTTACACAGGCAATGTTACACTGTGGCTGAGGTTCCCGTTTCTACATGGTTGGGTGCTTCTCGGTTTTGTTTAAAAAGGGTTGTATACCTTTGCCAAGTCACCCTTTGCCAGCAGGACTGGTCCCAGATCTCGTGGATGTCAGCAAAATATCCAGTTGGGAAGTGAAGCTACAGGGGCAGAGCATCAGGGCTGTGCTGGCGCAGGGCACAGGTTTAATTTTTAATTTTTAGCCCAGTCAGTGTGCCAGTGCAATCGTGTCAGCGCAGCCCCCAAAACAGGTGAAGAAATGGGAATGGTATTAAAGGAATGGAGGAGCCTACACTGACTCTTATCTACCCTACCCAGGAATAGGACTGCTCCTCATGCCAGTTGTGTGTTCAAATTACCAGGGGTTAGCGGGCGCAATGCTGTTTTTCTAGAAAAAGAGGTGCCGGAACTCACCATGAACGCCTCCCTTGTTCACTTGGAATGGCAATGGCACCCACTTGAGAGGTGCTGGTGGAACTGAGCTCTGGCTGGGGGAAAAAAGCCCCATAGTGGGGGATTCCTTAACTTTTGTGTCAGCAGCACTACTTCTTTTAAGAAGGTTGTGATTTGGCTAAATTTTGTGGGGAGTCAGGGAATAAGAGTTGTGGATTTCATCAGGGGCTTCCGTACCTTTCTCCCTGGTAACTCAAGGACTGATGCTGAGCCTAGTCAAATATGTGGTACTGTAATTAAAACACCCTGACTATAATCTTTAGGCAGCTCCTTCTGGCCACATTAAACAATATACGAGCTCTCTGTATAGGTTAAACAACCCTTAGGGCCAGGGGCGTACCCAGGATCAAAACTAGGGGGGGGGGGGCAAGCCATGGTCGCTCAGGTTGTGACATTTCAGCACGGAAAAGCTGCCTCAACTGATCCTCATGAGGCTTGGTTTCCAGACCGTTCATCATCCTGGTCACCCTCCTCTGCTCACCTTCCAGCTGCTCAATATCCTTCTTCAACTAGCCTGCACTGACTGGCAGCAGCTCTCCCAGGTTTCAGATGGGGGGGGACACACACATTCCCAGCCCCCCCCCCCCCGGAGATGCCGCCCAGGACAGAAGACCTGCATGCAAAGCAGATGGTCCAATCCTGTGCTATGGAGACTCCTAGGCTGCCTTGAAGGATGTGGGGATGGTCTCCCTTTGGAAATGGGGCTGCAGGAAGAAGGATGTGAAATGCCAACGTGAATCTGCCGAGAGAAGATGCAGTCCAGTTGCAGGTGGAACAGGAGGTGCCTCCAAGTTCTGACAGAGAAGCATCATCTCTCAGGAGGGGCCAGGTCCAGGTGTGTGTGTGGGGGGGTTGCCACGGTGACAAGAACCTGCCTTCCTTTGTGACATCTCTTGCTTTTCCCTTAAAAGCCACTGACCTGCAGGCAACCATTGTGGGTTAGTGAGGAGAGGAGAGAGGAGAGAGGAGAGAGGAGAGAGGAGAGAGGTGGTGGTGGTGGTGGTGGTGGTTGTAGACGAGGAGAGGTGCTTGGTACTTTTATTTTTATTTTTATTTTTATTTTATTTATTACTTTTATTTGATTCATTTTATTTTATTTATTTTTATTTTATTTATTTTTTCACTTTTTTATTTTAACGCTTTTATTTTATTTTTTGTTCTTTATTTTACATTTTATTTTATTTTTTGTTCTTTATTTTCATTTTTTCATTTTAACTTTTTCATTTAACTTTTTCATTTTACTTTTTGTTCTTTATTTTCATATTTTTTATTTTTTATTCTGTGCGCATTTGTGCACATTTTCTATATATTTTGTTTATAGACGTTTAGTTAGGGGTAAGTGTAGGGTTAGGGTGGGGGGTTAGGCTTACGATTAGGGCTGGGTTTGGGGGTGGTGGTTGGGTCAGAATTAGGCTTGGGTGGGGATTTTAGATAGTTAGATAGTTTATAGGAGGGTGGGAATTTTCCGTAAAGATGATGTGCAGGCTGTAAGTAGCATTCCTTTGCTTTGTCTTGGTATCCTGGGGGCGGGGGGGGGGTGGCGAGTCCTGGGGTCCCATGCACAGCTTTAGCTCTCTAGTCCACCAGGGACCTTCATGGCTGAGTGGAGATTCGAACCCTGCTCTCCCATGTCCTCCTAGTCCAGCCCTCCAACCACTACACCTCTGCCTGGCTCGATTGTGCATCTCTCCAGCTGCCCTACAACATCGGCCTTCTGCCCCTTCCTGGGGGTCTCTCTGGCTCCAAGGAAGACTCCACCACCTTCCTCATGTTCTGCTCCTCTTCTGGGACACCTTGATGCTTGGAGGACGCTCCTAGGGGTCTCTTCCCTCTCCAGGAAGGGCAGGGCTGTCCTAAGAAGATGAGGCATAGCACCCCTTTAACAGCGGGCAATGCTTGTCTTTCCTTAGGCTACAGCTCTTGAACCCATGGCACTTGGGACCTCCTTTCTCTCTCTGCCATCCCTTCGTGCTCTGGGCCGCCTCTTTCCATCTCTGGTGATGCCCTTTCAGGTCACACAACTGCAGAGATATGGCAGGAATTGGTCCAGTTGCCCCTCCTCACACACAACCCCCCCCCCAAGAATTGGGGCTGATGGCTTCTGAGACGCTCTCTCTGCTCGTCTCTTCTAGGCTCAGGTGCTTAAGACGCCTGATGGGCCGCAGCAACAGAGTGGCCCCCCTGCAAGGCCCAGAGCAGCCCGTGCCATCAGGTGAGCAAGTGGCCCTCCTTTTGGGGACAAAGGAGGGCAGGAATGGGCTAGGGGGGCTGCTAGTAAAAAGATGCACAGAGCCAGATGGCTGGATCTGACCCAAGGTCCATTTGGGCCAACGTCTGGAAACCCCACCCCCCCCAGCAACCACCCTAGCAGGGGGCTGGGCTGCGGGGCAAAGCAGGGGGCAGTTGTCAGCGAGAGGGGCACCTTCCCTAGGGAGCCATGTTCTGGGGGCAGGAGGGCAGGATTGGTGTCCCTCCCCTGTGGTAGGACTTGGAATCCAGGAGAAAACTCTTGGAAAAGCCTTGGCAGGGGCTCAGGGATGAACTCACCTGTCCCCATGTCCTTCTCTTTGCAGATGTGCTGGGATTCTCCATCCCTTCCCTAGAGGTGAGTATTGGATAAAACAAGAGCAGGGAGTGGATCCCTCAGACCTGCCCCCCCCCACTGCCCGGGCTCTTTGCCCCCCACTCTGCACTCTCAGCTGCAGAGGAGCCCTCCCCCCACAAGGAACTGACAGCCTGGCTTTTAAATTTCAGCTGCTGGACGAAGACCAGATCTATCTGCTGGAGATCATCCAGGATTGCCAGGCAGCTCGGCTCAGGGGGCTCCGAACCCTGAAGTACTCCAAGGAGGAGACAGCCAAAGCCATTCTGGTGAGTGATGGGTGGTGTGAGGGACCCCCATGGGGAGGGAGGGGCAGAGAGGGGCTGGCGTTTGGGGTTGGAGCTGTCCTCTGGAGACTCCCGGAAGGAGCTGACTTTCCTCCTCTGCTCTCTTCCAGAAGATCCTTGGCCACTTGGAGTGCTTCAGGGATCGCCCCCTGAGCCTGGCCCTGGCGTTTGAGGCGCTCCTCCAGCTAAGGTGAGTGGGGTCTTTGGGGTGGGCAGGATTGCAGGGGGTGGGGGAGCTCTGGGTGGGCAAGAGCAAGCAGGAGGGAGAAGGAGGCAAGGGAGGAAGCAGCGTCTAACCCCTTCCCTTTCTCTCTCCAGTTTTATGAGACCCCATTTCAGCCACGCTACTATCAGTGCTATCCTGCACAAGACAATTGAAGCTGTACTGGGGGGACAGGAGGAGGACAAAGAGGTATGTCTTCTGCACTGACTTCCCTTTGCTCATCTCTTTCTTCTTCTCACACCCTTACAAGATTTAACCCAGCACTCAACCTCTCTTCTCTCTTTTCCCGCAGGAACTGAAGAGGCCATTCGAGAGTCTGCTGGGGGGTCTGCTTCTAGAAGCCCCTAATGCTGGCACCCTCCTCCAGCTTCTTACTGTGTGTCCTGATGGCATCAGGAGTGGTTTTAGGGTTGCCCCCCGTCCCTTACCCAACTGACTGTCCCATTTCTTTCCTCCTGCAGGACCTCAGATATTACGCCTTTTGGGGAAGTGAGGACGAAAGGAAGTTAGCGGGCAGCAGCATATCCCTGCTGCTGGCCGTTTCACGAAGATTTCCCAAACTCTGAGTAAGTATCTTGCCTTGCTGTATTCATTTCTCTGGTTGCTTCCATCCCCCCCAAGAGTCCACCCCCAGCAACTTTTAATGCAGAAGATGCAGTGTGTATTCCTGGGTGCCAGGATGAGGCCAGAGGCTTTTTCTGCCCCCTTTCCTGGTGCTGCCCTTCCCCATCTGCCCAGGAGGCTGCAGGGCCCAGAGAGGTCCTCTGGGGCAAGGGATTGGGCCCAAACCATAGGGAGACCTGTCCTTCCTGGTGTGGAGTGAGGTTCGTGGTGTCATCTGACTCAGATTTTTCTTTCCTCTGCAGCATACAATAATTCGGCCGGAGCTAGGATGTTTCCGAAAGAATCTAAAAGAAGGTAAGCCCCACACCTTGGGGACAGTGAACCTCCTTGTCCCTTGTTTGCCCAAGCCACACCTCCCATGTCTTCTTGCTGGGAATCCTGCAGGTCCTGCTCCCTGCCTGGCAGGCCTTTCCCACCTGGCCTTGGAGGGCAGCGCCCAGACTGACTCCAGCTACAAAAAGCAGACAGGACTGAACAGAGTTTCTCTCTCTTTTTCATTTTCTTCCATCCAGATGACATAATCATCGAAGACGTGTGATTCTTCTCCCTGAAGGAATTGCTGCTGCATTTGGACGACCCCATTGGCTGAAGACTGGCAGAAGAAGAGGCGCTGAGAATCAGGAGGGGGACAGATGATTTAACCAGCCATGAAATATGGACTGAGATTGGGCATAACAAGAAAGGAAGGAAGGAAGGAAGGAAGGAAGGAAGGAAGGAAGAAAGAAAGAAATCTAATCCCTGCTTTAAAACCTGCAAGGAAGGAGAGTCCATCACCTGACAGGGGAGTCCATTCCTCTGTTGAACAATGTTCAGTCGGAATCTCCTTTGCTGTATCCTGAAGCCATTGGTTCGAGTCCTACCGTCCAGAGCAGGAGGAAAAAAGCTTGCTGCATTTTCCACGGAACAGCCCTTGAGTTATTAGAAAATGGCTCTCTCTGGTGTCACTGGATCAAGCTGATCAATTTTCTTGCATCACTTAAACAAAATAGTTTTTAATGGATTTTGAATAAACGTGCAATAAATTGTTACTGTTTTGAATTTCATTGTGTTCTTCAGGGGCGTACCCAGGATCAAAACTGGGGGGGGGGGGGACGACAAGCCATGGTCGCTCAGGTTGTGACATTTCAGCACGGAAAAGGTGAATGAAACCAAAATTTTAAGAAAATTATGTATAATTATAGCAGTGCTTTATTACGATAGTTATTACAATGATTTGCTTGAGGGAAAAAAATAAATTTTTATTCTAGTTACATGTCTTATACTAATATCATTTTTCTTGGGTTTGAAGAAAACTTGTTCAAAACTTTCTTTTCAATCCAGTCCTGAGGGTAAAATCCCAACTTTACACAGTATAGAAGCATTTAAATTGGTTTATTCCTACAGCCTTGACTGTAAAGCATGCTTAAATTCAAGTGTGCCAATTTACATGGAATATTTCTCCTTTATATAGAATTGCATTCTTCTATTTATACTGATCCAACCCCAGTGGATCAACCCCAAAATCTGATTACAAGTGACTTTAAGCCATGTGAAGGGGGGGGGGAAGAGATGTAAACAACATTAAGGATAGCATTGTGGCGGGTTGGACTAGATGACCCTTGGGGATCCCTTTCAACTCTATGATTACATTCCTTCAGTCTCTGCACAATAAAGCCTATCTGCTACCCTTCTCCTTTCAACTTACTTTAGAAACAGGAGTTGTCTCCTTCAGAGAAATTCTTTACATGCAAAGTGGAGATCTCTCCTCTCTCAAATAGCAAATTTAAAAACTGGAAGGTATGACGACATGGCTGCGATGTGAGCAGCCAGCTGCTCTCAGGACAGCATGAAATAAGAAAAAAAAGTGTGCGAGGATCAATTATACGAGAGAATCTCCAAAATGGAAAGGTGGCGGCTTGCAGTGTTGGGGGGGGGGGAGAGATTCCTTGCCGGCCTCACAGGAAGCGGTTTTGAAAAATAAAGGCGGGAGAGGAGGGCACTGATTTTGACACCTAAGAGGACTCTTTAAAAATATTTTTAAAAATAGGGAGGGAGGGGACGCAGTTCAACTGCGGTGGGGAAGCCTGTGCCTGTGTTTGCAAAACGGGGAGCCCCATGGCAAGGACTTGGGGGTGTCGTGGACAAAAAGGCGCCGGGGGAAGGGTTTTTCCCCCCCCGGGTTGCCGTGTGAGAGATCTCAAACTCTCTTAGAAACCAAGGCTGAGGGAGGGAAAGAGGCAGCAGCCGGCATGGCCAGGAAGCCAGCGCGGGGGGGGGGGGGGCTTCTTTCCCCAAGGCTGAGGCAAGCGGGCGAGACCTCCAGCAGCAGCAGGTCCGCCGCTCTCCACCGACTCTGGTGGGCCTGAGGACTCCCTGCGCCCCCAGTGGCAGCTTCAGGAACTGCAGGGCTATTTCCCAGCTCTGTTCAGCTGTCGGCTCTACCCTGGAGTCCCGGTCTACTCGGCTCTTCCCTGGAGTCCCGGTCTACTCCAAACGGACGCCGATCATTTTTGCTTCTGGGGGAGGGGTAGCTTGCTTCTAGGGGGGGCATCTGCCCCCTGCCCCCCCATGGGTACGCCCATGTTTAGGACCTTAGCAGCAACAAAGATGGCACCATGAAGGCATTCCTGCTGGCTCATTGTCAGAGCAGTAGTTCTTTAAAGTTCTTTAAATAGGTTCTTTAAGGTTTGCAATCTGGAAAAATGAAAGTCGTACCTATTGTGACTCTCTCTCTCTCTCTCTCTCTCTCTCTCTCTCTCTCTCTCTCTCTCCCTCCCTCCCTCCCCCTTCTCTCTTCCTTTTTACAGTTACAGGTAGGTAGCCGTGTTGGTCTGCCATAGTCAAAACAAAATAAAAAATAAAAAAAATTCCTTCCAGTAGCACCTTAGAGACCAACTTAGTTTGTTCTTGGTATGAGCTTTCGTGTGCATGCACACTTCTTCAGATACACTGAAACAGAAGTCACCAGACCCTTATATATAGTGAGAGAGTGGGGAGGGGTATTACTCAGAAGGGTGGTGGGAATGGGTGATTGGCTGATAGGTGTGGAAAACCTGTTGACGACTGTTAACGACTGCAATTGGTCTTACAGGAAAAAGCAAGGGGTGAGATGGCTAAAGATAGCTTTGTCATGTATAATGAGATAAGAATCTAATGTCTTTGTTCAGACCAGGTCTCTGCATGGTTTTAAGTTTGGTGATTAGTCTTGGGTTCCATGATCACTGCCGAAGAATTGATGCTTTTGAATTATGGTGCTGGAGGAGACTCTTGAGAGTCCCATGCACTGCAAGAAGATTAAACCTATCCATTCTGAAGGAAATCAGCCCTGAGTGCTCACTGGAAGGACTGATCCTGAAGCTGAGGCTCCAATACTTTGGCCACTTCATGAGAAGCAAAGACTCCCTGGAAAAGACCCCGGTGCTGGGAAAGAATGAGGGCACAAGGAGAAGGGGACGACAGAAGACGAGATGGTTGGACGGTGTTCTCAAGGCTACGCATGAGTCTCACCAAACTGCAGGAGGCAGTGAAAGACAGCCGTGCCTGGTGTGCTCTGGTCCATGGGGTCACGAAGACTCGGACACGACTGAACGACTGAACAACAACAACAAGTTGCAATTCAGCAACTTCTCTTTCCAGTCTATTTCTGAAATTCCTTTGTAGTAAGATAGCTACTTTGAGATCTTATATAGAATGTCCTGGGAGACTGAAGTGTTCTCCTACTAGTTTCTCTGTCTTGTGATTCATGATATCAGATTTATGTCCATTTATCCTTTGACGTAGGCTTTGGCCTGTTTGTCCAATATAGAGAGCTGTAGGACCTGGTGACAACTAGAAGATGATTTGGTTCCGCTGTGGTGCACGAAAAGGCTTTCTTGACTCAGTGAAGATGTAGCAGCTTTAGCTCGGCAGAGCAAAGGGTATAATTGTTTGTTTTGATAATGTTGGAAATATTCTGTTAAAAAGAAACAAATAAAATTACACACACAGAGAGAGAAGATGTAGCAGCTTTGAGTAATTGAACGTGAGGTGTGTTGTTTTTTTGATAGATTCCCCTGCTTTTTAGTTACTCTGGATTGTTTATTTGTACCGGTAATTCTTTTCTTTATGGTGACTTTTTTGGGGGATGGAATTATTTGGTTGTGTTATGCGTCTGGGAGTTTCTGGAATGGGATGGGAAGGGGAAGGGAGGCATCCTGGCTTCCTTGTGCTATGGCCGTGAAACACAAATGGTGGTGGGATGCAAATGGGTCATGGAAGGAGAAGATGGGTTTAGCAGTTAAGGACCACCTCCCTCGCCCAGAGACACTTCAGTAACCATGCCAACAGCCTGCTGAGACTGAAGATACTGCTACCTGGATGCCCGGTTGGTCTTGAAAACAACATAAGCCACCCAAAACCTGATTTTGGATTATGGTAAGCATCTAACCTGCATGTATTATTGAGATCTAACAAGATGCGTGTGTGTGTGTGTGGGTGTGGGTGTGTGTGGGTGTGTGTGTGAGAGAGAGAGAGAGAGAGAGAGAGAGAGAGAGAGAGAGAGAGAGAGAGAGAGAGAAATTATGCCTAACCGGATTTTCGATATAGCATCATATTAGCCTGGTGTGATGGAATTATTGTGCTCTTTCACTACCATCCAGGTGCTTTTTCTGGCCAGCTTCCAGTCCCAAGTCTATGTATCTGTTGTAACATGTGATATAGCAGGTGTAGGCTCTAACGTATTTAAAAACATACACACATGCACACACATACACATATATATTTAGCCCACACTGTAACTTATAGCTGTGTGGTTAAGAAAGGGAAGTGGAACACAGGAAGTGGGATTCTCTGTGCAAGAAAATAAGCACAGCAATGCCCAGCATGGTAATTTTAATTCACAAAGAGACTCAGAAAAGGGTGGTGTTTCTGACAGAGAGGAAACTCACAACAATTACTTCAGCCACAGTAAAATAAGAACTAGGTTGGATTGGGGTCGATTGGAGTCCAGCTTGGCCTAGAATCCACAGTGTAGTCATAGTCCTTGTGGAATGGTATACAGAAAGGTGCTTTATGAATTGTTCGTTCTTTCTTTCTTTCTCTTTCTTTCTTTCTTTCTTTGAATCAGTTGGAAAATATATGCCCTTATGCTCTTCACCAAAAGCCATTGACATTCCTAGGTTCCACTATTTATAAAGACTGTGATCTTAAAACATGTTCTCTAGAACAGGGGGGAGGAACTTGTATCCTGAAGGTCGCATGCAGCCCTTGACACAATTAAGCATTAATTTCATGCAGGTGGCAAGGAGGGAAAACAGAGGGAACAAGGATGGCGCAGAAAAAAATGGCATCCCTTCCACTGTAGGCCTATGAACAGCATGGGACCCCCCCTGACAGATTACCCCAAGGGAATGCTGCCCTTAACATAAAAAGGATTTCCCCATGCCTGTTCTATAGTCTGTGGACTGCAGTGAAACTTTTGCCTTGGCCTGTTTGAGTTATTTAAGAAAAAATAAACAAAGCGCTATTAATTGATTTGATCTCTCGGAAAAGGAGTGGGGTCCTCTAAATGTTATGGGACTCCAGCTCCCATCAGTATGGCCAATGGACTGGGTTGATGGGGGTTGGAGTCCAACATCTGGAGGACCAACCTTTCCTAGAGGTGTGGTCTTTCCCGTGGCTTCCACCCCTGCAACTGAGTTCCTTCTCCATGGTCGGGTTCTTCACCGCCACCTAAGTAGCAGATAAAACTTTGAAGAGCTATTACTGTTTACCACTTTACTTCCCTTGGCAGAGAGAGAGAGAGAGAGCTGTTGGAATAAATCTGCTGGGTGTTGATCTCATTGACTGCCCCCCTCAATTCTGAGTTGGATGAAATGGTAAACGGCTGTTCCTACTGGCATCTTCCAAACCAGGCAAGCTGGGGATACTGGGGAAACCCAGCCAGATGGGCGGGGTATAAATAATAAATTATTAATTAATTAATTAATTAATTATCTCTAGACAACCTGCCCTTAGCCACCACCTCTCTAAATGGGAAATATGCTAATTGTGCCAGCCTCTCATTGCAACATTTTTCTACACATGGATTTCGGGCCCCCTGCTTCTCTGCTCTATGATATATTTTCTGAAATGGGGGACGGGACAGACATGCATCCTTTAAAAAAGCATTTTCAGGTCGCTAAATTTTTTGTTCAACAGCACAGAAACTAGGGAGGAGGATCTCACTACTGTTATTCCCCACCCCCTATCCTTTGAAAATTAACCACACTCGCTCTTCTCCTTGCTGTTAGCAAGTTGTTGAACTAAGAAAAGTCACACCCTTTTATGCTATCACCAGGACACAAATACACTGACGGAGAAGTTTTGTGAGCAAAATCCTTAAGGCAGAACTTGACCCTCAATGGTTAGTTCAGGAACAGAATGAGTGAAATACAAAAAAAAAATGTACAGAGGGCAGAGACTAAAGTGGAAAATAAATTTTAAAATATTCCATAATACTGAAGTTTAAATCAGATCTTGGACCATTTGAGCAGGAAGGCAGAGAGAGTTGAAGCCATAACTGAATGGCTCTTGGAGTTTGCCCTGATTGAAGGGGTTAGGTAACCTTCCAAACAATCTCTTTCCCCTTCAGGAAGCCAAACTGCAGAAAGCTAGGAGGACAAGCATAGAATTGTAGAGTTGGAAGGGACCCCAAGAGTGATCTAGTCCCATCAATGCAGACTCACCTTGCTTGCTTCAGCAAGGTTGTGTGCCTTGGGAGCACCATATGATCTGGCGAAGAACAGGTGGTTTTTGTTCTATAACTGCTCCAAAAACCTGTCAAAGCACTTCCTAATTTATTGCTTTGATCCAATGCATTCTTCTGTGGTCATGATTTTCACCAAGTCCCCTTTCACCTGCATCCTCTGCATTTCCCCCTCCTCCCATCTGCTCCAATGGTAGGGGGACCCTTTGGAGCTAAGTGGGAGGTGGCAATCAGGGAGTGGAGGGGGGGCTGCAGGAGAAAGTGGGAATTTGTGAAAAGAACCACACCCCTTTTGGATTTACAGACCCCTTCAATCAACAGAGGACTACCACTGGACCTAACTCTCTGTATATTGCAGTGATTAATTATTGGTATTTATGCCCTGCTGTCAGAGAAGTCCTGGGACTTCAGGAGGCTGATGCAACCAGAATGTGGCTGAAAACATGCAAACCTTAAAGGCCAGTGCAATAAGTATTTGTATGATCAAGGTTAAAGCACCGACGACAGGAAATGAATAAAAGATTTCTTACAACTGAATTTCCATTAGTAGACAGGATAGTAGGCAGCCAAAAGCTGTTCTCTTTTTTTCTCTTACCTGCAGGCTGAAGAATTTTATGGCTTAACGCCCTTCCTTTAATTGTCCCTCATTAACAACCCAGCTGGAATTAGCCAATTTCCCCTCTTTGGCTCACAAACTCAGGCCTAGATCAGAAGCCAATTGATGGTTGGGAGGCTAATAAAGAGATTTTCATGCTGTTTTTTGACATCTATGGTCCTGCCAGAATCTACTTGTCCACAGAACCACAATTGGTTCCAATGATGAACAACTATCCCGGTGCTCAATTCATATCTACCGGTATAATATGGATGCTAATTATTGGAAGGTGGGAGAAAGTTGCTGATAGTAGTAATATATATATAATAATTAACAGGGAAATAAGTTTTCTTTCTGTTATCAGTTCAGTCTTCTCATTCTTTACTCCGCTTCAGTCATGGAAAACTCCAGCCAGAATATTTTACTTTTCTTGTTTGTTCTTATCATACTAAAAAGGTAAAGGGACCCCTGGCCATTAGGTCTAGTTGTGTCCGACTCTGGGGTTGTGGCGGTTATCTCGCTCTATAGGCCGAGGGAGCCGGCATACAGCTTCCGGGTCATGTGGCCAGCATGACTAAGCTGCTTCTGGTGAACCAGAGCAGTGCATGGAAACACCGTTTACCTTCCCGCTGGAGCGGTACCTATTTATCTACTTGCACTTCGACGTGCTTTCGAACTATAATACTAGCTATAACTAATTAAAGTTTTCTAAGTAGCTTTTTTATACTTGTTAAATGTTTAGCTCTGACACTGACATAGTAATTATACAGTTTACAGTCATATTGAACTCACTGAGTCAAGAAATGCTTGTGGATTCTTCATAACAACAGTCAACAGGCTTACATGGGCAACAGGTCCAATTAAAACCTAATTACAATCCATTTCAAGCTGAAATCAACAAATTAAAACAATTAATTGTAGTAATCAACTAGCATTTTTTTCCTTGTTCTGTTCTCATTCCGACTTTAGGAGCTGAATTGTGAAGTGCAAAAGCAGCAGCACATTTTTCATCCTTCCAGAGTATTGCTAACATATACAAAATGAAACCATTGAAAGTGGCAGAGAAGTAAAAACATTGATACTGCAGTCAGATATTTCGTGTATGCTCAAACAAAGCTCCATTAATTGTGTAAGAAGGCATGTGGACTGATATTTTGCTTCTAGATTAGGACTTTCATCAAAGCCAAGCATAACACTGCAATAGCAACAGACTGCAGCCCTAGCTATAGTAACTGGAATTAAATTCAGCCTCAAGCTATGTTGAGGCTCCAGTACTTTGGCCACCTCATGAGAAGAAAAGACTCCCTAGAAAAGACCCTGATGTTGGGAAAGATGGAGGGCACAAGGAGAAGGGGACGACCGAGGATGAGATGGTTGGACAGTGTTCTCGAAGCTACTAACATGAGTTTGGCCAAACTGCGGGAGGCAGTGAAAGATAGGCGTGCCTGGCGTGCTCTGGTCCATGGGGTCATGAAGAGTTGGACACGACTGAATGACTGAACAACAAGCTATGTATATACACATATTTCAGGTGTATTATAAATGTATCTGCAAGCAAGGTTAACTAAAAGTTCTAATATAATTTGAACTACCAGCTGTTAAGGCACATTGATACTGGGATAAATTCTGCAACTAATATTTGTGGATGTCATAATAATAATAATAATAATAATAATAATAATAATAATAATAATAATAATAATAATTTATTTATATCCTGCCCATCTGGTTTCCCCAGCCACTCTGGGCAGCTTCCAACAAAATATTAAAAATACAATAAAACATCAAACATTAGAAACTTTCCTAAACAGGGCTGCCTTCAGATGTTTTCTAAAAGTCAGATATTTATTTCCTTGACATCTGATGGGAGGGCGTTCCACAGAGGGTGGGTGCCACTACTGAGAAGGCCCTCTGCAAATGTCTTATTCTAGCAATATTTTCACAAATATCTAGGCATTCACGATGGTCACATAGAAAAGTTACTGGAAATGCAACTTTAAATAGTACTAAAGGAAATAGTCCTTTAGTGTTTTATATATATATATATATATATATATATATATATATATATATATATATATATATATATATATATATATATATATTCAAGAACTTTCAAAAGATGTTGTTATGTAGATAGTAGATACGCATTTCCTACAAGACAAAACCATATTTGTTGCCACCATCTCATCTTTCAAATGATGAAAGATTTCCCCTTTAACATATTCAAAACAGTGTATTTATATCTCATTTTTTTAAAAAACCAATTTAGGCCCAAACAAGACAGCATGATAAAGCACCAGCTGGCACTAAAAAAATAGAATATATGCCTAGTTTCACATCCTTTTTCATAACAATTATACTTTCATCATATTGTGATGCCACAGTCTTCTAAGGTACACAACATTCTTGTTACTCTACAATACATCATTGGTTGCAGATGGCGAAGAATGGGGCAACATGGAATATCATGATGTGATGATTGTACATAAATTCTGCTAAATATTATGGAAGGAGAGGGCAGAATTAGGCATATGGTGGCTGATTTCAGCAACATCTGCACATTTACCACCATCTCTAGCTTGGCCCTCTCTGAATGGATTGAGAGACTAGAAAATGAGAAGCATCTTACTCCAAGCCTTTGCAAACAATTAGGAAAAGATAGAGTCAACACTGTTTCCAAATCCAGGCCAAAACAAATTGCATGTAGAAGTGCTAATTATAGCGGGCAGATGAGAAACCTCGTTGCAAAACTGCCATTGTATTTGTTGCTAGCTGCAAACTTTCAGCAGTTAGTCAAATATGTTTCCAAATCATAAATCAATCAGTCTTGGCCACAACTGAGAAAAATAAAATACAGGTTTAAAGAGAAAGAAATGGGAAACTTCATTTGTCCTCGGACATTACAGCACCGGTAAGGAGCCAAACGACACATTTATATGGCCCGATTTGTACCTTATATTGTACATTATATAGTTTTAGAGCATTTGGTACTCCCAGTCTTCAGCCCAAAAGTCTCCCAGAGTTGTTTATATACAATCAATTAAAACAAATGGCCCCTGCTTGCAGGTTTACAGTCTGAAAAACACAACACACAAGGGAAAAGGGATAGGGAGAAAAAGAACTTTGGCACCAATTCTTAAACAGTTGCTCTTTCAATAATCAGCTGGCACAGTTCAAGGTTAAGAGGTAATTGATGGAGGTGGTTTGTGAGTGGTGTGAATTAGTTGCTGCTGTGTTTTGAACACAGCAAGTCAAAGTCTTCTTCTTGGCTTGCTGCTCATGGTTTGCAGGTGGGGTCTACTAGGAGTCTTGGTATGGGCAGGGCCGGATTTAGGTTTGATGAGGCCCTAAACTACTGAAGGTAATGGGGCCCTTTATATGCCCAGCTGTCCTTTGCCAACAATAAATTGTTGCTGTTTTTTGTGTTGAATATGTGCTATATTTTAGGGAGCAGGCTAGCAGGCGGGGCCCATTAATTACCTCATAGGAGCATACACAACACAAAACACTGTTGCTGTATGTAGGTTAGTGTTTTTTTTTAATCTTACATTTTGAAAATGTACATTCAGTCCCCCCCCCCCTGTTTAGCTTATACGTAAATCTGGCACTGGGTATGGGTGTCATGTTAATCCACACTCTGGCCTGTTCGTCTGTGGCATGGCAACAGTAGGAGCAGGTGAGGAATCACAGAATTGTAGAGTTGGAAGGGACCCTGAGGGTAATCTAATCCAACCCCCTGCAATGCAGGAATCTTTTGCCCAATGTGGGGCCAGAACTCATGACTTTGGGATTAAGAGTCTTATGCTCTACCAACTGAGCTAGCACCGTGGGAATGTTTGAGCAGCATGAAACTGTTCACCCACATTAAGCCATAGTTTGTTTTGAGCTAGGGTTTAATGTAATGTAATGTGCGTACTGGGCCATTATTCACATTCACACAGCAACATGTTTGAACATGTAACTTCTATTTTTAAGTGAAAAGCAGTTATGTGGCTCCAATCCAATACGTACTCCATATTTGCTCCCAAACATGCCTCTTGCCATTATGGTTTGCAGGAAACTGGCTCCCCGGTTGACATAGCGAGCATGTTCTAAATTGAGGTCCTTCAACAGTTATTTCTTCAAAGTAAAAATGGCCACTTTTATGCACACTTCTAAAATGCAACATGTAGCTTGGCTCTGGAATGCATATGAACGACACATTCATATAAGTGACATTTTGCTACAAAAACACCCCTGCTTAAAAACGCTGTTGGGCATTCAAGAGATTTTGTTTCTCTTTCAATTAAAAGCATTCATTTTTACACAAGTCTCACTCATATTTTCCTGGCTCTTAAAATTTAAGATGCAACACCTGCATTAACGACATTGTATGCTTGATTTAAATGACTCTCTTCTCCTTTGTATCCCACACAAGCAACATTCACATACAGGTAGGCACACAAATAATGCAAGGGAAGCTCAAAGGAGTGTTTAGGGTCATGTGTGAAAAGGCCACTAAAGACATCAGGTTGCAAAGTGTGGCATTTGTGCTCTCAGGTCCCAATGCTCACCAAATTCTCTCTTTGCACACAACGGTACCTACACCGTATCCTCATTAATCTGGAAGAGCTAATTCTTTTTTATTTTGTAATGCTTAATGCAATTTGCCAGCAATTCTTTCTTCTTTGTGAATTGGGGGGAAATGCCTTTTCAGAAAAGGGCCCAACGTTATGCTGAAAAGGAAGCGGCGCCTTAAACAGGCAGCAAACCAAAAACCATGGATTGAATGATGTGTGAAAACACTGGCCTTTTCTTTAGCTCTGGAAACCGAAGGCGCACACTTGTTTACAGGCTAGCATTCCTCCGAGTCACCTCAGAGCGATTGTAAGTGGTTGGCAGCAACATCAAAGGGAAGGATTCTGGCATGAAGTGTTTCGGTACAGGACGTCCTTAGCTGTCTTTTAACTAAGATTACTAGACCCTTTCAGCAGAGTTTAAATGTGTGGTTTAGTTTACTGCTTATATGTAGCAGAATAATGTTTGAGAATTACTTCTAAGCATGTCTTATTTCCCTCGCTTAATATTGTTCACTCAGTGACTCTGCTCTAGGGCATAAAGGTTCCATATATTAGTACATAGCTAAACATGTCAGCCCTACAAAGTTGATTACTATGAATTCACAAGCAGATTTGAAAAGCGCCCATTAATTTCCTCAAGAGATATACTCTCCCCCCCCCCTTCTGTTGATTTATTGCTTCAAGATGTTTCCTGCTTTTTATTGTATGGCTAAGTCAGGGTTCACTGGATCAAAATGGAATTTATATGAGAACATTTGTCACGTTGAATCAGCTGAAATCTTTATATAGGGCTAATTCATATACACGGTGATCGTGTGTGAGAAACCCTTTTCCCATAGCAGCCGTATGTCCAGGGCAGTTTACCACCAGGACATGAGGGTGGTAGCTATCTGAGAAAGTCAATTTGGGCCTCTACTTGAATCATAGAGTTGGGATGGAACATTTAGTTCAACCCCCAGCAATGCATGAATCTTTTGCCCAACATGGGGCTTGAACCGGAGATTAAGCGTCTCATGCTCTACCATACAAAAGGTGGCAATCACATACCACTAGCACTTGAAATGTTTAAAGCTAAACCCCCAGCACAGTTATTATATGGGGCTCAGATTTGGACACGCACTCACCTTGGATCCACAGAAGCTGTTCAATCCAAGTTCCTAAGGCAATTTTTTCCTGCTCCATCCTGTGTTCCAAATGCTTCACTGCACTTGGGAGGCTAATCTGCCCTCTGTTGAATTACAGATTTGGTGTAGGACACGTAAATTATTGGCTTTGCCTAAATTCAAACCCCACTAGTCTACTACCTTTAGTATTGCAAGATTGCCATGAGAGAGCGCTTGGACTAAAATTGTCAACCAAAAGCTTTACTTTTCTGGTTTATCACTGCAACAGTTATTAACACTGGGCTTCACCAAATAATTTAATTAGACGGCACCTATAGGATATTGAGCAACAGAATAATTTGGCCATGATAAGGAAATTTTGTCCATGGTATGATTATTTCCCACCTAGTCATTTTGACACTTTGGCACCCTATTTGCAAAATTTAACAATTCCAAAATACAGATGCGCTTCCACTTTTGCAAGATTGAATATGCTGCCTTCAGCTATGCTTGAGGGTCAATTTCAAAAAAATCCGCTGGGAAAACAGTTATGTCTATGTGGAGATGGCAGTATTGAGTCAGTGGCTCATGTGCTTCTGGCTTGCACTCTTTCTAAAGATTTGAGGAGTGAGGTTATTACCCATCTACTACTATCCATGCTGGGTCACTCAACCATTGCTAATGTGTCCTTTATTCTAGCACATGGGTAGGCAAACTAAGGCCTGGGGGCCGGATCTGGCCCAATCGCCTTCTAAATCTGACCCGCAGACGGTCTGGGAATCAGCATGTTTTTACATGAATAGAATGTGTCCTTTTATTTAAAATACATCTCTGGGGTATTTGTGGGGCATAGGAATTCATTCACCCCCCCCCAAAAAAAAAACAAGGTCTGAGGGACAGTGGACCGGCCCCCTGCTGAAAAAGTTTGCTGACCCCTGTTCTAGCAGATCAAGATGATCAGGTGACAGCAAGAACTGCAAGGTTTTTAGCGGGAGCAATAAGATCTATTATTTGATTGTTGATGGAAACCTCCAAAATGTATTTTGTACAGTTAAGTTTTCACCTCTGTCTTCAGTACATTTTTATTTTATTTTATTGCTATGGCTAGTGGCTGATGCAAATAAAGATTCTTCTGATCTGATCTTAAGATCTCATGCTCTGCCACCTGAGAAAGCCAGGTGTTTCAAGATGTCAGAATGATGGCATAATCATATAAATGTTGTGAAATACACTGAGAAACAAGGCTACACTGTGAAGAGGATTGAGAAGTGGTTTATTCTGAGGTTTAAATGAAATAATTGACTGACTTCATAAAGTCTCATACAAAACATATGGACAAACTTTATCATGTTAACCTGATTATGTTTTCCAAAGGCTAGGGACAAGTCTGCAGCAAATGTGACTGGAGGCATTGCAAGAGCAGAGGATTCGAAACTATGAGGCAATGCATTGTTTCCAATAATTGCTTCCCTTAGCATCCTGCCTCCTGGTGCTTGCTTGAACATTTTGCCTTGACACCATTTTTAAATGCAGACATAATCCTTATTGATTGTAATTTACCTTCACCTGAAGTACCAAACAGCAGAGCTGGTGAGCGAATGCAAGATTATTGCCTGTGAACATGTTGTTTGTCTTCATTATAATTAGGAAAAGACTGTTTTTTGTTTTTTTGGAAAAACAATCATAGCTAATGGGAATGAATACAGATGGATCGTTTAGCCATCTTTTCCAGTTTTATTTCAGAGAGCACATTTAAGCCAAATGGCCGTGAAATGACAAGTAGACTGACATTAGTCCCCAAATATTTCCAATCATCCTTCTTGTACAAGGATTCCTGTGGCCCTAGTTAGTAGATCTTGCTTAAGTTTTCTAGAGCTACCTATCAAACTGAATCAAGACTTGCAAATAAAGTCCCCCCCTTGAATTTACATTTACCAAGAGACATATAAAATGCAATCAATATTAGAACAAGATTAAAACATGCTTTACATTTTAAGGAAGTAACAAGATAATACTGCACCGTATATACATAAAATTCCTGCAAAAACTGTATTACTTAACAATATTTTATACAAAGTTCCTTCTCTCATTCTTCCTAGTCCTGAATAAGACTAGTGTTAGTATGATACAAGATTCTGATATATTAGGGTCTTATTCTTGTCTTACTGAGTTCAATAGGGCTTACTTTCACAGAGGTAGGTGCAGGTAGGTACAGAGGCTGCAGCCTTAACAGGTGTATCAAGATTTACTGTACATCTATAGGAATGGTTTTTATTGTTTTAGAGTTTATAGGAATTATTGTTTTATAGTTTGCAGAAATGGTTTTTGAATTTTTATTTTTTGGTACTTCATTTCACTTTTGTCTTATTTATTGTAAAATAAGTAAATCTGTAGCATTGTGAAATTATAAGAGGCAACAAGTTTGCATCTGTAAAACAAAGACAATTTAAATATCAATACTGGAGCTTACACTTTCCAAATCACAACACCCACTTAGCTGAGTATTTTCTTCCATACTGACATGTCTAAAATTAGCTTGAAGGTCACTTCTGCGTAGAAATAGCCTTGCCACAAGTACCCTTGCTGGAAGTGTCTAGTGCAGTAGACTCGTTTTTAGAACAGCAGAACCAGGATTTAGTAAGGACGAGTGTTGCTTTTAAAGTTTAAAACAAAATCCATGGGGCAACAGGCGAGACGATGTAGACAATGCACACTCAGTGCAGGTTTAGTGTGCAGGGCACAGCAGTAAAAACCTCCTGCATCCAAGGATGGATAAGACCAAATGTACAAAGCTGCATGTGTGGGTTGAACCTAAATAATGCTGTGCCCTGTGCTTGCATGGACAAAGATTTCACAGCTATGTCTGAACTTGGGTTTCTTTCCTTTTATCCAGCTTGTAGGCAGCATGTTATTGACAACCAACAATGTTTTGTTTGGTTCCGTTCCTTCTAGTGCTCTGGCATTAGAAGTGCAACCAGTTTCCACTAAAGGGCTGAGCTGTCCCTCCACAGTTCCTGCAGATGCTTGGCAGCGCTTTTTCATCTTCCTTCAAGTCTCCCCTGTTGCACATTTGTGACCTCCCCCTTTTTATATTTGCTTCTTCAGACTTTTTTCTGTTACTGTTCTTCATGGCACCATCTATACTAAAAGTTGTGATCACAGGACACCTGTCCTCACAAAAAATTTCTGCTGCAAAATATGTTGAAGTTGAGAAATATGCATTTTTTGAACCAGTAAAAAATTTAAGCATGGTAACACACTGCGTTCAGGGACCTACAAGGATTGCAATATGATTTCAGTGCTGAGGATGCAAGTCAGATATGCATTACAGGTCACTTGCTTCTTACACCGGGCTTAAAAGGTAAAGGGACCCCTGACCATCAGGTCCAGTCGTGTCCGACTCTGGGGTTGCGGCGCTCATCTTGCTCTATAGGCCGAGGGAGCCGGCGTTTGTCCACAGACAGCATCCAGGTCATGTGGCCAGCATGAAAAGCCGCTTCTGGCGAACCGGAGCAGCGCACGGAAACGCCGTTTACCTTCCCACTGGAGCGGGCCCTATTTATCTACTTGCACTTTGATGTGCTTTCGAACTGCTAGGTGGGCAGGAGCTGGGACCGAGCAAAGAGAGCTCACCCCGTGGCAGGGATTCGAACCGCCGACCTTCTGATCAGCAAGCCTTAAACTCTGTGGTTTAACCCACAGTGTGGGAAATATGCAAAAATGCCTATACAGACGTACCTTGGAAGTCAAACGGAATCCATTCCGGAAGTCTGTTTGACTTCCAAGGCGCGGTTTCCGATTGGCTGCAGGAGCGTCCTGCTGTCAATCGGAAGCCGTGCCGGGCGTTCAGCTTCCAAAAATCATTCAAAAACCGGAACAATCACTTCTGGTTTTCGATCGTTCGGGAGCCGAAATGTTTGAGTTTACAGGTGTTCGGCTTCTGAGGTTCCACTGTACTCAAACCACCACCTTAGAACCAGCCTGCTATGAGCAATCTTACCTTTTGGAGCACTGCACTGAACGAGTCTTCCCCAAAAGTTATTTCTACGCTGGGAAAACCTTGTGCAAAATGAGCTTTTAAACTGGCTTGCTGTGAACTGCGTAAAGTTGAAAGCGCATGTTAAACGTGGATCATTTGCAAGTGACCTGTATATATATACATTAGGTGAGCCTAGAGACAAGGTGAAACAGTGCCAAGTTAAAGAGCTGTGTTTTAGGAGAGCTGCTGTTTCTATATAACTGATAAGCATAAAATGACACAACAAATTACGGTATGCTCTTCAATGTGAGCATATTTTGTTTGATATAAGGTGAATGATATAACATATATAGTGTTAAGATATTGCTACCTACAAAAAACGATTGATCCTTTTTTAAAGATCCAATGTAAGCTGCCATGTGTTGTGAGCCTTGATAATGTCGTGGCACATACCGTATGACAAGAGATTTGCTTTGTTGTGAAACGTGGAACAGTATGAACAAATTTTATTACAACATAATTTATGCATCCCATTGCAGATCGAGAGATGTTTGCGAGTGCTAATCAAGTAGACGCCATCCCAGATAAAACCAGGGAGTATGTCAACAGCGACTGCCTTTTACATAGCTATTGGAATTGCTTCTTGTGAACTGGGTATTGTAGGGCAGTGGAGACATCTCGGATTTTAACCCTGCCAATTTCATCCTGGAGATGATGATACAAAGGACATTAAAACTGGATGTGTTAACAGTATCATTGTGCTACCCTTTTCCCGTGGCAATTGATCTGCAAATAGCATACTGGAGCTGGCCCTTAGGGAAAAAAGAACAACTCGGAACTGAAAGCAACTGTAGATTCTTTAGTTTTATGCAAGTTCAGAAACATGCGGAGCTGACCTGGGTCCACTGCACAAGGAACGTTACAAGAAGTGCATGTTATCAGCCACAGTGTTTTGTTTTTTTATTGAGTGCTTTAATAATACAAGTGTACATCAACTGATCCACAGTCAAAAGTGGCAGGTCCCTAAGAAATTTACAAGCACTTTTCTTTTAAGTAAAATCAAAATACGTATCATCTGGTTCAACCCAGCAGCCTAGTGTTTGGGAAAAGAGCAGGCTGGTGTTAAAACACAGTCTTAGTAATGCACAGTGATTCTTAAGTTTTATGCTTTTTTTTTTAATACAAAACCGGTTCCCAGTAACATGCACCCACCATTAAAGACTTCCGTACAAAAAAATAACCCTAAACACTACATTTAAGTAGAAACAATATATAGTTCTGAGTTTGTTTGCTTGGTTTTTTTCCCCAAAGACACAACAAAGAAAAAAAAATACATTAATACAAAGCTTTGTGACAAAGCTCTATACTATTACAGCTCCAACATTCCTTGCACTGTAACCCCAAATTCCCAATCTATATTTTAAAGATACAGTTTTCAAGTTGAACAGAAAAATAAAATAAAATAAAAGAATAAAAATAAAGGGGGGAGGGAAAAGGGCAATCAACTTTGTCACAAAATGCTTCCAAACGTAATAAAAATAAGAAGGGGAGGGCTATTGATGCACTTGGTGAATGTGCTTGCACAGGTCCAGCATGTTCCACAGCAGATTCCTATGTAGCGTATCTCTTGGTCCACTGTCTGGCCATTCTGTCATGCTCTGCTCTGTTTGTCATATACTGAGTAGCAATACTTCCAACGAGGGGGTCAGCTGCAAAGGGAGAAAACCAGTCAACCAATTGGCATGCTCTAAGTGAATTGTTCACTCTGGCCACAATGCAAAAGCAACAGCAACCATGATGCCAGATCCAAATGCTAGAATAAAGGAATAACACTGACTGAGAAGGACTGTCATCTGTCCCACAGACAGAAACCAAACAGACCCCCCTGCTTCTGAAGGGTGTTCTAATCACGATACTCCATGTTACATGTAGTTTGCAGGAACTATCACCTTCTATGTTACTTTGCAAAGTGCTATGCACACTTATAGTACACTAACTACAATAAATAATATATGATATGACCCAATCCTACTTGCATTTCTGATGGGCAGATAAATGAGACAGCCTTCATTTGGATGCAGGAGTGACTCGTGGTTTCATGGAGACCTCAGCGCCTCGCCTCTTTACCATCAAATGGCGAGTGCGCAGTTTGGTGGGTTTAGGAGCAAAACATCCACTCTACCTGTCCCAATGCGAATCCAGTGTCTCCCCCCACCCCAAGGCTCCCTTACCCTTTTTGCCATTTTCAACAATGCAAAATCTGAAGGCTACAATACCAGCAAACTTCATGCATGCACCTTTCATTCCCATGCAAAACTGTATATGGGACCGAAGACAAGGTATCTCATTCTCATGGTGTCACTTTTTTCAAATTAACAACAACAACATTATTAATAACAACAATTAACAATATTAATAATGCAGATGCTATCATTTTATAATTTTTTTATTCCTCGATCACAACTACTCCATTTATTTCTTCCACCAAGGTAGAAAGGGGTGGGTGTGTTATTGTTTTGCTGTTTTGTTTTACTTATTTCCTTGTTTTTATCCTGTATTTTATTCTGTGAACCGCCCTGATGGTTTGTATATAAAGCTAATAAAATAAATGAATAAACAAACAAACAAACACACAGCAATAAATCCACCGAGTTGCTAGCAAGAATCAGAAAGCAGTTAACTACAATTTGCTCCCTGATGGTGCTGACACAGTTTACAAGTCAAATCTCACAACGCTTGTTTAAAAGGCACAAGCACGTGCCTGCCTTGAGTGATCAGAAATAAAAGGTTGGCGATGTAAAGCCAGAGAGGGAAGATCTTCTCCTCTACATCTTTTGCAGATTACTGCAAGAACGCCAGAAGTTTCAGGAGCAAATACCTCTTTTTCATTTCCTCGGCACGGCTTGCTTGAGAAGAGCAGTGGTGCTTGCCAATGAAGCTGCAGCTGTGCGTCAAACTCAGTTTAATCACTGCATACGGCTGGAGGTTAATTAGCTGCCATTCTTATTACTATTTGTTGTTCTGATGAAGATTTGCATAATTCCAAGCCTACTGGGTAACTGATAAATGCGCCCCCCCCCCCTTCGTGAGGGAAAACCTGCATGTTTTGTATTTATATTTTTGTGGAAGCACTCACTGTTGCCTTTCCATTTGACCTGATCTGCTTCTGCCCATTAGATGAGTAGTGAACAAAGGGTACAAGGTTCCCTATCATTGCAGGGCCCCCGCCAGGTTTCTGCCTTTAAAGTGGGCTGCGGCAGGCTAAGATGAAGGGAAGACAGAGGGCACTGAAAATTGCTTCCAGCTGACAGAGAACAGAGAACAGTGTGTGTGTGTGTGTGTGTGTTTCTCTGAGATGTGCCTGGGGTATTCTGAAAGCAGTTCCCCCACTGAAAGAAAAAAGGTAGTCAATTTGCTTCTCCATGTTCAAAATCAGATTACAAAGCATGACTAATCTGACAATTTGTTAAAATTGCACCAGACCTATACTGGGTCTAAAAGAAATGGGCCTAAAGCCAGAAAACAGCACTGCCAGAAAAAGATTTTTTAAAAAAATAAAAAAAATATCCATCATGCCAACGTGAGTTCTCCCTTAAAAGTCCCTATATGAATCCTCTTTTGGTTTTAAAGAGGAAACACCATCCCATGAATGCACAATTGTTATAAAGAAAGAAATGATCCAGGCAAGAAAGGAAAAATTTGAAGAAAGCATTTTGTATGAACTTGGCATTAAGTAGTCAGACAAACCAAGCTCACACCAGCCATAGAGTATTAATTCCATCACTTCCTATGAGCAGTGTAAACATAAATTAAGGATTGAGAAACTGGGTTAGTTCACATTACATGATGGTGGAACCCCTGGCTTGGATGCTCACTCCTCCCTGCATGAGCTCTGTTTATAGTTAGTAACTTTCTCATTTGCAGCAAACCACAACTTGACCTTGTATCCCAAACGATAAACTATGGTTTGTGCACACCCTGCTAAACCAGGATTGTAAACCAGGGTTGATTCTGGTGTGCTGCAGATCATCAATGCATCATTAAACTTATGTTTTGCTGCAAATCAAAAATTAACTATTTAAGTAGAATGCACAAAGGGAGGAAGAAATTAAGGACAGTGTGCAACCCCTGAGCTTGTTCCCTAGTGCCAAACAATGTTTGAGCCATGGTATTAAATTAAGAGAAAGAATTAAACTCCAGGGTGGCTGAATCAGCAGAAAATCTTTTCAGTGCGAAAAGCAATTCAACTGATTTGTCGGTGATTTCCCAACACTAGATAGAAAAATCAATAGCTGCTATCTTTACCATCAAAACGTATGAAGTACTCATTATTGCAAATAAAAATAAGTTCCTGACTTAAATAGATTTCAGTATAGATAGCAAAACAGACAAACTACTCCATCTATTAATATTTTTGACAGCTGACACTAAATGAATAGGGATGCCACTCCCCCCCCTGCACTTTAACAGAAGCCTGAAATGTAACAATTAAGCAGGAAAAGTTTTTCCCAGCACGCTCAATTTCTGCATGCCAGTTTTTTTTTTGTTAAAAACACAGTAGCAGGGCTAGGCAAAAGGCTCAACTCTATGAATGCGCTCAGCCTAAATTGCATTCATTATTTGCAACACAGGTACTTTTGGTTAACCATTTACTAATCTAAATCACTGTAGTGGCTTTTCATGGATATCTGAAGATGTAAATCTGTTAAATCACCATCCAGCTATATACAATACAGCGCAGAAGTCTTACCAGGGTTGCAGTCTGTAAGAAGTGAGCAGATGGAAAGAAGGACTTTAGATATGGTTAATGCTGGACTCCAGTTGTCTTTTAAAATATCCAAGCAAATCACACCTTGACTGTTAATATTACAATGATAAATTCTTGTCCGGAATGTGACCTGGGGGGAAAAACAATTGAGTAGATATCAAATATATGCTGCTATTTATAAAAAATCAAGAGGGACATGTGTGGCGCTGTGGTCTAAACCACAGAGCTTAGGGCTTGCCGATCAGAAGGTCGGCGGTTCGAATCTCCATGACTGGGGGAGCTCCTGTTGCTTGGTCTCTGCTCCTGCCAACCTAGCAATTCGAAAGCATGTCAAAGTGCAAGTAGATAAACAAGTACCGCTCCGGCGGGATGGTAAATGGTGTTTTCGTGCACTGCTCTGGTTCGCCAGAAACTTTATTGATTAGCCAGTCAACTTAACGATTATTTTGTATTGTTTTTATGGTACTTCGATAGAATCATAGAATTGTAGGGACCCCAAGGGTCATCTAGTCCAACCCCCTGCAATGCAAGAATCCTGCCCACAGCTATCCCTGGGTGGGCTCAAACCACCAGCCTTCTGGTTAACAGCCATTGTGCCAGTTGCATACATTATTGTACACCACCATGATGTTTCATGGGAGCTGGCTGAATATAAACATTATAATAAGAACCAAGAAGGAAATATAATATAATCCCATATACTGTAATATGTTTTTTATTTGTGTATTGCTGCTTGCTTTGTATGTCAGTATATATTTGTCTGGGTCTCATGGTGTAGGCATGTGAGTGGGTCGTTGGTTGAGGATATGAGACTGAATTATGGGGTAGTTGCAGAGCGGTTCGGAGGTTGTGTTAGAAGACTGATGTTTGAGTATCTTATATAAGAGTATGCTTGAGAGGAACTGAGTGGAATGCACTTTTAGATGTAGTTACATTAAGTTGCGTTTATGGTTGTATAGGGGGCTGGGAATTTAATTGGATTGGCTTGCTTAACTTTATGATGGATTGCACATATGGTGGGTTGGAAAGAGTGGTTTTATTTTTCATTCAATTGGTTGCTAATTACATTGTTTCAAAATGTGGCATCTTTATTTTATTTTTTCATAGATGACTTTCATTTGTGATGTTTCATTTTTGATGTTTCAGAAGATATTTTGATGAGTTGTTAATAATGTTGTCCAAAAATGTGAAATGTTCATTGTATTTTTTTTATAGTGGATGTTGTTTTAGGGAATGCCCCACTTACCTGTTAATTGTAGTGCTCTATAATGCACATTTTTAAAAATTATTTTTTAGTATTTGATGTTTATTATGTCTTAACATATGCTGGAAATTGCTTGTCTGAATGAGTATTTACATAATTTAATATAAACAATACAATTCAATATGAATAGTGCAAAACTGAATGCAGATTAAATTAAAATGGGGCGGTGGGGTGGGGGGAGGGAGAAATAGTTTTAACTATCCTGAAAGGCATAGTTTTGTATATCCTAGATGCTGAGTGAGCTTCAGGTTCTTGCATGACATGTGGTCTAGGACAGACTTACACTTTTTCACAAATCCTCAGCTCCAGACAGTCTCTCTATAGAATCAAGAGATGACATTGTCAACTCAGACTTTGTGAACTCTAGTTGCATGAAACACCACAATTTCTTCAAATGGGATTTGACATAGCAGGCTTTTAAAACAACAAAGAAGTAAAGTCTAATACACAACAACCCTAATATCGCAAAGACTTTTGAAAGCCATTTGTTTTATTCCCCTCCACCCCAAATTTTGGAGAAATGCCAGAATCTAACCAAACTTTAAAACATTCCCCATCTTTGATCACTTGCACAAACCTATGGATTTTGACTTTATTTCTTGGAGAACTTCCTTAAAATATATACACAGTACAGTGAAATCTTATATGTGTCTATTTGTAAGTAATTCCAATGTGTTCATTGGGTCTTGCTCCCAGGGATGCATAGGACTGCAGCCTTAATGTTTTAAAAATAGTTATAATGAAGGAAAGAAAGGCAAACCATGAGCAATAACCAAGGTTTGTTCTTGAATTATTTGTCAATTCTGTCTAGTAAGATTGGATTCTGGGTCTTTGACATCACCTGACAGACATCAGATCATAATGGTCATTACCAGCATTTCTCCATATAATTTTAAAAGCAGCCATGTACCTTTATAAGTATTTTGTATATTTGCTTTTGTACATAATAAAATTCTACACGTGTATCAAAATTGGTTCTGAAACTACTTATTTTTCAGTATAAATTATTAATTTTACTCATCCCTTACCTTAGGTGGTTTAAAGGGATAGTCTGGTGAGAAGGTAATATCAAGGAAAAAAACTCCTCCCTCATACACAGAACCTGGAGGCCCAAGTATAGTTGATCTCCATTCATAAATGTTGTCTCCCTTAGGTCCAGCACTGTAAAATAAAGTAAAGCATATTTAATAAATGAAAAATAACACTTGTGCAGCACATCAGTTATACTTTTCTTAACTATTGTTTTCAAAGTGGATTAGAACTGGAAATAAAACACATTTTTGGACCTGTTTATAATTTACTGTGTATATGAGGTAATTTTCTGTACCCTAAAGTACGTTTCCCCACCCCCAGAAACAGTTGTTAGACATTCTGTATTACTTTACATTGTCAATCACGTTATCAATTTCTGTTTCCTTTTTAAAAAATAAAAATAAAAAGACCAGTTAAGACATTCTCTATTAATGTACCTTGTCATTCACCTTATCACTAGGTGGCATTGTAATAACATTATTTTGGAGGATATGCTACCATAAAACTTTGGCACCATGACAAACAACATTGTTTCTGGACACCTAAGCCATTCCAGTAACAGATGACTTCTTTATTCCTTAATTACAACACTATGTATTGAAAGTAAAAACAAACACGAAGAAAAATAATTTCTCTCTAACACACATATTATCAACTAAGATGTTCCTAATGTACACAGCACATAAGCACAGGTGGCAGGCATCATGACAAGCAACGTTTTAAAATAGATATCTAGATCATTCTAGCAACAGAAGGCTACAGTATCCCACAATTATTATATAATGTACTGAGAAGTGGAAACTAAGCTCAAGAAAGAATGCTCAGACCAGTTAAATTATGAAAGATGTTGTCTATAATAAACACAGGTGGATAAACCAAATCCATAAACACCTTACAAACTCTTTTCTGATTATCGCAACTTAAATCTAAAACTCATGTTCTTGTAATAAAAGGTAAAGGAAACACAGAAGTAAGTTTAGAAAACAGCAAATTCTCTCTCTCACGCACAATTATGTGGTAATTTCAGTCTAAGTATCAAGTCTCTCCATTCCCCAAGTTTACACTTTGAGGGCAAAAATTTAAGAAACAGCATGACTTGTTGCTAACCCCCCCCCACAACTATGCACATTATACTCATTACATACAGCCAAACTATGAAAACCACAGCCCTATGAATCATAACACATTGCTTTTAAAAAAAACCATCTTTATTTTTATTTTATAATAATGAGAGTCTGGTCTGTAATAATGAAAATCATTCAAAATACAGGAGGTGCAGCAAGAAAACTGCTGGCATATTTGCAATGCTAAGCAGGGTCCAGTATGGTTTCAAAGTGGATGGGGGACCCCATGTTGAGATTTCAGCATTGCATGGGGTTGGGCTAGATGACCCTCAGGGTCCCTTTCTACTCATTTAAACCAATGAATACCCATGCTGGCTGTGGCTGATGGGAGTTGGAGACTGATGGGAACCTGTAGTATCACAAGTTAAATTACACTGTGTTTCTGATGAATGCTTTCACTTCTGATACTATTCACAATAGCCACCTCATGAGAGGAGAAGACTCCCTGGAAAAGACCCTGATGTTGGGAAAGATGGAGGGGACAAGGAGAAGGGGACAACAGAAGATGAGATGGTTGGACAGTGTTCTCGAAGAGTTTGGCCAAACTGCGGGAGGCAGTGGAGGATAGGGGTGCCTGGCGTGCTCTGGTCCATGGGGTCATGAAGAGTCGGACACGACTGAACGACTGAACAACAACATATTTAGTTATAGTAATTCCTATTCCTCACTGGAAGGACAGATCCTGAAGCTGAGGCTCCCAATACTTTGGCCACCTCATGAGAAGAGAAGACTCCCTGGAAAAGACCCTGGTGTTGGGAAAGTTTGAGGGCACAAGGAGAAAGTTTGAGGGCACAAGGAGAAGGGGACGACAGAGGATAAGATGTTTGGACAGTGTTCTCGAAGCTATCAACTTGAGTCTGACCAAACTGCGGGAGGCAGTGAAAGACAGGAGTGCCTGGTGTGCTCTGGTCCATGGGGTCACGAAGAGTTGGAGACGACTAAACGACTGAACAACAACAATTCCTATAAAATATATGGTGACATTTGCAAGGACAGTGTTCTTATGAAAAACTAACATCTGTCTACTTTAGGATTCACACAAACTTGGGTCTCCAGTTGTTTTTGGACTACAACTCTCATCATCCCTAACTAGCAGGATCAGTGGTTAGGGATGATGGGAATTGTAGTCCAAAAACAGCTGGAGACCCAAGTATGGGAAACCCTGGTCTACTTCCAAGCTTTTCCGACCAACAACCTGCACTCAATCCCAAACTGCAATGTATTCATTTTTTTAAAACCCCAGATACAAAGGAAGCAGGTGTCCTATATTTTTAAGATTTCAAACTGAAGAGAAATTTTGTAAAGTGTGCTTTTCATGCAAGCACTATAGAAAAATATTCCCTCTCCCCTTTGGGAGGGAGGGACATAAATTTAATGATATCCCACACAACCTCAGAGGAAGAAAACAGTATGTCATTGGTGCAACACATGTCAAATCCGGGCAAGACCCAAGTACTGTATGCAGTTGAAGATCAATGGTTTAAACCAGGGATGCTAACTCTTTTCAGCCTAAGGGCCACATTGACCCACAGCCAACCCTACGGAGGTCACATGATAAAGCAGGGGTGGCCAAAGTGCAAAGGTATACACGTCTGAAGTCAAAGTTATCATTCATTATTATTACTAGTGTATCCTGAAATTCATTAGGTTATCAGTTCATTAATTCATTAAGGAAGACCTTCTCCACACACTTCCTCCATTGCAACCCAGAGGATCCTTTCCATTTACTACTTATTAATGAACTGTGAAGAATTCGTGCACCCAACTCCCCCACTCTCCCTCCAATAATTTATGCTGCCTTCAGCATAGGGGATGCTTACTGGTAGTTCTCTCTTTTTTTAAGTTGCCCTCGTTTTTTAAATATCGCTGGCTTGCTCTGCCCCACCCCATAACCGTCCCTGATGCCTGCCGAAGAAACACGATCTCTCACTGCTCTCAATAAGTGCTTCGTGTAGCTTTGGCTGCTCTCAAGAATGATTGCAAGAGATTTTATCTCTTTGGCAGGTGTCAGCCTGCAGAACCTGATGGACGCAGACTTTCTTAAGGGCTGCGGAAGTGCTCTTAGCAAGGAAGTAGAAGGCAGCTCGCAATATGGAAGTGGTAGCTGCTGCTTCAAAACGGGTTGCAAAGGATTTTAGGGTATTTATCCTCCCTCAAATACCCCACAACTGAACATGCCAACAAATGTTTTGGGGAATGACTAAACATTTTCTGGGCAACTGGCAGAACAATTGTGGCTTACATATACAAAAGGTTATTTTCCAGTTCTGACTAATCAGAACCACTGCTTATGTGGTCAGGAAATCCAAGGTTTCAATCACATAACTTTTTGCACAATCTTGGGACAGTACTGTCACTGCAGTGTTGAGCTATAATATGGCCCCATAACTGAGCTCCTGATGAAGGACAGACAAAAGGCAGCCTCATTATATAGGGGTGTCCCGTCCCCCCGCTTCAGTCTTAATGCAGTAACTCTGCTGAAAGTCTCCCAGAGAACCTAGTTACATAGCAGCCAAAAATACTGCAATATTTTTTTTAAACAGAACAAAGTTGACCATTATTATTTTAAGTAAGCAAAAAACAAGCCCTAATAACCTCCTAACAGAATGTGCTGATTTTAATTCCTCTTCTAAACAACCTGTAGTCCTAATTACTAAAATTATCAGTAATTTTGCTATTGATTTTTGTGGTCCCTGCTTGTACAGCTACCACCACTCTTTACTCTCTGCTGATATCCAAGGCACAAGGTTCTTGCTAATGAACATTGTAAAATTGTATTCTCTTTCTGGAAGTGGAGGGGAATATGCTTTAAAAACAAACAAACATGAATCAGTAATCAGTAAGTGTAATCTACCTTGATACCATATTTTTATTTAGTATGTAATTAGTAGCAGGATCTTCTGCTGCAATGTATACTACGCTAACATTAATGGAGAATTGTCCCCCCTCTTTTAATTACTATAATTCAAGATTGATGAATAAAATATTTATGTCTAAATCATTATTTCACTTTGTTCCTAAGTAAAACCTTCTTCTATTTGAAAGATTTACAATATGCCTCTAGCTTTGTTGTCCACAGTGATAAATGAATAATATCAGATATTATTGTCAGTCAAGACTAATGGTGGTTTTGTTGTGAACTGCTGCTCACTACTATTCAGCAGAAAGAGATAAGATTCAATTTAGCCACGATATGGCAATATGTTTTCAGGGCATTTCTTATGAAATAGTACCAGCTACAACTGTAATAATACTATTGCAATAATGTACTCTATAAGCAGAGTGTAAAAAATAACTATATCCAGAACAGATGAAGGCTTTTGGCTATGTTCCATGCCTTGCAATATAACCAAGGCATGCAATTATCACATGGCATCATGTCGTGTTCAATGCTCAACTATTCATTTTGTGTGCTGAAAGTTAATAAAACCCTCTTAACTGTTATTCCTTAGGCTCCCTTCAATAAAATATCCAAGTGCATGATTTCTTGCACATAACTGAATGATGACTACTGTTTAAAGCAGTGTATCAGTTCATTAGTCATGGTATCTGCATTAATTTTCTGTAATAGCTGATAACATTTCACAGATTTCTAAATGGCATACTTTCCTTATAAAGTGGGATGCTGATCTTATTGTATTATGAAATCTTTTAAGGAAGGGTTAGAAAACATTTTTTTTAATTTTAAAGGGAAAACTGGTCTTTTTAGACAATTGAAACAGACACAGCATTGCCATTAATTCGCATCTGACAATGTCTATATCAGGAAACTAGCTGCCAAATGGAATTTAATTTACCCAGTTCTCAGTTTGCATTAACCTTTGAGTAATAAAGCACAGCTGAGACTGCTATAAGAAATAAACTAGAGAATTAATAATGAAAGGGACTTCTGCCATCCATGGAAATACCAATCACAACTTGTCTGGGAAGGTTTAATTGTTACTGAACCAAAAAGGTGGCTAACTGTACTCTTTATCAGCCTAAAAAAATGGATGTGTCTCAGCCATAGCACACTTTTTAAAGAAGAAAGACCCTGTAAATAAGAAATAATGGAACACAGGAAGCTGCCTTACAGTCCAGGCTATCAGGCAGGGAATATTTTCCAGCACTACCTGGAGATACTGGGAACTGAACCTGGGACCTTTTTAGTGCAAAGGTGATGCTCTACCACTGAACTATGGTTCTCTCCCCCCCCCCACTTCATATATAAAAAGTAAGAAGTCAAATGCATAGTCCTTCAACATCAGACGGTCAAGATAGTAATTTTCCAGATTTTCCATGATATAATTACCGGGAAAACTACCTAGTGGTATTGTAGAGAGAAATTTAAAATGAAGTCACACAAATGAGAGCAAAGGAATTAGATAGGATAAGTCACATTTTTCGGACTCTGTCTTGTTGAAAACCCCACTTACCTAATTTTAAGGAAGCAGCAACATTTATTTATTCTTTTTTAAAAACAACAACAACATTCTCCACCATACATGTTTTTGGCAACTAAAGGTGACGCCTGGAGTAGGCATTCCGAAGCACTGTTAAAAACTCAGATATGTAAGCTAGGTGCCAAATGGCACCTTAAATCTAGGTTACGGTCGCCACAGCGGAATGTCTGTTCACCCGGGGGTTAGATGATCTCGGTGTCCCCTTTCAGCGCTACAATTCTATGATCTCAGCTACATTTCCTGACTGTAGCTTGCTCTCGCGACAATTCATTTGTCCCAGTATGCAAGAAGGAGAAACACACACAGTGGAAATGGAAATGGAATTAATTATGGAATAAGGCAGAGGCTTTTAAACTGTGGTCGCCAACCTGGTGCCTAGAAATCTCCACATAGTCACACCTGGACCCACACCAATAGCAAAACGCACCTGGCGAATTTCAAACATTGATTCAAAGATACCAAATATAACATTCTGATTCAGGGATTGGGACCCTATAGCCCTTTAGATGTTGCCAGACTACAACTCTCAGAGTCCTTGAGCACTGCCGACATGGGCTTGGGCTTGATGGGATTTATCCATAGGTTCCGTAGTCATGTTCTATTTCTGTCTTTTTTCAATCCATGTTATTACTGAAAGAAGCAAAGTACCGGTAACTGGCATAAAACATGCCTTTAAATATGCTTGCTGTTTTTCTTGCTTCTCAACTTTCCTCCTCAAAGCCTCAATGTTAAATGCAATTAAATGCTTTTACTATTTGCCAGTTCTGTCTGCTTCTCACAGCCCACTTATTGTCAGGCCCAGCAGGGAGCTGCTATTAATTGGCAGATGCTGAAACAAAGGCATGGTCCAAATAGGCAGAACTATAGCACAAGATCTGTTGCTCCTGCCTTGGGCTACGTTCTTCCTCCGGCTTTGATCTGCTTGCTCCAGTCTGACCTTGCAAATCAGCATTCAAGGGCCCAAGGGCAGGGCATACTTCCAAACAAGTAAGGTTGAGGTTGGAGTAAGGCAGGGGCATAGTCAGGGACAGCTGGGTCAAATTCAGGTAAAGCCAGTAAAGCAGGCCAGGTTGGACCAGACTACTCAAGACTGCTCAGCCTGAAAAACTAAGCATGGGACAACAGTTACTGGTTCCTTGGGCCACCCATTCCAGATGGGCTTCAGAGCAGCAGTAGCATCTCTGGGCATTATATGAGTGTTGCTAAATTGCAGAAGAATTCAGTCTAATTATTCCATCGGCACAACAGCTGCCCTGGTGACAGAGCCCCGTGTTCCAAACCCTCAGCGCCTTACACAGATATTGTGGAAAACTAGTTGTAGCTGCAGACAAAGATCTTAGGACTGAAGAGACGGTTGGTAAGAGAACCTTGGATGAAGGAAATGCTTAATTCCACACTGCATTTCATTCCCCAATGCTCCGGTAAAGTACATTAAGATGGAGATAAAAAAAAAGTGCCAATGCTTGGTAAACTGGTAAAGAGGCCAGGACTGAGAAGAGGAAACCTGGAAGTGTGTGTGTGTTAGTAGTGAAAAGATTATGGATTCCCACTTTATACTGGCAACCATCCACTGAAGGTATGGAGGAGGTTTCAGTGGTTGAGTGGTGAGAGAAAAACTGAACATGATCCAAGATACTTTCTTTTCTTCCCATATTTGAAGACTCAGCCCTGGTGCTGAAAATATTGGGCTCCCACCTTTTCTATCTTTAAATATCAAGTCAAGAAGTTACTATTTCATAATGATTTGGGAGTTCAGTAGAAACTGATTATTTGCTCTTGACTATTTGTCTTGTTTGGCCTGCTGCTCCTCTTATTTTAATTTTACTGATTGGTGTTTTATTGGTTATGTTACGACTGCCTGCCTGATTGCTAGCCGACTTAAGTGTTCTCTGTGGTTGAAAAGGCGGGAGATACAAGTCTGTGCAATATTACACTATTTTGGAAACAACTCCATCAGTAGCTCCCCATCCCAATTCCATGCCCCATCTTTGAAAGGTAAAACCCTAACTGAGGTGGGCCCAGGGTATCTTAGGGAAAAGCTATGCTGTTATTAATGCCTCATAATTTCAACATCAGCTAAGGAGCTCCTTTGCAGTTGCTCACAGGAAGCAGGGTTTTCCTGAATGATTGACTCTGGGACACTGCTGAAAGTCACTGTAAACAATACTGAGTTACAAGGACATGCTTCTGTTTAAGACATTTTCCTCCATTCTTATGTAAAAGATTTTCAGTGTTTCAATAATTAATCACTGAATTCATTAAATGCATTTAATAATTTAGCAATACAAATCAATACTAGTACATTTGCACATGTTTCAAACAGTCCAGTCCTATGAGTATTTATCTGCACCACAGAATTCAATGGGTAAACATGCTTAAGATTGCACCGAAGCTTTCTGCATATTTTTAAGTTACTACAGAAGAATTCAAAATAAATACCGGTAAGCTTCGTTCAAAAAGCAGATAGCAATGATTAGCACCACTTTTTCTTTTGCAATTAATAATGCTTCATTTTCTCCTTTAATGCTTTTTCACAATTATTAAGCCATTTATACACTCACAATCCCCAAGGGAGTGACAAGACACCAGGCTTCTCCAGAGAAAATTCCCATATGTGCAAGTCCTCTGCAGGAGAATAATTCTATCTGCTTTAACGCAGGAGAATTTAATTGCTCTCTTCTCTGTGTGGACATCTGCTGAATATGCTGAAGCTCCAGCATTTTTTATTTCATGTGATTTATACAGCCATTCAATGCTGATTGTGCTGGCGAATAAACCACAGACCTCAGTGAAAGCAAAGAATCATCTCAGCATTTGAAATGATATTATCTTTCAATAGACTGATTCAGATGGACACCAATTTTGAGAAAGGGCAAGCTAATCCTTCTAAGACTGAACTGTCCCAGCTCTTATGTGTGCTGTTGCTGTCAACCTCAGTTAAATTAATCAATTTCAGTAGCAAGACAAAGCTCCCTGCTGTAGATCCAGCTGGAAATGGCTGAACCATAAAGATAAGTCGGTTCATGTAAGCACTGATTAAAGAGTTCAGATGTATCCTTCTAATATTTAGATTGCTCCCTACAAGCTGTAACACAGAATGGAGAGTGTATATATAGCATGAACAGGCAAGATTTTGTATCAGCAATGACTTGCCAGAAATTGCTATCTACAGCTACATGTCTCATAAAATAGATGATATAATCTATTATATATTATATCGTATTCACTGGGGATGCTGAAATATCAACAAACTGTGGTGTGTCAGTTCCACACATTAATAAAGGTTGCAGTATACTGTACTGCTGTCTTGCAGGGTAATCCTGCTCAAAAATACCATGTGGATATTTTAATAGCAAAATACACATAAACAAATACAGGATTCAGAATGCTGCCAAAGAAGCTGACAGGCTAGTTTTGAGAAAGAAGAAGCTTGTAGTTTCCCTCTCATCTGTCTGCCTCCAACCATCCTTTCACACCCCCTACTAATTCCAACACTATCTGAGAACAAATAAAAAGAGGTACTAATGAATAGAGGTGTTTACAATAGTAAATCAGGCATAATGGTACCAAGATCAGGGGTAATGAGAGTTCTTCTGGGACATGGTAACAAAAGGGGGAGGGAACAAAACACCCAATGCCAATTGCACTCAAGCATTCAAGTCAACTCTACTTAGCAGAGAAGCTTCTGCTGAAAGAGCCACACCTTTGTTCTTTGCAGTATCGGTAAATATTGAAAAAAGCACAATGCTCATTGCCAGTGTGGTGTAGTGGTTAAGAGCGGTAGACTCGTAATCTGGTGAACCGGGTTCGCGTCTCCGCTCCCCCACATGCAGCTGCTGGGTGACCTTGGGCTAGTCACACTTCTTTGAAGTCTCTCAGCCCCACTCACCTCACAGAGTGTTTGTTGTGGGGGAGGAAGGGAAAGGAGAATGTTAGCAGCTTTGAGACTCCTTTGGGTAGTGATAAAGCGGGATATCAAATCCAAACTCTTCTACTAGCAAAGGGAAGGTCACCTACAGTTTCAGAATTAGTCGATGCTACGTTCTCTTTCTTCCCATCACTCCTAAATATCCATACACTATGAGGCAAATTCTCAGGGTTTGTTTTTTTTTGCAATCTCATTGACTGATAAAGTGTATATTTAACTGAGGAGTGCCCCTTATTCCCTCAAAAAGACTGAGAAATAGGCCAAAACAGGGGGTGCACATACTAATAATAACAACCCACTAACACATCCTGAGCAAGGAAACAAACATTCTGCACTAAGAAAAGATTGGGTCCATGGCCAATATAAATAACTTATTTGGTGTATACAGGTCCAGACTGCAGATGGGATGGGTATGCACCAGAGTCAATAGAATAAATCTTTGTAAACCATTGAAAATAAATTCAATTTTATCTTAAATGTAGCTACCTAGGTTAAATATTTTCAGTTTCCTCAATGGCCTGGTTTCTACATCATATGAAACCAAAGCATGTATTAATGCGACCATGTGAGCTCCCAGGGAGGAAATTACAGCCACTTCACTCCTCTTTGGTTAGTTTTGCTCCTGTGCTGTGCTGAGTTAAACCATGAATTGGCTGGCTTTATCATCTAACCCCAGACTTGAGATTTAGCTCTCTCCAGTTCTCTCCATGAGCTGTAAACCAAGAACATTTTTTTCAAAGCTATGGCTTGACTTAGTATGATTCGCAAACCAATGCATTTTAAGCTAGTAGCTTCTTGAAGGAAACCCCTGCTGGAAAGTTACTTATCCTAGACATCGCTCAATAAATATGTGTGAAAATGTAATCATTAAGATTAGCAAGCTATGTAACTGATTGCAAAAGTCTCCACAGAACTGCATTTTACCATTTCCCTTAAATGATACGTATTTTCCCTAGATATTACAATGACAATGCTACAGATGTTTTTTTCAACCAGAGTTGTAATTTGTAGAAAAAATTACCACCTTTTCAAATCAGTCAGTTGGCAGTTTCTTCCATAGGGATTATCATGGAATTAATCCAACTATCAGGTAAATTTAAATATAATATATTCACTGTTGATATCCAAATAAACAAGGAAAGCATATGTCAAGGCAAAATATGCTGATTTCAGATCAACTCCATGTACATGGTTGGCCACCAATCTTTCTTTGCTTGTTTTTAATAATGTTCTCCAGTCCATTTTGGACTCCATATGAAATAACCATTATTGTGGCTATGTTCATTATTCATCAGAGATCACAAGAACTAGAACCAGGATGACAGCAGGGAGACTGGATTTCTGCTAAAACATGATTAGTGAACCCTGTGGTTCTCCAGGTGAATCCATTATTGGACTAAAACTCCCATTATCCATGGCCATTGGCCATGCTGGCCATATACCTGTGCAAAAGGATCAATAAATTGTGGATCAGTAACTTGTTAAGGAAAAGGAAAAAGAGAGTAGGAATAAATGGATAGCTCCTCCAATGTTGAAATATGAAAAGGACCCCTCCAAAAATATGTGCTTTTAAACTTCTTAATAAGTGATTTAGGATTATGGGTGAGCAGTGAGGTGGCCAGATTTGCTTGACGATACTAAATTGTTCAAGGAGGTTAAAACACAAATACATAGTGAAGAGCTTCAAAAGGATCCATCCTTTTGGCAGGAAAATGCAACTCAACATAAAGAAGTATAAAGTGGTGTATGCCAGGGTAAATGTACGGCAATTTCATATATATGCTCATGGGATCTGAATTGGCAGTGACTGGCCAGTAATGAAACCTTGGGGTTGTAGTGGAGAATTCATTGAGGATAGCAACCCAGTGCAGCAGCTGTGAGAAAGCAGAATTGCATGCTTGGATCATTAGAAAAGGAACTGAAAACGAAACTGCTGATATCATAACACCCTCATACAAATTATGCAACTGCATTTTGAATACTGTACAGGTCTGGTCACCTCAAGTGAAAAAGGATATTGTAGAGCTGGAAAAGGTTCAGAAATAGATTACCAAAAGGATCAAGGGTATGGAGCAACTCCCCTATGAAGCAATGTTGCAGGATTTAGGATTTTTTAGTTTATAGAAAAGGATTTGGAACAGAAAATAGAAAGTAATTATTTGCATAGCACATAAAGCATGGAATTTGCTTCCACAAGAGGCACTGATGGCCATCAACTTGCATGGGTAATGATGATGATGATGATGATAGGGCAGGTAGGGTCTCAGTTGGCATACCAAATGGAGCTGGTAGACAGCTGCTCTGTACACAGAATTGACCTGTGCCTCCATGGATAGCTGTGAGTCCAAAATGACTCCTAGACTCTGCACCTGGTCTTTCAGGGGCACAGTTACTCAATTCAGGACCAGGGAGTCCTCCACACCAGCCCACCCCCTGCCTCTCAAGAAAAGTACTTTTGTTGGGATTCAACCGCAATCTGTTAGCCACCATCCATCCTCCAACCGCCTGCAGAAACTCACACAGGACATTCATTGCCTTCACTGGTTCAGATTTAAAGGAGAGGTAGAACTGGGTATCATCTGCATACTGGTGGACACCTAGCCCAAACCCCCTTATGATCTCTTCCAGAGGCTTCATATAGATGTTAAAAAGCATGGGGGAGAGGATGGAGCCTTGAGGCACCCCACAAGTGAGAACCCAGAGGTCTGAACACTCATCCCCCAACACAACTTTCTGGATATAGCCCAGGAGGATGGAGAACCATTGTATAACAGTGCCCCCAGCTCCCAACTCCTCTAGATGGTCCAGTAGGATGTCATGGTTGGTGGCATCAAAGGCCACTGAGAGATCCAGCAGGACCAGGAAACAGCTTTAACCTCTGTCACTAGCCTGTCAGAGATAATCAACCAGCACAACCAAGGCAGTTTCAGTCCCATGATGAGGCCTGAATCCTGACTGGAAGGAATCCAAATGGCCCGCATCCTCCAGGTGTGTCTGGAGATGTTCAGCAACCACCCACTCAATCACCTTGCCCAAGAATGGAAGATTTGAGACTGGCCGATAGTTGGCCATGATGGTTGGGTCCAAAGATGGTTTTTTAAGAAGCGGTTTTTAAGAAGCTTCTTTAAGCGGGTCTGGGAAGACTCCTCACAGAGGGAAGCGTTCACCATCCCATGGAGCACATCGTCCAGTCCTGCCCAGCTCCCATAGGGGATCCAGCAGTTTTTTCTTATGCTCTTATACTTAATGTCTGTTCTGTATGGAGTTACAAACCTACTGCTCAGAGAATAAATGTATGGAAAAATCTGCAACCCTGACTTCGTGGCCAGGATGGAAACATGAGACTTGATCCTGTATTTCTGTGCCACATCTAAAGCAAGTAAAAAAGAAGCAGTTTTTATAAATAAAACAGTGACAATATATCACTATTGCTATTGCATTAGGAAAGTAGGTCAATACCAAACACACAAGCTTTCTCTTCCCCTTCCCACTTCAGAGTCATCTGAAACTAAACAAAATTAGAGATCAGCTCCAAACAAAAGTTTTGAACCAGTACAAGGCTTGATGTTTCTGCTACATATTGTCTTGTGCTTTGGTACATGATCAAGCATGATCAAAGTTAGGCTTTTTTAGCAGTTAAGTTTTGTAAATATTATTTAATGGATTCCATTATTCCAAGACAGTACAGTATTTCTGCCAAGAAAGTAGTTTATTATTATATCAACTTGATAGGATTCTGTTTAATTGTTTTGACCATGAGTTTTGTTTTTAAAGTTCAGCAGTTCTTTCTAAAACATTAGGTGTCCCTACAAAATAAGCACTTCCTTGAACTCTAACCTGCCACTTTTTTCAGTGGCTTAGTCTGCAATTTGCTATCTAGTTCCCTGGTAGTATACCCCAATGAATTCAATGGAAATTACTTTTGAGTACCAGATTTCACTGTAAAATACTATGCGTATATTTGAGTGAAGTGCTGTGTGGTTTGTGTAGAATGCAGTATATAATCAAAATTAAGAAAATATAACCTATTTTGAGAAGCATAATAAGATGTGTAAAGGATCCTACAACTCATTAAATATGCCATTTTTGAAATTAATTTTAATAATATAATCATAGACCTACTCATATAATTGTAGAGTTGGAAGGGGCCAGGAGGGCCATGTAGTCCAACCTCCTGCAATGCAGGAATCTTTTCCCCAACGTGGGGTTTGAACCCACAACCCTGGGATTAAGAGTCTCATGCTATACCAACTGAGGTACTCATTAATGCCCACAATTAAGATTTGAAGCACTATTAAAGCTTAACTTTAATTTTGTGAGTAAATGAAACATTCCACATTTAACACAAACTGGGAAGAAAATATTTTCATACTTTCAAATACAGCTCTCTCTTGGTGTGTGAAGGGGAACATTTCTGTTATTACCAGTGGAATAATGCAAAATATAAAAGATTATACCCTGGGGCATATTGTACCACTAGTAGATAAAAATGGCTGAACTCAGCTTTAGGGGAAAGAAGAGAGTGATAGATGAAACCCATTTTCTTTAAGGATGGAAAAGACCCGGAGGATTTAAATTATAGAGGTCTACTATTCTGTTAAACACAGGCTTGACTGTCATGCCAAAAACTGCTGCCCTGCACTCTGAATCTTTACTAGAGAAATCTATTTATCCCAATCAAACAGCTCCTATTTATTAAAAAAAAAGTACACGACAGCTTCTTCACTGTGTCTTCTTGGAATGGCTGAATCCTCTGCTTCAGTATCTCATGATGCAGCAAATACTGAGACTCAGAGGTGGTATTTGATCTTAGACAATGAACTAGGACACGCAGCAACCAAGAAGTAATTGCTTCTCTATCCCCTGTCCCAGTAAGAAAACTAATGTTAATGACCAGGTGCCTTATCACGACTAAAAGTATCACGACTTCATGCAGCCAGAAAAATATACTGTAAACTTCCAGGTTTGGGTGGTGGTGGTGCAATACTGTAACATGTGATAGGCATATTGTACAAAACCTGTGCAACTTCACCATGAAACCTTTCCTTTTTATGATGGTTTATAACTTTATGGTGCTGCACTGTCAGCTGAGCCTGAAAGTAGCATTTGCAAGCTATATGTGGAACTGTAATGTCTACTGGAACTTTGTTTTTATATATTTTACAACTTGCATGCTTCTGTGCGCAACTGAAACATCACAACCTTGCTACTGTGTGGGTAAGGATGCATACTTGGGTGAGGAATGTGGGGGGGGGGGACGCGCTTCCACAATATCACCCAGGTTCTGATAAACTATCCTGTGTATCTTCTCACTATATTTATATTTGCATTATTGAAGGCTTCTCTCATTCTACAATCATAAAACCACTGATTAGATTGTGAACTATCAAAAGAGCTACTTGCCTATTTCCCTGGGACAACGTAAAATCCCATATTTATGAGCTTCACTGAAGTTTTCCTGATGCAATGTCCAAGTAAGGCTGCTTAGGATCACAGACTGCATGTGCTTTTTAATGTTTTTATTTGTGTGTTTTTACCCTACACTGTTCTTGCTTTGTATTCCACCTACACTCAGTAGTACTGGAACTTTTATCTCAGCACAACATGATATCCTTCTGTTTAATAGAGAGATTGAAATGGCAATCAATCGCACTGAATGTTTTTCTAATCTTGCTTATCGCTTTTAGCCTTTCACAATCTTTGTGTCTATTCTTACTGCTAAACCGCATCACATTGATAAATCTCATGTAAGGCTTTAGAAAATATTTTCCTCCCAGCCTAATAAACCATTAAGATAGCATCTCCTGTTCATTAGGGAGGCAAGCATTCAGGGCTTCATATTGATGGATCTGCTTAACATTTAGTTATAGAAAAGATCTGTGTCTCTTTCTTACTGGTGGCAATAATGGGTAGCCAGTCTGGAGATTCAGCTTTGGTGCTAACTGTACCACCTAGGAGCACGTGGGAGAGGTTGCATGCTAAGCCATATTAATTCCTATGAATATGAGCTGCATTAATGCCTATGGTGGCATTATCACATTTTGTCTTCCTTACCTTTTATTCTAAATGAAAAGCATGTTCCAGGAAAACAAAGCAGATAGAATAGGTAATCTTTCTGAAGCCAAATGAGAATGGCTTCAGGAAGGATAACCTATTAAGAATTCTTTGAGTGTGTCAACAAGCATATAGATAGAGGTGAGCTACTTGACACTGTCAAAAGCTTTTTCAAAGTAAGTACGCAGACAACCTCACCAAAGACTCCTGAGTAAGCTCAGCACTCATGGATATAGATATAGATTCTGCGTGGAATATGTAGGGGGGAAATAGATCTAGATTCTGTGTGGACTATATAGAAAAAAATATTTAGTCAACATTGATTCTAGAATATAATATTGTGTGTACACAGCCTGAGCCTCTTTTGTGAAAATGTCTGTCCAACAAATAAATGCAAAGATGGATGTGAGGGTACATACACATCATAAATTTAAAACACATTTCTTCCCAAAAATCATGGGGACTGTAATTCCCACTCACAAAGCTACAATTCCAAACTAGAATTCCCTTTTCTGAATGAGAAACCCTTGTCTGAAGTGGATTTAAGATTCTGGTTTGAAGGGCAAGTGCTCATTGGTACATCCATTTAGTGCTCAACAGAGGCAGAAAGCGTTGTTGCACGAGAGCAGGAATGAAGTGTACAAGCCTCTGACTCATTTCCAAATTTCCAAACTATCGCTTCTTCTGCACTCTATAAAATAAAATGCCAAAAAAGAGAGAAACTACTTTCATATTATAGTGAATCAACCCCTCTCCCTTTTATGTTTGCGTATTTCAGACAAGATTCTGGAGCTTTACAATGTTTTTGATGTCTTTAGAAGTAATCTTTTTTAAAATTTATGTTACTTGCCAAGTCCCCATTCTAATAGGGAGAGCAGCTGCTTCCTCACAACGATGTGCATATTTCTTGCTTTTAGAAGAAAATTTTGTTTATTAATAGTAATCTATTTTTCATAGCATAACGATTTGTCAGATAATAGAATAAAAAACACAGCTTTCATTTCATGTGTGCGCTGCATTCTTGAGAGAGAGATGCAGTTGAGAGAAACTATTCATGCTGAGGGCAGAACTAGAAAGTGCTTGATTTATCAGCTACAAAGAAGAAAAGGAACGCAGAAGTGCAGAACCACCAGATCCAAGTTATTTGGTTGCCACCCACAAAAAGGCCTATACCTTTAAATGCCCAGCTCCCAATTGCTCTTAAGGTACGCATGCTGCACCACCTTCCTCCCATGGACACCTGGCAACTGAGTACAAGGAAGGCAGACTAACCAGATGCTTGGCTAAAGGTCACCTTGGACCAGACATCAGTCTAACTGAACTCACTGGATTCCTATGAGAATACAATACAGATAAGCCCATATAAAGATAGGGACACAAATGTCAAATGTGACAAAATTGCACACCCCATCTGCCCCGCCACCCCACCCCAAAACCAGGCTGTGAAATGTTGTGGACGGCTGGGTCTGATCCATGAATCAAATATGGCTAACTTATGGCATAGCTACCTTCATAGTTGGAAATGTAAGTACAAGTATCAGGGTTTTGACGTACACCATCACTGAAAAGCACAGTAGGGTTTAACCACTGTATGAAGTACGAATGATAAATGAACAGTATCAGCAGTGGAAATAAATATTTTGAAAAATTATTTTAGTTAACTATCATAAGGTTTATGAATACACAGGCGAGGATTTATGCTTTTTATTCAAGCATTGCTCCTCAATATTTCCTACATGTATCTAACAGCTAGGTATGCAAGTGGATGAAGGATGGGAAAATGTTAGAGAATTCATACTATCATCTCTTGTAAAGCAAGGGAACAATCCATCATGTGCTGCCCATGAAGCATCATTCATTTCAATGAAGCTTTAGTAGGAAGGCTGTTACTCTGTTTTCAGAATTATCTTTTGTTGCTGTGTCACAGTAATTCTTATTCAGAGCCACTTCTTAGGAAAAAAAGGTGATAGTTATTTATTACATATAGAAGTGGCGCCCCTGATATAGCCTTAGGGTACCTTTTTCTTATATTAACACTCTATACACAAATGTATCAAACAAAAACTTAGCCCAGATTACACTTCCAATGGCATTATTAATTTATCACAACAATAATTTTTTGACATTGGCAAACTGATTTTAAGACTACATGCACAAGAACCTGTCATATAATTCAAAATAATTCACTATCGTCTTGCTATTTTCACATTCTTTCCCAACATTTACAATATAGGTAGTATTGCTTGCCTCTTAATCTAGGATCATCAATCTCTTTACACTGATGCTGTACTTCCTATGACCAACAATTCATATTACTTTAATTTAGAACCATCATACAAATATATAAGTAAATGTATTAAATTTTATATCAACTCAGAGACTAGAGACCTGTTACTTTAATGAAAGACAAATTAGTCTCTGCAAAACAGGAACTTCTAAGCTTCATGCATTTAACTTTCCCCTCTTCAACAGATCATTGCTCTATGCTCAGGAGGCCATAGGATTAAGACCATTGATCCTGTGGGTACATTTAAACTCTTTTGCAGCTGAATTTAGGTTAAGGCTAACTATAGGAGACATTTTTATAGACAAAAACAACGTGAGTGAAATGTCAAAGAAGAGTGCGATAAAAATATAAACATAGACAAAATAAATCTGTATGATGGGGGGGGGGGGAATTAAATCATGCTGCTGTTACCAGAATGTAGCTTAGTACTCAGGGATACATACTTTATAACTACAATAGTTTCCAGACTACAGTAAAATTCCTCATAGACCCAAGGCAAATTATTTTCCCCTAGATAAACATTTATAAGACTTACTCTTTTCAAAGCAGGGCATATTATGAAATAGATTAAATATGGCATGGTATACTTATGGTACTTGCTTGACTTTAAATAAAATAAATGAAAGCAATTTAGTTTTAAGACCAGACAATTTTTTAAATGACATTTCTTTTTAAACTTCATGCTCCCATGTCCAGCTGGATGTGCAAAGGAAATAGCCCCAGTTCAGATACAAGAAACCATGGTTTCCCACTACAATGGGCTCAGAGTCCAGTCCCCTTCTTCCCCACCCTCCTCTTTTGCTTATGTAATAAAGAGATGCTGTTAATTCTGAGCTAATCACAGCTCCCGGTGATATCCATACTTGGGAGAACTGTGGTTGTTCACTGGTGTTCAATTTGCAGTTGGTGGTTCAGGAGGTATGCCAAATCGATCTTCTAGAAGATTATTTGGTTCTTTGTTACTTAATCTTTTATGGAGTGAATTCCCTGGGTTGGTAAACTGCTTTTGGGTCCAAGAAGTCTGGTTTGGGTCCCCCCGCCCTTTTTATGGTGAGGACCTTCTTTTCGTCCTTGGGTTTCTACAGTGACTGATGTAGGGCAAGCTTAATGTACCCGTACTTCTTGCTAGCTCTCTACTGTTATAACTGCTGCTGACTATAGCCTGGTGAATGTGTACAAATGCTGGTTATTATACAACAATGACCACTCAACTTACATTCCCCTTAACACATATAAATAAGAAAGCATTTTTAACAGAAAATACAACTGAAACATTACTGATATTCAGTCAGTTACATTAAAAATAAAGATTGCAGAATCAGGACAGAGTCTGGAAACATTTAATAAAATGTACAGCTCTAGCCCTTCCTTGTCCAAATCTGATACAAGTATAGAAGAAGAAGGATTTACTAAACAGTTTGTGTGGATAAAGAAACTAAAACAGAATTCTGTCTTTTTTAAATCACTTTTTTCAAAGCAAGCTTCACATTAGCAAGCATTTTACGTTTCCAGGCTGCAGTCCAAACAGCTCTGTGCACAATGTGAAAGCACTTCTGTGCACATATAAGAGTCACAAATTATTGCATCATATGCTCTTCCTTCCCTAAGCACTTCAGGGGGCATGAAGAGCTGCAGCAGAAATTCAGTCTGAAAAAACCTCGAACTGTGCACAATGGTTATACTATGAGCTACACGAAATTAGAAGACGCCTGCTTCTTGGGAGAAAAGCAATGACAAACCTAGACAGCATCTTAAAAAGCAAAGACATCACCTTGCCGACAAAGGTCCGTATAGTTAAAGCTATGGTTTTCCCAGTAGTAATGTATGGAAGTGAGAGCTGGACCATCAAGAAGGCTGATCGCCGAAGAATTGATGCTTTTGAATTATGGTGCTGGAGGAGACTCTTGAGAGTCCCATGGACTGCAAGAAGATCAAACCTATCCATTCTCAAGGAAATCGGCCCTGAGTGCTCACTAGAAGGACAGATCCTGAAGTTGAGGCTCCAGTACTTTGGCTACCTCATGAGAAGGGAAGACTCCCTGGAAAAGACCCTGATGTTGGGAAAGATGGAGGGCACAAGGAGAAGGGGACGACAAAGGATGAGATGGTTGGACAGTGTTCTCGAAGCTACTAACATGAGTTTGGCCAAACTGCGGGAGGCAGTGAAGGATAGGCGTGCCTGCCGTGCTCTGGTCCATGGGGTCACAAAGAGTCGGACACGACTGAACGACTGAACAACAACAATGAGCTACAGTAAATACAATTTTTAAAATATATTTTCGAATCCCAGTGTTCACACACAGTAGACTAATTGGGGGAATAATTATTTCCACAATTTCCATAAAAGGAAAGTGGGGAGAAATTTTCACTTTCTTTAACACTAAGCTAAGCTAAATAGTTTCTTTGAACTACTCAGCTAAATACTTATGTCATCTACAGAAGTGAAACAAACCCTATCTTGCCAAGCAAACAATGGCACATGCAAATTAACAGTTAAACTATTTTGATATTTTGGGGAACACTATACAATAATCGTGTTACTTTCTGGTTATTTTTTTCATATTGTTTTGGGCAACTTAATAAATAAGGACTTTAAGGAAATAAAATGCAGTGCATTTTTTCAATAGCTGCAGGTCAAGTGTTAATTAGAACTAAATTAGAGGGCTCCTTTCACAACAAGTGCTTTCTTCTGTGGGCTTGCATAGCAATTTGTCCAACCACTCAAACTCCAGGCATAGGGTCCAGTGAAGATAGACAGCTAATCCTCCATACATCACACTTCCTTTGTAATTTGTGTGACCTCTAAATAGATAGTATTTCAGTAATTATAATTCTGTGACAACCATGTCATCTGCCTGGCAACTGTCAAATAGATATTAACTTCCATTTGATGCTGGAGGTCTCTCCCACCGACAGAACACCAGGTCAAATGGCTCCTGTGATTGGAAAGTGGGCCTAGAAGCCTTCAAAGGCTTAGAAAGAGGGCTTCACAATAACAAAAAAACATTCAATTCAGCTCGGACTTCTTCTTTCTACAGAATACGAACTGTTGTGTGCAAAGGCAGCAAAGCAAGACCCTTTTTGTGACCTTCAGGCAATTCAGGTTTCACGGAATTGTTTCCGTAGAGCAGCCTGTTGACCTGACAGACAATAACCAACTTCCCTAGGATTAGGTGTCTTTTGAACAGTAGACATGCTTTAAAAGGAAGCCAGGGATAGGCTGAAAACAAACAAACAAAAATCTCCCTTGGGAAAGCTTAGTCAAATAGGCATCAATTTAAATTTGTGTTTGGCTTTAAAATGGCACATTAGCACCTATTGGCCAGCTTCACACATTACACTAAGGCAACCATGGCTAACCGTGAATGAGCAAACATCATGGCTGTTTCGCTCCTCCCCCAGTAATGCTGCCTCACTACCCAAAGTGAAGCCATGATTCTGCTTAGCAGTACACCCCAACTCACCCAGGCTCATGCTTTGCTAAGCTCTGGTTAGCATGGCGGCAGCAGGACCAGGGACAAATGAAGTGCCCACAATTACCCCCTGTGAGTTTTAGCTTAGCATCATGTGCAAACCAGATCTAAATAGATTGAACCAATAGAGGCCTAAACATTCACACATGCTCACTGCTGGGAAACAGTTTGCAAAATCACTCTCCCCAGGCATCTATACTAGCTCATTAGAGTGTCTGGGATCAATAGCTGTTATCATTAGAATCACAAGATGAGTATGTCAGCACATAGTGGCTGGCCTTTTTCTAACCCAAAAGGTGTGTTGAGCATTAGCTGATGCTTCAAGGACTGCATTGGAGTGGTGGTCATGGTCAGAGTGGCCAACACACACTCCTTGTATGTGCCACACATTCAAAGCACAAAGTTTTGTGGGCTACAGATTTGCCACTCCTGTGCTAGATAACCTTTTAATAAAAAGTATTCTACTACCAATGTGTCACAATATGCCCAGTGTTTGTAGTAGGATCTGCAGTCAGAATTATGACGCCACACTTGCACATCTGGATTTTTCTTTTCCATATAAATCCTAAAGAATTTGATATTTAAATGAACATTTTTTTTTTAGTTTTTTTATTAATTTATCTTTGGCACAGATATTCTGAAGGCAGCCCTGTTTAGGAAAGTTTTTAATATTTGATGTTTTATCGCATTTTTAATATTCTGTTGGGAGCCGCCCAGAGTGGTTGGGGAAACCCAGCCAGATGGGCGGGGTATAAATGATAAATCATCATCACCATCATCATCATCACCACCACCACATAAACAAATGTTTTTCCAGTCTCACATTGCCCTATTGTACATCCAAATAATCAATAAAACAATTCCATCACTCTGCAGGCTACAACCTGCTCCTTTTTCCTTTCTTCCTTTGTACACATTCTATCAATTTGTTCATAACCATCAGCTCAAAACGTTTTATTAACCATTCTGAGACTGCTGGGATATTTCAATACTTCCACTTTCTGACCCATATGCTATTTGTAGCCATTATTAAAAAAGAGACTAGTGGTTTCAGTCTTTTATGTACGTCTTCACCAATAAAACTGAACAGTACTGTAAATTTTATTCATCGTTGTTTAGTCATCTTAGTTGTGTCCGACTCTCTGTGACCCCATGAACCCAAGCATGCCTTGGAAATTTCTTCTCAAAGCTTCTCCTTTTTAATGTCCATGGAGTTTTCATGGCAAAAATACTGGAGTGGGTTGCCAGTTCCTTCTCCAGTAAATCTTACTTACACAACCAGATATTACACCACCGGCTTCTTTAACTGATAAACTATCTGAAGGTTTATCTACCCGAATCCACATTTAATCCAGAGTTGCTCTGTGCAGTCTTTCCCATTTCACTTTATTGTTCTTCTCCCCCTATCAATTATGTGTAGTTTTCACATAATTTTTTGCATCTGCTTTCATAATTTGCTCCTTAGCTGTCTCCTATCTACATGCCCATCTTGGCACCAGTAATTTCAACAGGTCACTCCTGATTTGGAAACACTTGTACCAATGTGGTTTCTACCCAGCAGAGCTCAATGAGATTTCATGCCCATCTTGGATTAATTCTCCAATTAATAAACATCTCATTCCACTGCCAAGTCATAAAATCTGATACCTGATTTCTCCTTAAAAATATGATGCTGTATCGCAGATGACATACAGTATATGAGATTTCCTGGCTCAGTTTTGTTTTATATTTAGTCCCACATTTTAAACAATTGAGAAGGGAATTCAATTTTATTTCAAGACCTCCTCCCTCTTTGGTGTTCACATCAGATTTGCAGTGGGGTCATCAATAAATAGCTTTGCAGGTTGATAGAGATCTTCCTCTTCCTTTTGTGATATCCATAGTTTCAACCATGTTAGCTGTGCTGTGCAGCCTCATAATATATAGTCAGGTTAGGGACTGCTAAAACTCCTTTGTGCTTTGATGCTTGTATAGTCATAGTTTACTGACAATTCTAGGGTGTTTATCTTGCTAAATAAAGTTCTCTAAGCTCTTCATCCAGTTTTTAAATTCTCTTGATTCTACAGAGAGGAGTAAAGTGGTAAACAAAACCAAAAATCTTGGCAAGATAACCATTTTTATGGCATGAATCCCTGCAGTCTATCAGTTTAACTTGTTCTAACTATAAGCAGAGTTTGCAGCCCTGGTGAAAAGTTCACAACTTATTTTACCAATTTTACTGACATCTTCCATCAGTTTCACACCTTTCATACTTTACTGCTTTATTTGTTACCTTTGACTCACATTGTTGTGTGATCTGCTGTTTATCCTGTATGTCAAGCTTAACTGCAATGACCTCAGTTTTAATTACCCTTGTATCCCGAGATAGAGACCGTGTTACATGAAATACTTGGGACAGAGATATTCTTGGATTTTTGAAAGATAACATATCTGTGTATAGTAAGATCTTAATTTGGCCATTTCTCATTCTTATTCCTTGTATCTCTGTGTGTCACTTCTAATTGCACAAGCTAAGGGCTCTATTGCTAAAGTAAATAATAATGTTGACACAGGCCCCCCACTATCTTACCCCTCTCCTTAGGTGTAATTCTCTTGTCAGTTGACAGTTTATTATAAATCTTTGCTAATTGAGTCATACAGATTGTTTTTACCCATCACAGAATCATTGGGGAGATGTTAAAAAAGATGTTACGTCAAATAAATATGGACACACAACCTATCAAAGGCTTTAGTTGCATCTAACACCGTAATGGTGATTTCTTCAATACAGTATCTAATATTCCTTTCACCATCACACATCCTTAAAATTCCCATGTCTTTCCCCTTTTGTAAGGTGATACTCATATCCTTTAAATAGTTTACTCAAAAGATGTTCATATTTAACTACAATATCTCTTGCAAACATATTAGATTCTCCCTATGCCACTTTATCCACCTGTGTCCTTTTCTCAGAATAATCTTAATAGATTCACTTAATAGTCATCTTAATGGATTATTTTACTTATTTATTTAATTTGGTTTCATTTTACATATAAGAAAAAATCAAATTATGCTGTATAGAATTTACCGTCATTACTATTAAGTTCTTTCTTGACATGAAACTGATAGAAAGCAGGCATTGAACAGACTAATAAACAATCTTTTAAGGGGGGGAAAAGACAATTCCTTCTGCCAGTCAACACATTTACTGTTCAAATTAATGCCAGCCAAGTTTAAAATAAAAAAAATTAAACCTGAAACAAATGATGAACCACAATGTTTGCACAGGAGACACCCACGGTGGACTGTGATTTGCCTTTAAGTGCTGTGTTCAATGCCTGGCTGGCCCTGATCAATCAGTCTCTGTTCATGCAAAGAATTGGCCCTGGACATATCTGACTCCAGGGTTTTACGGGTTCTGGGGAAGATATAGGCAACATTCAACCATTACCCTTTCCTTACACATTTTCTACTTTCTGTGTGACTGAAGGGTGAGGCACTGGATGTTCCTTCCCCTCGTTAACATCCATGTATCTGCTGTGCCCAGCACAGAAACAACAGAACAGCACTTAGCCAAGCCAGCCTGATGGCAACCTGAGATGGATTACCCAAGAAGCAGGCAATAAAACTGAAGCTATGCAGAATGCTGGGAAGCTTACGCCCTGCTGCCCTAGTGATGCAATGCAGGAGAGACTGATGGAGAAGCAGCATATCTGTTGGTGTGATGGATTTCTCATGGGACTTTGGGAGAGGTGTTATGGGCATCTACAGAAAATAAGATGAGGAGGGGCAGCAGCATCTGCCATTCTGGGATCAGAGGGAAAAGAGGCTTAAGCAAGAGTGGGTGGTGGCAATATCAAGGAAGGACCAGGCAGAAGCTACTATCACCACCAGCAGCCAGTGGTAGTTTAGGGTTGCTCCATTCTGCTGCAGTTGCCTGCTGGTTTGTGGGCCCTGGTAGGTGCTGGGCTTGTCCATGGTTGAAATGAGTCACATACATATACATCAGGTTTATGAACAATCGATTGGTTCATAAACAAACCAAACTTCAACAAACGGATATATTTAGATTAAATACAGCCAAGAGGTGCAAAATCTTTCTCTGGATCCAAACATTAAGATCATAATCCAGATAATTAATTTAGGCACATTGAAGGGTCTGTGCATTTTCAGGGGGAATATCAGCCCTTCCTAACATCATATCACATATTCTTTGAGGTGGAGGCTAGGGGGCTGTTCTATGGCCTTTTAAATGTGTTTGTAGGAGGGAGGATTTTAAAAATTCTAACTATTGTACTTTTATCTTGAATTTTTATCTTGTGAACCATCCTCAGATGAATGGCAGTGTATAAATTTTAAAATAATAATAATAATAATAATAATAATAATAATATGCAAAGAACAAAAACACAAGTCAAAAACCACATTAGGCATGCTAAGATGATCTATACTTCCCTATTTAGCTTGTGGGCCAAATGATTCAGACTGGAAAATGTGGATGTCTTACAATTTTTTCTTAAATATTGACAAGTAATAAATGCCATAGAAAAGCATTCTAAATATGAATGGACAATTCCTACTTTAAAAAAATAAATAAATTGAGTTTTATCTGAAGGATGGTGAAAAATTACTTCCTGGAGCTGTGAATTTGTAAACTTTTCCTTTGCTAAAAAATCCCTTTTGTATAGTAAATGTGGCGCAAACATGTGTAATTTATTTGTAACCTTTCCAGAATAGAACCCCCATTTCTCATGAGAACAACTGCAATTGATGCTCACAATGTGTTTCACATTGCTACATTTAAAACAAAACACTAATATTCTTCAGTGCTTCTTATGAGAGGCAGGATGCCACACTGGGAAGTAATTTGTTTTCTTTATCTATCTTTTCCCATAACTTTTCTACTGTAATGTTCAACAAATATTTAAGTGCCAGCATGAAGTGGATTATTGTTAACATGTTGCAATGAAATTGCACAGTGCTAAAGCTTGCAATAAAAATAAGCAGAACGCCCACTGTTAATACTCTGTAGTTAAGTGTATTAGCTGCTTTCAAAAGCATTAACTCCCACTCAAACAGCAATGCTATTTTGTCCAATCTATTACACTCAGAAAGTAAAAAAGAAAAGAAAAAGAAAAAGCAGTTGGGGACTATCTGAAATCTTTATGTCCACGTGTAGCATACTCAAAACAAAATTGTTTTTAACAGAACTGAAAATTGACTGTGTGCAGGATTTCTTACTTGTGTAACAAACAAAAAGCTTTTCCATACACTGACAAAATACCATTTGAGAAATTACACATTTCTTTTAAGCTTCCGAAGTGATGGAAAAAACATATATATCTGTTTCTATCCTGCATTTGAAATGTGTTACCTCACACTATGCACTACACTACAGCAGCAGATGTTTCAGAAGGGTGATGATTTGGGAAAGATGCCAAGGCATAGCCATACCAATAAGTTCACAAGATGGCAGGATAAACTATTGTTTTTGTAAGGCAGGGATTCCACCTGGAAGCTAGGGTGCAGGCTGTGATGAAGAGTGTGTGAAGAGGGACTGTTAATCTGTATCATGCACAATACCAGGATCAAGTGCCTTAGAAATCTGAACTATTGCCAAATGTACAGGTATCAATATAAATGTGGGGAAGAATTTGTGGCTTCATACACAATAAAAACAAGGAAGCATAGCCTTGTACTTAGAACTTACACTTAAAGAAGGCACCCCTGCTGGGGCAACTGTACCCTGAAGGACCAGGTGCGCAGCCTGGGAATCATTGTGGACTCACAGCTTTCCATGGAGGCGCAGGTCAATTCTGTGTCCAGGGCAGCTGTTTACCAGCTCCAACTGGTACACAGCCTGAGACCCTACCTGCCCGCAGACTGTCTTGCCAGAGTGGTGCATGCTTTGGTTATCTCCCGCTTGGACTATTGCAATGCGCTCTATCTGGGGCTACCTTTGAAGGTGACCCAGAAACTACAACTAATCCAGAATGCGGCAGCTAGACTGGTGACTGGGAGCGGCCACCGAGACCACATAACACTGGTCCTGAAAGAGCTACATTGGCTCCCAGTACGTTTCCAAGCACAATTCAAAGTGTTGGTGCTGACCTTTAAAGCCCTAAACGGCCTCGGCCCAATAGACCTAAAGGAGTGTCTCCACTCCCCTTGTTCAACCCAGTCACTGAGATCCAGCGCTGAGGGCCTTCTGGTGGTTCCCTCCCTGCGAGAAGTGAGGTTACAGGGAACCAGGCAGAGGGCCTTCTTGGTAGTGGCACGCACCCTGTGGAACGTCCTCCCATCGGATGTCAAAGAAATAAACAACTATCTGATATTTAGAAGACATCTGAAGGCAGCCCTGTTTAGGGAAGTTTTTAATGACTGGGTGTTTTAATGTATTTTTAATCTTTTGTTGGAAGCCACCCAGAGTGGCTGGGGAAACCCAGCCAAATGGGTGGGGTATAAATATTATTATTATTATTATTATTATTATTATTATTATTATTATTATTATTATTTCCTATTATTATTTCCCCATCCTTCAGCCCTCATCCCACATCATTCAACCCCCACCCCCAAAATGCCCAGCACTGTGTGTGTTTTTTGGGAGGGGGTACAAGTCATAACGTGAATATGAAATTTGGTTGTGCAGCAACCAAAAAAACTGCACTGAAAATACAGAAAGGAACATGAGATATTAGATGACATCAAAAAAATTGGTATTCCCCAAATTTTATATTTGCATACTGTAAATAAATTTTATACTTGCATACTGTAAATAAAGTGAGATTTTATTGAACACAAGTGCAGCATCAAGGACCTAAGTCCATACACACAAGATCCAAATGCGACTTCTCCAGCTTCACTAATAAAAGTTCCAGCCTAAAAAGTGGTTTGCTTGTTTCACCCAAAGTCTTCTATTAGCTTATTTTATTTACATTTGTACCCTACATTTCCTGCAAGATGCATCGGGGAACACCTTAAACTTCACCACAATTGTGTGAAGAAGCTGGGAATGAACCTTACCTATTTCACTTGCAGTCACATTTTTTTTTCTCTTTTCTTTTGAACCTCTTTGTGATATTTTTGTGCTTTTCTACAAACATTCATGCAGCTGCTGGCATTCGTCTAGATCAAGGTAACTGGTCTTTTAACAGTAGAGATGAAGAAAATCTGAACTGAAATAAGAAATGTGTAAATCTCAAGAGAGCGACAGAAACATGACCCAGGAGAATTGTTCTGCAAATCATGGTGTGAATGGTGAGAAACTTAAGGACTATATCAACAGTCACCTCTGTTTCAAATTGACATTAGCTTCCTAGGTTATAGTCTGGACACAAAGCTCAAAGTCTGAATACCTTGGCACCATCTGGAAGCACATCAGATGAGTCACTCTCTGGCAACAGAGAACTGCAATTATTCTGGTGTAATTTTAAGAAAGGCCCTGTTCATGTGTCTGCCAGTAGGACACTAAGGATGGCAGGCATGAGAGACAGTGTTTTTTTGGCTGGGAGTGGGGAGCTTATTTATGGTACTTCTTACTCTGTTGTATTTTAGATGGGCCCTGGACACATTTTTATTTCAGATTGCTCTTAATTAGGATTCCTTTTTGTTGCTGACTCTTCTTTTAATTGGCTGTGGGTTGCAATTTTAAATTTTCAAGAGCAATGCTGGCTTTGGATGCAATTGGTTACACTGCGATTTTAATTGTGAACTTTTATATTTTGTTTTACAGTATTCTGCTTGCCACCTTGGAAAAACATAATTAAGCCAGTGGAATAGGGCAGAATGGTCTTTGACTAATTGTATATCTCTCAGTGTATATTGGTACAATTACTAATTGAAACATATGAAAAGAAGAACAGATTGGTATGACTGGTATAGGCTATAATAAGGGTCTGGAATTGTGCAGAGCACAGAGATTTTGTACAAACCTGGAAACTGAACTAGAACTATGGGAATCTATGCTCTCTTTTTAAATAATGAATGCCAGTGAGCATGATTCACAACCTTTTCCATATATGGAGCACAGATGTATCCCTCCAGTCATAGGCGCCAGCTCCTGGGACTGAGGCACTTTCAGGGCCCCAACTTTTTTTAGGGGGGCAGGCCCCCCTCAGTATTCAGAGGATGTTTGGCTCCATTCCCTGGCTCTTCATGACATTGCGCTTGTGACATCAGGATGTTGCGTCCAGCCCGCTCAATCATCTTGAGATGTTGGCGCCTCTGACTCTAGCAATAGCATATAAGCCAACTCTCAGCACACCACAAGAATACCTGGAGACCACTGACACCTCTCTGGTTAAGGGATAAGGTTCTGAAAGAGAGCAGACTCCTAACAACCTCCTGTCAAAGAATGGGAACCTACAGGCTTGTAGTTCTTAGTTGAAGATTGGTAAAAATGCTCTTCCCAGTCACAGAAGTATCTGTGGAATTCAGCACTGCAGCTGAAAAGGACCACATTTGGTGGTAGAGCACATGCCATGAGTGCAAAAAGTCCCATGTTTAGTGCCTGGCATCTCCAGATAGGGCTAGCATAGACCATAGCTGTCAACGCTCCCTGCTGTTCCCCACTGCTATATACATAGCTGTCAACCCTCCCTGCTGTTTCCCAATGCTATAATAAGGGAATTTCCTGCAGAAAAAGGGAAAGGTTGACAGCTATGGCATAGACCCCTGTCTGAATCCCTGAAGAACTGTTGGCATTCAGCGCACACAACACTAAACTAGGTGGACCAATGGCCTGACTCCAAGGTCGCAGGTTCAATCCCATATAGGACAGCTGCATATTCCTGAATTGCAGGGGGGTCGGACTAGATGATCCTCAGGATCCAACTCTACAATTTTAGGACTCTAAGGCAGGTTATATTTCAGTGCTTCTAGTGTTATGTGATATTACAGCGCTGTGGATTGGATGTCCTTTAGTTGCAGAGACCCTTTTGAAAATATGCTGGCACTACCACCGAAATACTCCACCACCATCTGACACCAGAAAAACCACCACCAACTGACCCCATGCACCTCCACCACCAACTGACCCCAGAAAGAGTTGTTTTTTTTAAATTAAAAGATGCATTATAAAGAAATTGTGACAAGTTTAAGGTTTTATAAAACTTCTTATAACCCTAAGCGTCTAGAAAATGGCAAACTGAAAAGTTAATGATTCATAATAAGGAGTCGTTCAGGCAAACACATTACGTATTCATGTTCCCAAGAGTTAATTAGAAAAATATATATAGTACCATAAAAATCCAGGAAGATTAGAATACTGTAGGTGCTAAGCCTTTAATCTAGCATCTTTACCACTACTAGTATTTTAACATTAGACAGTCACTAGCAAATGTGATAGTATCCACATTTTGCCACTTAACATCACTACTGCTGTAACTGTAACATAGAGCCATCAGTAAGATTCCCTATTTCTTTCCAGAATATTAACATTAGCAGCAGGAAACCCAAACCACTGAAAATCTGAAGAGTTGTCCAGATGAAAACTTATGTAAAAATACATTTTACATTCAAAAAAATAGGTTCTTAAGGCTTTGCTAAATACTCTCAACTGAACGTAATTGGTGATTTCTGGATCCAGAACGTAAACTGAACCCCCCTTGCTTCTTTTCATTGCCCATCCATCTCTCTCTTTCCTGCCTCCATACCCTGATTCACTGCTATTCTTCCTTTTCTTTCTTCCCAAAATGACCACAGAAATTGTGGCTCCAGATAGGTAGATTTTGCTGTGGAATGAATGGGGTCAGAGGAAAAATGAAGCCAATGCAGAGTAAGGGAATATTTCCTGCAATGCATTTTCCTCACTCTGAATTACGTGACAGGAAAAGAGGTTAGCTATAACGCAAGTCATAGAGGGTATTTTTTCATTTGGAAGAACTAAAAGGATTGTCGCTGTGGGCTGATACATTATTCAGATGTGTGGCAGAAGCACTCGTTGAACTGGACCGTAGAAATAGATATCCAGATCACTGCAGAACTGTGTGAATGTGGTGCACACCAGGACAAGACCTCAAAATAGGACATATTCTGCTGCCTAGCCCATTGTGTTCTTGGATAGTATATTGCTGATTGAAGGGCACTCTTTAGGATTGTTGTGATTCCTTGTACCACAAAAGAGTCTTGGTATCTTCCCTTTTCTGTGCTCTGGATGGCTTGTATTGTTTGGGGGAAGTTCTGCTAAATCCAAGCATGCATAGAAGGTTGGCTCCAGTACTGAGAGCTTGCTCTTAATTATCACCCCTTTGCTGTACAGGCAGTTTACAAAGCAAATAAATCCAAGGTGGAAGAGCCATAAATATTTTTGTAACGTCTGACAGATTCAATTGAATTTGTACAATTACTGTCACAAATGAGCCTTGAGTGAAATTACCTTATTAGAACACTGCAATTAAAGATCTCTTGGCTAATATTATTTCCTTTTTACAGTCAATGAAAACAACTCTGATGCCAGTGAAGAGTGATTACTGCAAATTTGTCTCTCTGCCTGGGAGACTGTCATAGCATGCTGTTCCTTTAAAAGAGGTTCAAGGCATCAGTACATAAAACTAAATATTGTGAGATAGGAATTTACGGTAAGTATATAGATAGGAAATGGAAAATGCCAAAGATCCAAAATGCCAACTTTCTCTTGTAGCACAGGAAACTGGTCGCCAGAGAGGCCTCTCCAGTACTGGAGATATGAAATTAATTTCTGGAGAAGAGTTTGAAACAAAGCCCCCGAGAAAGCATAAAGAAAAGTACCTCATAAATGGGGGTTAGGCTACTAAATTATATCTAAAAATATATGCATTTTTTTCAAGGGGAAATTACAGCAAGCTGGGAGGGGGTTGTCAGTCATTGTGCTCATTTTCAAAAACGTGATAAAAGTAGATCAATACAAGTGCAAAGCATAAAAGTACTGTTGCTAGCATTAAATTGAGCATCTTTCTCCTCCCTCGTGATACAAATGTGCTGTACTACACACTTTCATGGCTCTAATGAGGTGTTGCTCATTGGAGGCACTTCAGAATAGAAGTATTTCTGCATTCTTACATACTGATAATTTAGGAGAAAGCAGCAAAAACCTACAAGATGAAGTGACATGGTATGTAAGGAAAGCGACAGGATTGTGTTGCCACTACCACAACTATTCCATAATTCTAGAATGTGCTTCTTAGAACAATGTTACTTATATTTGATCTTGGGAATATTAGCGGAAAACAGCATGTTGAAGAACATGTAGATGAAAACAGGGGACTTGCAGACCACAAAGTTTTGTGGATAACAAGCCGTGGGAAAACATTATACCAATTTCCCCTCTTTGAGAGTTCAAATATGCACTGAGAACAGATAATTCAATCTGCAATGAGGCAATCCAGTGGAACTTTCCAAGCCAACTGTCAATAATTTTGATGCCATGAAATAGGCAAGGTGTCAGAATTGGTACTCTAAAGGAGCCTGCTTTGCACTTTATGTTCTTATATATCTTTGATAATTACTTGAATGAAGAAATCGCAAGTATGATGAAATAAAGTTGGGAGGAATTGCAGACACGGATGGAAATACATTCAAAATACATTGTGAAATGTTGTTCTAGGCTGCAGGCAATAAAATGATGAGGTTAATATATACATTTGGAGGTGTATATATTGATAAGAAAAATAATGTGCACAAATGATGCATCTGAGAGACTGTTAAAGCTCTAGCACTGTGGTTCCCAACATGGGGCACATGCCCCACAGGGGGACAATCTGATTTTTAAGGGGAGCAATTCAAGAATTGAGTTATTAACAGCTAACGGCCTTTAGGCTTCCTCCACATGAATAAGAGTTCACTTTCTGAATAGTAAGAATTACCGGTATATGTCATGGGGGGGGGGGAATCAGGATTTTAGAGATGCTTAGGTGGGGCATGGCCAAAAAAAGAGGCTGAGAACAACTGCTCTAGCATCACTGAAAACAACCAGGTATTTTATTGGATTGTAATTTAAACACAAATTGACAGTTGGATATGATTGTTTAAAACTACATAGGTTATCTGGGCTACAGTAAGAAGCACTTTATGCAAGAGTGAGAGAGCCTGTGTGGTACAGTGGTTAGACAGTGATAGATTTAGAACTGGGGAGACCTGGATTCAAATCTCCACTTAGTGCCATGAAGCTCACTGGAAGATGTTGAGCCATTAACAAACTCTCAGCGTAACCGATGTCAAGGGTTGTAATGAGGACAAACATATGGAAAGCACCAGACTTCCTCTGAGCTCCCTGGAGAAAGGGTGGAATATATATGTAAATAAGAATATTAATGGTGAAGCTCCTGCAGCAACAAAACGATCTGTTGGCAGCGATTAATGCCATATTCCAGTTTTTGCTTGATCCCCCCCCCCTTTTTGAAATCTGAAAGCAAACTGTGATCCAGATGAGCGACTTTGGAAAACTAGCACATAACACCCTCCTAAAAGGAACTAGCTATGTATAGCTTAGAGAAACAAAGATTAGGCAGTGACAAGATTGAAGCATATCCTGCAACGTTCTGGTTTAATAATCAAGGTCATGGAATATTTAAGAACCCCCTTTCCTAGTCTCAGCAAATAATTGGCAGGGGAATCTTTGTAATCACTGTCAATCTCTTCCTAAAAGCCACAAAGATGAAGTATAGATCCAAATGTCACACAGGGGTAATACAAGCTCTTTTCACAGAGCTAAATGTTAACTGTATGGAATTAAATTTTAACTTGCCTACATGAAGTATAGAATTAACTGTAATTGTTAAAAGATTCAGGTTCAGTTTGCTAAATGTATTATCCGCCATTGCAATTATTTCAAAACAGTCCATTTAAAAGTTTTAAATAGCCTTGCTAGATGTAAGGCATGCTAGCCTTTTCTTTCCATTTATCCTATGCAACTCAACTCTAGCTCAACTCGTATAGGCTGAAGCTAATGTCATATCTGCTTCACAACTGATGACATTTGTAGTTGTGTAATATATTATCTTCAGTAACTCATAAAAGCACACTCAGAGCTCAGCAGTGATAGTTGGTAAGGGAAGGCAGATAAGCATGGAATAGCATGAACTTAAGAAAAATTGTTTTAAATTGTTTTCATCTCTCCAGTAAATCCTTCATTCTATTCAAACTGGTCCATGGGGTCACGAAGAGTCGGACATGACTAAACAACTAAACAACAACAACAACAATTCAAATTATAGTTGTCCCTCCTTCTTGCCTGCCTTAGTGTATTACAGTAGTTTTTGTCTGTGCAAACTGGCACACAACACCCTTCCCATTGCTCATTATACTGCACTGCAGGGCCTAGATGACCGTCGTGGTCCCACTGAACTCTACAATTCTATGATTATTTCAAGATGTGGCTTTTCTTCCTGACTTTCTTTTCTTCCTGACTTTAGGTACAACTGAATAAGATAATGGGAAATCTAGTCTTTTTAAGAATGGCAAATGCAGCCACAGTGGCCACTGTTAGTTCCGGGGCAGAAATCTTTCCCCCTATGCAGCTTTATACCCAACAGGAGGCAAACAACAGATCCAGGGGAGGGGACTCAGATGGCGAAATGGTTCCTGTACCCCAGCACTGTATCCTCAATCTGAATTAAGCTACATTTATTCCTGTACAAGCCTACAAGAGAGCAGTTTTGTTATTTAACTGATTCCTTGCAAAAGAAAAACTACTGACAAAACACTAACTGTTGTCTAGTTAACTGCTAGTGACTAACAACTCTGATAAAGGAAATTAAGACACATTGTCTCAGAAAAATGCCTTTATAGCAGGACTTTTCCTGCCAAGTGGGTTGCAGGAGTACAGTCGTACCTCGTGTTGCGTTCGCTGTGGGTTGTGAATGGCGTGGGTTACGAATGCGCCGAACCTGGAAGTACCGGAATGGGCTACTTCCGGGTTTGGCGGTTTGCGCGTGTGCAGACACGTCAAATGACATCATGTGCATGCGCAGAAGCACCGAATCGCGACCCGCGTGTGCGCAGAAACAGCGCTGCGGGTTGAGGACTGTTCATGATGTGAATGGGGCTCTGGAATGGATCCCATTTGCATCCAGAGGTACCACTGTACTTCAATATGGAAGCCGTGGGCCACACACTGCCTTGTTGCATGGGAGGGTGAAAATGAGGTCAAAACTTTGACACACACACCCCCCAGCCTTCCCAAAGCCAGCTAAGCAAGGTACTGGGCTTTGGGAAGGAGGCACAAGGCTCTGGTAGGGTCCTAGAGCCTTCCCACTTCCTTTCCAAAGCTGGGTAAGTGCTAACTAAGCTTTGGGAAGGGTGTGTGCAGACTCTAGGACCCAGTGGCTCGCTTATCCGGCTTTGCAAATGCAGTGTGAGGGCTGGGTAGGGGTGTCAAATGTTGCTGATGGCTGCCAAAAAAAAAAGCCTTGAGGGCTTCATGTGGTCCTTGGGCTTTATGTTGGACCACCCTGCTGTATAGCAATCTGTAAAAGTTATATACCAGCACTCCTGCAGTGAATTTTTTAAAAGTTGGTTTAATTTATAATCAAATTACTTAATTGTAAATCATTTAAACCTTTTTCAACTGAATAACTCAATCTGGATTTATACGTTTACATTACAAAATGTTTGCTTCCCATATACCTCGGATATGTTGCTGTCCCACAAAGAAATGGATCTTTATAAGATACTTTATTTGATTTTCAGTATGAAACTTCTTTGTATAAACTAGTAATTCTTTTAAAGGAATTAACTTATCCTCATGTTTATCTCCATGTAGCACAGCATGATTCCACACCACCAACAGCATTTTAAATAGCCAGAGGGATGAGTAACTCCCTTAATCTTTATAGAGTTAAAGAAAAAAATTCTTAAAGCTGTATTTTGAAAGCGTCTTTTTGAGCCATCTATTTTCTTGCATGCTGAAAAAGCTATTAAGAATGGTGTACTGTACTAAAAACAAAACAAATAAATAATAAAAACAAATTATTAAATTGGCTGTAGCAAAGACCTGACTCTGAAAGGTGTAGAGTTTGCTAGCACTTCTTGTGAGCTTAAAGGCACTGAAGATAAGCATCTGTACAATTCATCTATCCCCAAATGGCAGAATGGTGATTGTTCATTTCTGCTAAAACATTTCATTTATGTGAGCACCTGCTGCTACAAGAAGCATTAACTGAAGCAGTATTACTACTGAATACTTCTAAAGGTGCAATTTGCATTAGGATGAAATTTGATATTTGAATGCTTTCCAGGAGAAGATTAAATTGCAAGTAAACAAGGATGCTTCCTCTCCCCTTCAGTTTCTAGAAGGGTAGATATAGTAATCTGTTTTGGCAAAAATAACAAAGCTGTTGCAGACCATGGAAGTATTTATCATTATAAATATATACGCCACAAGACTATTGTCTACTAGCTCTCCCAGGTTAGGCAAAAAGGTGCTAATAGTTTGAATAGGAAAACCAGTGCGCACATGCCTGAGAGGCAATATAAAATGGCTGTAATGGGGGAAATGGCCTTGCCTCATTGGTATGATTTTCAGGTATCTTCTGTCCCTGTTAAATGAGACAGAGGAGTCAGGAGTTTCCTGGGGATACAGTTCTGCCTCAAAAAGGGATGTTCAATACAGCAGCAGTTTACCTCCTTTCTTAAACTGGAATTGTAAGTATGAAAAGTCATTGGAAAATAAAAGAGAAAGTTCCAAATTCAATGGGACAATTATGAGAATCTCTCAGAAAACGATTACTATAGGTAAAATGTCAAAATATAATTATTATCCTGCCACAGAACAAGTCCATTGATTTGGCCATTTATTCATGATAAATGGATGTCACTGAGCAGACAGGTTAAAAAGAAAGGAGTTCAGAATAATGACACTGAATCCTATTTATTGCAACAGTGCCAAACACAGCATTAAATATCTATTTCTATATTTCAAGTCTAGACAGATGCTATAAGAGACCCATAAAACTATGTTACACTCTTTAATATGTTGCTACAATGGCAGCTTCCAAGAGAAATTCAGGTAAGAGCAGCTTTGGGTGCATTCATAATTTTCATAGTGGCATGCTATTGACAGTTGAGTTAACACTTACTTGCCCATTTAACTAGCTTTTGGCACCAGTAGAGCACTGTATGGCAGTTGACACCTGGATTTATTACCCTTACTTGCTCCTGAAAGTTGTTTACAGTTCATTTACTCATCATATCGATAATGAGACCAAATATTTTAAGAATATCTGAGTACGGGAGACAGTCTCACTGCAAGGAACTGTGCTACACAATCTGGAAATCCCTTTCAGTTAAGCAATTTTATCACTATATATAAGAAAATATACGCATTTGGGGGGAGTGTAAGGGGAGGGGCAGTATCTCTGACATGCTTGGAAATTTTCCTCTCACCAACATGAAACCAAACCTTAAATTCTGGAACTGCTAACCAACAGTATACAATCTATCAGTGATGCAGCAGAGGTGGAGGACGAAGTCTGCCAATTTATACATACACTTATGTAGGAGTAAGTCCCATTGAACTTAATAAAAATTATTTTTCTGCATAGTAATTAAAATTATACTCTGTGAAAAGGCAAGCAAACATGCATGGATTTTATATTAAGAGAGTACAGCCGTACCTTGGAAGTCGACTTCCAAAACGTTGAGAAACCAAGGCGCAGTTTCTGATTGGTTTCCGATTGTGCAGGCACGCTGGAAATAATAATGGAAGCCACAAAGGAAGTTTGGCTTCAAAAAAAAAGTTTGAAAACTGGAACACTCACTTCCAGTTTTTGATCTTTCAGGAGCTGGAAGTTTGACTCCCAAGGTGTTCAGGGGCCGAGGTATGACTGTACTTAGAATATGTGTATGAAAATCTGCCATACCCTCCTGCTCCGAAATTTTAATTAAGCTGTTAAACAGAGGAGGACTAGGAACCATTGGTAGAGAAATAATGAGAAAGTCTAGCAGAAGAAGATACCAAGACAAAATGCCTGTACATTAAGCTTTAAACAATAGTGAATATTTGCAAATGCATTTACTTTCAAGAATATTTAAAATAACTGTATGTATTTAAAACACAAGGCAAGTTGTTTCATGCCAAGCTCTTTTGGAAATTTTAAAAATCACAACTCTTTTTGTTAAAAAGACGAAGAAGGTTATTGCTTGGATTCTTCTGAGATATTTAAAAAGATAAATTATATTTATTCTGCCACAGAAAATAATTTCAGAATTTTTATAAGGCTTTAGAGCCATTTATAAACTATTATGGGGAGGGTTTTTTTTCCTTTAAAAAAAATCTATTTAAGAAGCAGCTACAACCATTCTAGCCTACAGAGTGATTCATTTTAATATTCAGAATTGTAGACCTTGGGGAAAGTGTAAAAGGAGGTTAGCCCAGATTATAACTTCAGATATTTACTGAAAGCAGTCATGTGAGCCAGTTTCAGTTGACATAAGGATGTAACTAGATGTTACACTAAGGCAAACATAGCATCCTTCTCTTTATTAGCTTCTCAGATTGCTCTGGCTGGCCAAGGAACAAACATCACTACAAATAGATCCCTGCCATATCAGAAAACAGTCTTTCACTCAAGCAGCTGGTTTATGTAAGCCACATGTATTCAGCTTCACCAGTTTTATTAAAACCTGAAACTGATTTGTTTGGCCTGTGAGTTGATCTGCTGCTCCAAGCACAACTGTATTTTACAGCTGTGTGATATATTAGCAGCAATTAAGTTTGCACTCTGATGCAGACTCACCAGAGGGTAAACCCCATTGATTACAGGGACTTACTTCCAAGTAAATATGCCTATGATTGTACTGCAAATTTGTGAAACCTCTATGCGGTGCATATGAAATGAAATGCACATAAATAGTTATAAATACTTAAGAAAACTCCTGTCTAAAATGAGAAAAGCCATTTAAGATGCACCTTTTTCGGTGTCCATTTGTAGGAGGAGGAGGAGACCTGATAAGATACATGGATTAGTAGCCACTGTTGTTAGTAAGTGACTATTTAGTGAACAGTTACGAGTTCTGATGTTGTGTAGTTTAATGATTGTGTTATTTTATTGATTGTATGCATTCCTTTTAATCTGTCTAAATAAATGAAACAGCTGAGGATTATTCTGCTAAAAGTATTCCAGATTGTATAATATGTATTTGCGATGAAGTGATACTGTAATAACCATACTACAAAATAGCTGGGTTGGTAGAAACATCACTTTTGTACTGCAAAATATATACTGCAAATAGTTACACACATCTGGAGTAAGGAAAAGTGGAGCTGACTACACCAACTGCTGTTGTTTCTATTGGCTAGTATGTACATTTTTATTTTGCATCTCAGCAGAGTAAGGAATATCTTGACTGAAAACATAAGCCGTTATATGAAATAACTTTTCGATGTTATCAGTAGAAGAGCACTTTTGTTTATGCTGAATCAAAACCAAATGAGCCTTTAACAAATAGGATGCCAGCATTATTTGCGAAAGCATCTGGTTTGCTAAATGCAACAGTTTGCAAAATATAATGCCTGTTAGAGCAATATCACCTTGTCTATAACAACTTAATGGTGGCTGAACATAGTAATGAAGTTCAACTATAATAAAACTATTCCACTTTGTACTTCAAAATATTGCTGGTTGTGGCGTATCACACTTTAAGAAATGGAATTGGACTACAAGCATAACAATACAAATACACTTGAAAAGCAGCTTATTTTACTAAAATCTGCTTACAGACCTTACCTTGTATTAAAACCCAGGCAACCAGGAATTGCATGTAGGCAAGTGAGTGGCCTAGCAGAGGAAAGATGAAGCATTCTGTCCCTCCTATGCCCAGCATAGAAATATAGCACTCTGCTACGCCTCTGCCAGCATCCTGCAAGGTCAGTATTTTATTTCATTTTATTGTAGGTGGGCTTATTTACAAGGCTAGGCTAGACAGAAAAGACAAAACAGGCACAGAGTAATGTCCGTGCAAAAAAAAAACAAATCGTTCTCAAATGAGAGGTAACACTGAAAGAACTTCTTAGCAGGCTTGGGCAAGACTTTTATACACCACCTTGCTACCTTGTAAGAGGCAAAGCAGTACTAATAAGCAATTTAATAATATTTTGTCTACTAAAATATACCGTATTTTCCGGTGTATAAGACAACTGGACATTTAAGACAACCCACAAATTTTCCAGTTAAAATATAGAGTTTGCGATATACTCGACCACAGATTCTCCACCCAGCGTATAAGACGACCCCCGACTTTTGAGAAGATCTTCCTGGATTAAAAAGTAGTCTTATACGCCAGAATATACAGTAACTTGAGCCATGCATAAATGGTCACACAGTATATAGGAGGTACATTCACCTTAACAAAAAATAATTTGAATTTAAAGGTCCGATACAGAACATTTCTTAAACTGTACTAGAATGTAAATTTTTTTTGGGGGGGGGTTGTAGTGGGTGGACTGAAGATCAAGGGCAGGAACTAGAAATCTGACTTCAACTATGAGCACACCTGCGTCTTGCAAGTTGGGTGCAGCATAGTGAGTAAGTGATTGAGTAATGAATAAAAATATATCCAGTCGAAGATTACCTCTGACATGAACGCATCTATTGTCTCAGATTCCCCATCTGCCGACCTACTTTACAGTGTTCTTCTGGATTACGAACAAAACAACATATGTGAATAGTTCTGAGCAACCTAATGCACGATGTAACTGAATGGAACTGCTCATCAAAGTGCTATTTTGCAACATGTGCTAGAATACACCAGGAAGAAGTGAAACCAAATCAAAAAATGTTAGGTCTGCTTGTGTGACTTCTTGTGAAAGAATGACAACTGCTGCTGATTGTACCTGTGTGAGAAAGCCTGAACAAAGCTATTTCCCAATTGTTTTTATGTATTAACATCCTAGGGCCACCAACACTGATTCAGTGGGTCATTTGAGAAATTCTACTGGCACATGAGATGTCTCTCCTGCCCGCACATTCCTTACATTGTAAAGTGGTTACCTCCCTCCAATAAAAAAAGTACAGAGCTGAAGGATGTTCAGTTCTGTTCTCTCCTACTTCTTCTTTCAGTTCAAGTTTCAATGCTCAGATTGGTACTTGAGCAGCTCGGCAGCAGCAACTGAGAGGGTAGGAAGAAAAGGGGAGCCATCTGAAGACGGCAGGGGCATTGGGGGAGACAGCCAAATAGGAGAGAGACTGAAGTACCAGAGGAAGAGAAAGGTGGCACACATGCACACACAAAAGCTGAATCCCACTCCTCCACATGCAGCTGCTGAGTGACCTTGGGCTAGTCACACTTCTTTGAAGCCTCTCAACCTCACTCACCTCACAGAGTGTTTGTTGTGGGGGAGGAAGGGAAAGGAGAATGTTAGCTGCTTTGAGACTTCGGGTAGTGATAAAGCGGGATATCAAATCCAAACTCCTCCTCCTCCTCCTCCTCCTCCTCCTCCTCTTCTTCTTCTTCTTCCATATTTGGTTTTTTGTGCAGTCTCCATTGACTAAACCAGGGGTTGGCAACCTAAGGCCCATGGGCCACAAGCAGCCCATAGGGGTCATTTAACTGGCCCATGGACCCCCGCTGCCCGCTCGGTCGGCTCCTGTGCGCCACGCTAAACTGGTGCGGAGCAGAGTGGGGACCGCCTTCTGCGACACTAGCCAGCTTTCCATTGGCTACAGGAAGCTCCTGCAGCCAATGGGAAGCTGCACACGCCTCCTCTGTGTTGTGCATGCGTGCAACACTCTGGCCCACCGCGGCGTTTGCGGGACCACGAACTGGCCCAAGCCACAAAAACTTTGCTGACCCCTGGACTAAACCAGTGTTTTTCAACCTTTTTTGGGCAAAGGCACACTTGTTTCATGAAAAAAATCACGAGGCACACCACCATTAGAAAATGTTAAAAAATTTAACTCTGTGCCTATATTGACTATATATAAAGTAATTTTTCAATTTTTCCCACGGCACACCAGGCAACATCTCGCGGCACACTAGTGTGCCGCGGAACAGTGGTTGAAAAACACTGGACTAAACCATTGAAGTCATGGATCTGGTGGTCTGAAATGGTTGTGTTGTGCAAAAAACACGGATCAGAAGCATGGATCTATATGGAGTTTCATAATTTTTACAAGCGATCCTCACAAAACCACTATAAAAATCATATGTGCCCTCTGTTCTGTGATTTGGTGGTGGTGGTGGTGGTGGTGGTGGTGGTGGCGGCGGCCTATGTAAAAATGGGGGGAAATTCACAAGGACCATCATGGCTTTGAGTCCTGGAAGAGCTGCTCCTTGCCTTGCAGGCCTTTTTCAACTTAACCTGGCCTGGGAGGGTGGGGACTCCAGCTACAAAAGCTGAGGCTACTGAACAGACTCTTATTGTTATTGTTGCTGTTATTTATACTAACTTTGTGTGTGCTTTTTGCTGTTTTTATTGTTTGTGACTACTTTTGTTATGCTTGTAATTATGTTTTATTATGTTGTAAACTGCCTTAAGCATGGGTTTAACTTTGGAAAGGTGGCATACAAATAAAATGATTGATTGATCTGTGCCTCCAAGCAGACAGTAGAAGCCTCAGTTGCTGCATTCTAGGGCTAATGTGGTTCTCAACGTGAACATATTTCAACTCTACTGGATCCAGGTAAAGCAAATGGTTATCTCTTTGCTTTTCCCCTCTCTGTTGGGGTGGGGAGACAGTGGGGGATGGGAGTGACCTAGGAGACGGGAGAGAAAAAAGCAACCAAAGGCGATGGAGACCACAGCACTCTTTCAAAATTCAAAATGTGCCCGCATTCAAATAACTTTGCAGCCCTAGTAAACTGGATTACTACTCAGTCATTTTGTTCTGTTTTATATTAGTGGAACCCAAAGTTATTTAAACTTGCCCAAGTTAAGACAATCATCCAATCGCAAGCAGGAAAACAGAATCCAGATCTTATCTTAGCATCATGTTCCTACCATACTAGACTTCTTGTCCCAAACATTCTGTATTTATTGTTATTCTCTGCTTGGGTGCACATGTATAGGAAATAACCTTAAAGCCTATTGCATGCTGTAGTAAATAAGGACTCCTACTACGGCAGCAACTGCAAAACACATGGGGAACGTCTGAACATACCCTGTTGCAAAAGACCCATCTCATCTTTCTACTTATTTCGCTTCAAGTGTATATTCAGCAGAGTCAATTAACCTCCCACACTTCTCAGAGTCAGAAATACGAAGAGAAAATTGCATTTCTTAAAAGATTATAGTATTTAAGCAGTTGCAGTGGGGGGGGGGGGAGAAAAGAAAAACACAACCTTTGAAAAAACAAGGACAGATTAAAAAGAGGAACTAAAGATTTCAAATGCAGATGCACTGAAAAATACAAATATTTCGCATATTAGAAGAGGGAGTTGATTATTCTCAAAAGGGAGAAGAAGTTAAACTCAAAGATCAGAAAAATAACTAGGAATATATTTATCAGTTCACATGCTTGCAAAGACTTTGGTAATGCTGCACAAATGTGACAAACACCTTCTGAAGAAAATTACTGCTGGACAGCACATTTCTTAACTTACTTATACACATTTATTATGTATACAGTTCTTCATCTTTTAAAATATTATTTTGGCTGTACCACCATCAACATACATGCAACTTGTATGTCCCAAAGGAGCTTACAATCTAAAGGAACAGTGAGAAAGGAAACAGGTAAAGTGGAGGGAGAGACAGAAAGACAATACACATTCAAACTTGGTTATAGCTGGAAATAAGAATTAAGGTTCAGCAGAAAATATGGAGTGAAGAAAGAGAAAGTTGATACCACAAGGATTATCAAGGAAGGTAGTTAAAGGTAAAGGGACCCCTGACCATTAGGTCCAGTCATGTCCGACTCTGGGGTTGCGGCGCTCATCTCACGTTACTGGCCAAGGGAGCCGGCATACAGCTTCCGGGTCATGTGGCCAGCATGACTAAGCCGCTTCTGGTGAACCAGAGCAGCGCACAGAAACGCCGTTTACCTTCCCACTGGAGCGGTACCTATTTATCTACTTGCACTTTGACATGCTTTCGAACTGCTAGGTGGGCAGGAGCGGGGACAGAGCAATGGGAGCTCACCCCGTCGTGGGGATTTGAACCGCTGACCTTCTGATCAGCAAGCCCTAGGCTCTGTGGTTTAACCCACAGCACCACCTGTGTCCAGGAAGGTAGCTACAGTGATATTAATTTTTTTAAATAAAAAAATACATATTAGACATGTTAATAATATTTTCCTTAATTATATAGTAAATACTCTGAACCACCCTGTTGAAATAAAGCCTAAATACATGTAATGCAGGTTTTAAAAACCTGGCTATCTTGATTTCCTACTCATTTATTCAACTGTATACCTGGTTAGGTATCTCACTTTTTTCTTACCCTTTAAATTTCCATATATGTTGATGATGTAATAAAACTGTTAAGTTTTTGGCACAAAGCTAAAACAGTTTTATTTCAAGAGGCCTTTGCACCTTGAATATCGTTCTAATGTACTACTCTCTAATGTTGTATGCTTAAATTTTTGCATATTATATGGTTCCACCCCGGTAAGTTGCTTTGGAATACGTGGTGAAAAGTGGGGTAGAACATTTTAAAATATGTAAAATAAAAGTGACAAGCAATAATTTATTGCAGCATAAAAGGTGTTTTAGGGATGCACTATTTCTGGCAACCCTTTGCATTCTTTGTATGTGTATTAATAGGCATCACACAGGCAGGCACATTTTGAGGGAAGTCTGGAAAAGCATCATTTATTTAGTCTTCTTAAGAGCAGCTTTAACAGATTTACAGCTCAACAACAAATGTTTGCTTTTATTACAGATCCTCAGCATTTAGCTATATGCTTCCCTTTAAACTAAGCCTGAGCAGTGACTGAAACGTGTGCAAACAGTGCTCCAATATAGTCAGCTTCCATTTTATCCCACCTGAGTCAAAGAAACCGAACACCACACTCTAAAGCCCTTAATCCCACAATAGATTTCTGTTCCTTTATACAGGGTTCAGTGTGTGTTTAAGACTTGGATGCACACACACACGTTTCGTACTGTATTCTATAAGAAATCAAGCCGTTAGTGTCATCAACCCAGTCCTGTGGAACACCTTGCCAATTGAAATTCAGCAGGTGTCTTCTGTGCCAACTTTTAAATGCCTGCTGAAAACTTTTCTATTCTGCCAGACCGATGCAGCCAATTAAGCAAACACCCCCCCCCACAATGTTCCATTGATGTTTGTTTCTAATTTCTATTTGATTTTAATCTGTTTCTAAGTTTTTATGATTTTATTGTCTGGCTTTATGCTTTTACATTGTTGCAAACACTGTGATATTTTGTAACACAGCAGTATACAAATATTTTTTTTACTAAACAAACAAATAAAATATTTTGCCCCCTAAGTGTGTCAAGAGCACTCCCCAGCCAAAGGAATAGCAGATGGTTAACTCTGTTTTGTCCAAGATAGCACTTACAGCCGTTTCTACAGCTCTGGATATCTGCACACATCAATCAAGCATGTGGTCTGTTCTCTAGGGAGCAGTTGCAGCAACAGGGGACCACTCCCCGTCTACCAGTTTTATGTACCTTCCTACAATAGACTGTGAACACACAGCTGAAGACTGAGCCTAGGTGGAAATTTTCTCTGCTCAGACCTTTTCAGCTTGTTCGTTCTGGGAAAGTGGTGCAGAAGAAGGTGGGCAAGCACCTGTCCCCTCACTTGCCTGACTTGCCTCTTCCTCCTTTTCTTCCAACCCATCCTGTGCTCCATCTTCCATCTCTGAAGCTTCCCCTGCCTCCAAGTCTTGTCTCCTGGCCGGTACTGTTCCCCACAAATCACTGCCCCCCTCTCCCGAGTCTGACTCCAGCCCCTCTTCTCCTGGTGCACACCCATCACTGTTCTGCCAGTCCCTGACAAAGTGTGAAAATAAACCCACAATTTTTGCAGTTTTAATGTCATGTTAACTTTTCTTATAACAAACCTGTTCTCTCACTCATATAGATACAGATACAGATACAGATACAGTCTACCTCTCTCTCGCTACATGTGCTAAAAACCAACAATCAAGGCACAGACAAAATAACCACTTTGAAGCAACAGTGCATTCTACTTTTTTAAAAAAAAGCAGACAAAGAAACATTACTGAATGAATTTTTCAACTACGCCTGTTTTCTTCCTAATTAATGTATATGCTGAAATGCTAACCCTGGCCCGAAATATTGTACTTCATTCGCAGCCCCTTCTCATAACATACAATGCCTGAGCTACTATTATGAGCATCTCCTGAAGTATTTGCACCTTCTTCATAATCATTTATTTCTTACCGGCAGTCTTTTCTTAAACATTTATTGTGAAAAACGAATTGCTGCAAAGATTTTGTAACTTAACTGAAAGTTAACCAAAGAACATTAAAACCTGACTGAATAACACTGAGCTATATTAACTCAGGGCTTTCATAATTCCTAACCCTCTTTCCCTTCACACACACACACACACACACACCCCTTTCTGAAGTGTGGCAGCAATCACTGCAGCAGAACAGAGTGACTCAGTTGGTTGAATGGGCATCAAAGCTACAACAGAAGACTTCTGCCCTGTTGCCCTGGCAACAAAGATGTAGAGTTGTTTCAACACAGAAATTAATAGAGCAGGGAGTAATAGTCCCAGTGCCAGGATGACAGAGACATGTTTCTTGGTCATGCAAGCCCTGAGGTTCATAGGTCTTCAGAAGGCATGTGCACCACTAGGAATGCCAATGGGACAGTTGCGGCAAAGAGAAGCATGAACAGGAATAACAGCAGTTCCTGGCACCACCACTATGCAACTGTTGGGTCAGGTGTTGTGGAACGCGTTCAACTCCCGGAACCATTCAAAAACCAAAGTGCGGCTTCCAATTGGCTGCAGGACGTTCGGCTTCTGAAAATCGTTCAAAAACTGGAACACGCACTTCCGAGTTTCAATTGTTCAGGAGCCAATTTGTTCAGGAGCCAAGGCAGACTGTATACTGGCTAGTACAACACTAAGTTATAAATGAGATTTGCAGGGCAGTCCTAAAGCAATGTATGCTCATAAGTAATTTAGTAGTGCTTGCTTAAGTATCCATAGGCTTGGAACCTCAAAAGTAAAAATGACTTAACATTGTAGTCCTAGATATGTCTACTCAGAAATTAGCCCCAATCGTTCAGTGGGACTTACTCCCAGGTAAACATCTCTAGGACTGAAACCTTAATTTTGTACAAGGAACAAGACAGCAGATGCAGGCTAGAACGAAGTCACAAAAAGAAGGCAGGCAATAGTTAAGAAGTATGGGGCCTATAGATTCTTTGCATAAAGGTAGCAGCATCCTCTTGTACTGAATCTCGCTTTTAAGTTTTATATGTATTACACATGTGTATATACTATCGGGACAGGGAATATCATTCTCAAATGCTATGAAACTGTTCCACATAATAATCTTCATACAACACACATGTAGATGAAATTTTGTCCTAAAAGAAATTAATTCATTCCAATGAAAGTCATGGAGGGGAAAAATATGTCCCCTCCCATGGATCATGGCACTTCACTTGACACAAATTTTCAGGATAAATCATAATTTATGATTCACAGCATAGATTTGATCAGTCATACTACCTCAAAACTTCATAGTGTAGCACAATTTCTATGGAATTAGTTAACATTTTCTTTAAAACTTTTTCTGGTAATGTTTATCTTATTACTTTAGGCATTAACTCCCAGAAAGATCACATACTATTGAGTTTAACTAGAAGGCTGATACTTTGAATGACCAGATAATGGTTTTAATTGCTTCATCATTGCAGATTCAGCCCAATAGCACTGAAATTAATTTAGAACAAATATTAGGTGATAATTAAAACACAGCTTCTGTGTGTCTATTATCTTTGAATAAGGCAGATGAGGCAACTGGAGGTCATCAGCTGTAATTTAATAATGATAGTATCTCTATTTAAACAGTATTTTATTGCACATTAGCAATGACTTTTTAGTGTTAAGCCATAAAAAAATTCTGCTTCATCACTAAAGCATTCTGCACTCATCCGAGGACATAACATTTTTGCTAGTTTAGTGAAAATAAAAATACAATGAATGCTATTTAAGCCATTTAGGAAATAAGAGAAAACCAAAAGTTATGGTTTAATTTGTTTCATATTTGAATAATTAATTTCTCCCTTTAATATAGCACACATTTAAAAGATGGCACATATGTGACTGCATGGTTTGAATTAAACCTTTCCATTTTTAGTAAGGATTACATTGGAAATATACTCACCATAAGACATGCAAATAATATGTATACTGCATGGAGAGCTCCTAAAGGAAAATAATGTGCAGAAGCCTATACATGAAGCCATACCACTTAGACTGGCCCGCATTAGTATTTTTAGAGTTAGGTTGAAAAAATGTGCCCCTTGATTCAATCTCTTAAAGTGCTCATTCATATGGTTTTCTCTGCTGCTCCAATAGCACTCATTTCAGTATATCTAATGATATGTGCGCTAGTCATGTGAAGCAGATGGGAGACTAAAGAATTCACAAGTGCACATGTACTTTAGATATGAAACATCACAAGTAATTCCTTAAATAAGCAATGTGTGGACATGCCATTTGTTTTTCATTTATGCAAGTTTCAGCAATAATACTGTAGTTGAACCTGCAAAGGGGGGGGCATTATTCCCTGTGAAATTGTCATCCAATACTTGCTTATCCAATCCACGATTATTCCTGCCTGTTTATAGAAGCCAGGCCAATTATACTGCAGATTAAACAAGCATCTGTCGCAGGTGATGGCTATTTCACTACCTCTGAGATTTTACCTTATGACTCGGTTTGTACATAATGCTAAGCCATAGTTTAAAATGTACAAATCCTCCCCTACAGTTTAACAATGGTTTATTTTCTGCTAGCAAACTGCAATCTGAAACCAGGGTTCATTGTTGGCTTACAAATCTCAGTTTATTTTAATTTTGGCTTGGTGTTACATGCAAATCCAGCACCCTTCCTTTACCATGGTTTGCTTGACTATCAACAAACTAGAAAGGAATGCAAGAGCAGCTGGGAAAGAAAACACTTTGGGGAAACAAGTCATGCTTTGCTTTATCACAGGACAGGCATGTCCCATTTCAAGTAGGCTTTGATCTACTAACCAGTATAAAAAACTGGCAGTGATATACCACTCTCTCACATTGTCATTCTTCAACTTAAACATACTCTCTCCACCCCCCCTTAACACGTGTGCACTTGTTGTGTTTATTTTAGACCCCCTCCGGGCCAAACTGGTCTGTCTTGTGCATCACACATGCACAAGGGTATGTGTGGAAGGAGGTAGCTAACTAGACATGGGAGGGGGAGTTTAAGTGGGGGGAGAAGGAGGAAAGGGAGTCAAAAGTTCTCTTTCTGAGGAGCCAGTTCTCTCTCTCCCTAAACACACGGTGGCCAGATCAATGTGAGCAGCAGGAATGGAGACCACCTTCCCCTCTCTAGCAGGGAAGGAGAGGCACTCCCCAGATCCCCTGCCAGGGGGAAGTCAGAGCCTCGACCAGCAGAAGTCCAATCATGTTATGCTCCAGGCCTTGCCCATAAGTTAGTACCCACGGGAACACCTCCTCCCTGCGCGCGCGCGCGCACACACACACCCCAGCCGTCCCTCAGGGCACTGCGTCCCCCTCACTGGCACTCTATCCCCCGAGAGCGCAAAGCAGAGTGGGAAGGAAGGCAAGCTGGCTTTGGAGTAAGGAGGCTCGGCTGGAGAAAGAGGTGATGGAGGAGGACAAGACAGCGCTGCTCACACTTGCATCACCGTGGAGACTGGCTGCGGTAGCAGCAGCTGCTGCTGCTGTATCCAAGGTTGCAGAGAAAGGCCCTGTGATCGACTGGTCTATTGCGACTGACATGTACATGCATGTCATAGGAGAACTCATGGGTAACTTGGGATGGATTAAATATGCTTAAACCATGGTTTAGCATTATGTGTGAACCAGCCCTATCTTTGTGCTGCTATATTGTTTTATAGCTCACTGAAGGTGTAAGTTATGTGAATGTATAGAAAATGTTGATAATAAGCTTCTAGCTTGGAAGATTTGTCTACAGGTACATACAGAGGTCATGGGTAGTTGCATTAATGCAATTAGATTATTCTGTACAAACACTAATCAAAACTATTGTGCAGTTATGCCATACTGCATCAACACTGTTTATAACACATTTTGTAGATAATTTATTTCAGGAAGGTTTTAACTGTTCTAATTAGTCCTGCTTTCCATCTCTTTGCTTGTAAAACCAGGTGATTTTGGCTACTTTACTGGCCTTGGAAGGAGAATAAAATGACAATGAAAACATTTTGCTCATCTATAAAATATTTGAATAGTTTCTCTGGAACTCTAAAAACACAGCTTTATTAAAAGCTACTATGGCCAGAAACATTTAATCCACTGAAAAGTGCCATCACAAGTTCCTAAAAGTGCAAAAGGATTGTAATTTTGATCCATTTATTTATGTTTTATACAAATCAATGCATCACACAAGTGAAACCGGCTATATTTCTCTGTGGCATTTTCAAATGGTGACAAATGTGTCTCAGCCAAGTATGCAAATAGTTTATGCTGGGATATAGAACTTTCAGCCACCTAGAATTAGCTTGGGGAATTTCTGGCCCACAGGCAGGTTGTGTGACAGGTCCATTCTTGCTATATGTGTGAGTGACAAATTGTCAGAGAAGGCAGCTGATACTGATGCTTGGTGAGCCCAGATGGATGCAAATGAAGAGAGAGATTAGGAGGTCCAAGGGACAGGAAGAGGACAGGACAGCTATCACTGCCCCCTCTTTTCCACTAGTGGGTTGGCCTTAACTAGAAGGAAGAGCAGGCTAATAATAATAATAATAATAATAATAATAATAATAATACCCTGCCCATCTGGCTAGGTTTCCCTAGCTACTCTGGGCTGCTTATAGCATATCTAAAAACATATTAAAAACATCAAGTTAAAATCCTCCCAATACAGGGCTGCCTTCAGACGTCCTCTAAAAATAGCGTAATTATTTATCTCCTTGACATCTGAAGGGAGGGCATTCCACAGAGAGGGCGCCACTACCGAGAAATCAACTTCCTGCATTTCATGCTGCATAGAAATAGTCACTTCAGCTCTGTTCAAGAAGTTTGTATTATTTTTAATATCAAGGAAAAATATTAAATGTTTTAAGCCTGCACAAGTTAGCGATACCAGCTCTATCAGAGGCTTACATACTGGAGGCAGTTTCACCAGCTGCTTGGAATGAAAAACTGTATTATCTAAGGTTGCAAACTTATGAATGCTTCCTTTTTTGAGTAAACAATTTATTTTATGTATTTGTTAGTTACATTTCTGAACTGCCCTTCCACTCAAGGGAGCCCAGGGCAATGCAGAAGAGGATACAAAAAAACCCATTTAAAGCATACCAGAAAAATAAATATATCCAATACAACTATATATGTAAAAACAAATTAATTTTTGGTTTAATGCTCACCAACCCTGTAGCCCTACTAATGCCACCATCATCCTCATAGCTCCCACAAACAGACAAGCAAACTTGATTTTCAGTTTATAGGGTCGTTTATAGGGTCGTTTATAAATTACATATTACGAAAGATACAAGGACACATCCTGTACTGAAGAGAGTTTTTCCCCTTAACATTATAGTGGTGTTTTCCTGCTGCTTGATATAGAGCAGATTCGTTCAGAGATTCTCAACCTTTTTGACTCTGCTGCTCCTTTGACAAACTACATTCTTTCTGTGTCACCCCTGTGGGGCTCAGGAGTACAATTATGTCCCCCCTTGCCTGCAGAGCCAGCAGCCTCTCACCCCTTTTTGAACACCCTCCCTTGCAGGTGTTCCCTCAGCCTCCCCTCTTCTCCTTGGGGGTCATCTGGGCAGCTTCAGCTTCCGCTCCTGGTCTCTGCACGACCCCCCCCCCCCACCCCAAAGAGAGGTGCCTCCTAACACTGCCCCACAGAGGTCTGGGAAGCACCCCCTGGCCTGCCCCAGAGGCATCATTCACCTGGGGGAGCTTGTAGCCAAGGCTGCTGCAACAAACACAGCTGTGCAAGCCCTTTGGGGGGCAGAGATGTGAGAGGACATCAGAGGAAGAGAGGGAAAGGAAAGAGGGACAGAGGCCAGTATTGCCCACGGCACCCCTGACCATCATTCAAGCCACCACAGGGTGCCACGGCACACTGGTTGAAAACCACTGGATTAGTTTATTTAATCAGATCAAGAAGTGCTTTCCCAAGGATAGGTATGGAAAGCAGTAGGACAGATATTCTATCAAAACCAGGGTTAGAAACTCAGACATATAAGCTAATTGTCAAACCTAGGTTAAAGTTGCCACAATGGAATTTATAAGCATCTTTCCCCCCAAGTACATTATTATTATTATTTGTATACCACTTTATATGTTAAAGAAAAAATATCAAAGCAGTTTACAACACATTAAAACAGCTAATAAAACCATCCAAAATAAAACAAATTCAAAGTAAACAAAAATATATTCCAGATCTCTAAGTGACATTTTGCTTCCCCTGTATTTATTTATTCCCTACTTAATTTATATAGCTGCTCTGCTAGAAGTACTCTGCTAGGAAGCCAGTGTGGTGTAGTGGTTAGAGTGTTAGACTAGGACCTCGGAGGCCAGGGTTCAAATCCCCACACAGTCATGAGGTCAGTCACAGCCTCTTAATCTACCTCACAGGGTCATTGCAGGGATTAATTCAGGAAGGGGGTAAACCATGTACTCCTTGGAGAAAAAGGTGGGATGCTCTAACCACTACACCACACTGGCTCAGCAACATCTGGAGGGGCACAGGTTGCCCATTCTTATTCTATGGCTTGATCTCTATTGCTTTGCTATCAAAATGCTGTGACAGCTTTTTATTTTTAAAAGGCTGCTCAAGAAGCAGAGCTTCGCAGACTGTGGCAAAACAAGTGTAAACTGACAGTACGGAAAGCAAGAAAAAGGGAATTAAAAGCATATTGCTAGAAACATTAAGACAAGCAGTAAACAGTTAAAGTATTTAAATACACCAGACGCACTAAACCAGTTAGAAAGGTGGTCAAAACTGTTGAGATGACAAAAGGAGTAAAAGGATTTTTGAAGAATGGGGAGATTGCTGTAAATTGGTAAAAAGCCAACAAAATGACAACTTAGGTTCAGTTAAAGTAACCATAAAGTTATGTACACTGGGGCAAAAGATACCATCTACTGTACATATATATCAATGAAATCTGACATCTCATTGACTAACCAGGAAAGAGATATTAGGTGCTGCAGTAGGCAACAGTGGTTTTTCAAAATGGCAAGTTTCATATTAGCAATTATTAGGGGGAAAAGAAAATCAAGGGGTTGGAACCTGCAAAATAGATTAAGGGGTTTGGGTCTGCTGAACTTTTGGAGGAAACATTCAGAGGGGAAAACATAAAAAATGAAACGTGGTGTTGAGGATATATCTGAAAAATGATACATGGTGTTAAGTAAGTACCTCTCTCTGAGAGACGTAGTTTCATTCTGAGTCACTCAATTAAAATGGATAGCCAATTCAAAACAGACAATAATAGAATACTTCTTCACACAATGCTTAATTATAGAATTTACTCCTACAGTAAGATGTAGTGATGGATACTGTCTGAGAAGGCATTAATTACACAAAGTGATGGAGCTTTGGTCTATCAATCAATATTAGCCATGATGGTTATAACTGAACCTTAATAGTCAGAGGAACTATGCCAATAAATACCAGTTGCAACCATGGGAAAGACAAGAGAGAGGAAATAAATGTCACACTTGAGGCTTCTTGAAAGGCAAGGGGTCAGTCACTATGCAAAACAGGATGCTAGACAAGATGGAACTTTTGTCTGACCCAGCAAAGATATTCTAACTTTCTTGCAATGTTGATTGTGTGTGTGTGTGTGAGAGAGAGAGAGAGAGAGAGAGAGAGAGAGAGAGAAAGAGAGAGAGAGAACAAAAGGTGAAGGAAAATTAGATTTATATGCGTACCTCAAAACACTATTTTCCAAATATCATTATTTCATAATACTGAATTTGCATACAAAGAAAAGTGTTAACCTCTGTCTTACCCAGGCACTTTGCAAACTAGATAGTTTTGCCAAATCCTGCATATAATGGACAGTATCGAAGTAAGCATTTCACAGAGTAGAACCACCAAAGTTAATAAACAAAATTTAGTTGCTTTAATTTCAGTGGGTCTTACTCAAACTTACTTGAATACCACCCAAGATACCAAGATGGTTATCTGTTTCCTGTGTACTAACAACAAATTGTGCTCCTGTGTACGATTATATCAGTACCAGATGAACCCCAATTAACAATTACAACTTTGGGGTTTTCATCAGTTGTATGCCATAATAATCGCAATTATAACAAATAAAGGATTGACATATTTCGCTTTGCATGCCATGAGTCTATCTCATATATTAGTTTCACCTTTTAAGTTGAATTACTGAAAGAAATGAACCTTTCCACGATATTCTAATTTTTCGAGTTTCACGTGTATTTTAAAAATACCAGACATGTGGTGCTTTAAATATGAAGTGCATAGTCCCACTGTGTCTTAAAAAACACACTAATAGCAAGCAGGCACGGCATATAGCTAAACTATGGTATAGAACAGGCATGTCCAATCGGTCCATCGCTGGGCGTCCCCTGGTCGATTCCCCTCCCCCCAAAAGGCTCAACAACTTTGCTCAATCCAATGGGTAGATCACTGCCAGTTGTTTTTTTTAATAGTGGGAGTAGATTGCAGCTTCTATATGCTTGCTATAGAAGAAGAAAAATGTGGGCTTATTTCATAAACTGCAGTATTGTGGCATATTTCCCTATTTAGATTAAACTCTGACTGGCAGTGTAACAAACAAGCACATTTAATCACTCTTCCAATAAAAAACTTTTAAACAATGGGATTACCTTATACAATAAGATAATGTGTTTATCCTTTACAATTGGGACAGAAAGTCAATTGTTGTAGATACATTCAGAATCAACAAGGAGGACAGCAAAATCAATGTTCCCATCACCTATTTCACAAAGCCTTTAATAAAAAGCAAACAAGTGAAACAAACATTCAATGCTTAAGCTTGGAAAGCATCCAAGACTCTTATAGTCCTGAAAAGATAATGAAGAATGTATTTACAGTAAGTCATGGAAGAGTATCATGAAGGAAGATTAATCTTTACATAGCATACCTATGTCATATTACATTAAATATCCTTGGGGTATAGTAGAATTGACAATTAGTATGAAATGTAGTGTTAAAGCAATGGTTTATGTTTCCCAAACTAACACAAAACATTATAAGAAAACATTCTCCATTTTTATAAAACAAGAATTCTATTGACCAGAATATTGTTATTTACACAGAATTATTCTATGGTTTCAATGATGTCTAGTGTATGAAATACATTAAATAAATAAAATTAAATAAAGGTGAAATGCAGACTTTAAATTGTGATCTGCATTGTTCCAAACATTTAAAGTTATTCAACATACAATATTTACTTGAAACAGCTTACATTTTATTATATTATCAAGTTATGCTTTTATTCTACTCTTCAGCTAAAAATGCTCCTAGAGTGCCTTACAAGTAAATAAAAAACAAGACAAACCTTGCATTCAGGCTTACAATCAAAACAGGGGTAAACAGAAAGTAGTTGTTGATCTACTCATTGCCTGAGTGACTTCAAGTAGATTAGCAAGGATTTCTAAATCCCACTCTACGTTACACAGGTAAATTGCAAAACGCTTAGTATTTCCACATAAAAACTGGTGAATTCAATTAAGTTCTGAGACTCAAAACAACTTCCTGAGCTCAGAATTCCACCAAGGTCTGGCTGGTGGGTTTTGGGAGTTCTAGCAAAAACATCAAAGTACAGTGGTACCTCGGATTAAGAATTTAATTCGTTCTGGAGGTCTGTTCTTAACCTGAAACCGTTCTTAACCTGAGGTACCACTTTAGCTAATGGAGCCGCCGCAGCACGATTTCTGTTCTCATCCTGAAGCAAAGTTCTTAACCCGAGGTACTATTTCTGGGTTAACAGAGTCTGTAACCTGAAGTGTCTGTAACCCGAGGTACCACTGTAGATCATACTGCCTGAACTTTCTCCACCACTGAACCAAGAGACACTAGACATAAAGAAAAAAGGGTGGAGAGGAATAAGGAAAAAAGCAGACTCCAATACAAAATAAGTATTTACACGGTGCTTTACAAAACAAAGCTATACTTTAGTACATTTACTAAGTAGAAGTATTCTAGATCCAACCTTCACAGAATGGTCCCAATAATTATTGCTAGATGGAGAGGGACAAGCTAAAGTTAGGATAGATTGTGTTAGTTTCCATTCAATTGATTTTCAGTTTTAAGCAATTTTTTTATTTTGCTAAAGAACCACCATGAGTTTTTTGTTGGAGTCATACCAAAAACACCTCCCGTTGTACTTGGAGAAATGTATTTCTAGTGATCAATATGAAATCTGCAGTAGTGACAACGAAGCTGGGTGACCTTCAAACTAGCAATTCAAGCTAACTGGCTTTCCCCCTCAAATCTATAATTCCGAATACAAGTCAGATAGGACATTTGGACAAGTAGCTAAAGCCTCTTTGTTTAGTTACTTGCCTGTGTACTCAAGAGGGTTCAGTTACTTACAAGTCAAATCCACACAAATGGTATGAGGGAGGAAATTCAACTCAACGTAATAGGCCCTTAACAGTACAACTACTTGAGTTCACCAAGACCACGTTCTTGGTTGTATAGATAATAAACAAGACACGCTGTCCTGTTATGCACCCTCACACCCACATTCAATGTACAGGCAATTGACAACTGTGAGAATCTAACATTGCTGCTGCAAGAGTGACTTCAGCAAGATACTGTGTGGGATAGACCACACAGGAACCCCACAATAGCAGGCTGCTACTGTCTGCTTTTCTTTCAGTCCAAAGTCATTTCTCCATGGGTCTCTTGCTCTTCACTCTTCTTAATGACTCTTAAGGCTGGACTGCTTAGCTTCCAAGAACTACAGAGGCTACCACTATCAGCATCTAGTATTTTCCCTTGCCAGCTTGTAAAGCAAGTTCCTAGAGATGAAAAAAGATTCATCACCAGTGCATACTCAGCCAAAGGCACAAGCCTCCCCCTTCACCTAAGTGCTAGAGCCATCAATTTAGAGTTTAACATCTAGCGAGTTTATACTGAGAGTGGAAAAGTAAAAGCAAGTCATATAATAACACACACATATATATGGTTGCATGCAGAACACATTAAGCAGCTCAGTCAACGCTGCCTTCCCAGAAAGCTCTCAGTGACCTATATACTATAACTTGGGACAAACTTATTTCCCCTTGCAGATTAAAGATGCCACAGGGTTGTGTAAAACTATCAAGTTAGTTTATGTCATAGAGAAGCCAAATGCATTACAAACTCAGCTGAAACAATGCTGAGTAAGAAAAAAATATTTTTGCAAATCAATGAATCATAACTGAATCAGAAATCCTTTCTATACGAGGAGTCCTTCAGTGCTGCTTCCACAATCAACTGGAAACATAACCTGTTGAGCACAAAAGTGCAATAAGGGACTCTCTCTCTGTTGTTCCGCATGAACTCTCAAGTTCTGTCTGTGGCTGCTGACCAAATTCAAACAGTCCAATTTTAGACATAGGATCTAAGTATCTGGTATTTGAGTTAGAACATGTAATAATAAAAATAATAATGTTACTATTTATACGCCACCCATCTGGCTGGGTTTCCCCAGCCACTCTGGGCGGCTTACAGCACATCTTTTTTTTTGTAAAACATTTTTTTTGTAAAACAAATTTTCTGATACAGGGTTGCCTTCAGGTTTCTTCTAAAAGTCAGATACAGTGGTACCTCAGTTTAAGAACAGTTTACAAACGATTCGGTTTATGAAGTACGCAAAACCGGAAGTAGTGTCCCCGTTTGCGAACTTTACTTCTGTCTTAGAACGGAAGCCGAATGGTAGAAGGGCACTGGCGGTGGGAGGCCTCATTAAGGAAAGTGCGCCTTGGTTTAAGAACGGTTTTGGTTTAAGAACAGACTTCTGGAATGGATTAAGTTCATAAACCGAGGTACCACTGTAGTTGTTTATTTCCTTGACATCTGATGGGAGGGCATTCCACAGGGCAGGCGCCACAACCGAGAAGGCCCTCTGTTTGGTTACAGAAATGTAATGCTTTTCGGCAGTGGTTCTTCACTTTTTTTGTAACCAGTTCCGTAGTGAAATGAAGACAAGGTAAATTCCTCTCTGACCAAGTTAGACTGCTGTTCTGGTGCCCAAGAACAAAGCAACAATCTGAGTAACCAATTTAAATAAAAATGCCCTGTATGCCAAACTAAATAATTAACATGGCTTTTAAAACAGAAATGGAAAGACAGAATAAAATTGGCCTGAGTTAGGCTCCTCCCAAAACTGGATGCATTTTGGGTGAAGGTGGGCTTGCCTAAATATTACATGCATAAAAGAGAAGATGCAAGTGGAAGCAGAGATGCATCATAAACTTTGTAAAGCAGGAAATGTCCCCCCTCCCCCGGCCCTTGGGACTCTCCCCAAGCCACACCCCTCACTGACCTTGCTTCACTCACACATTGAGCATTTTTTGTGTGTAGAAACTAGCCTACTGTATAAAGGTGACGTTTAATTGCATTGCTCAGTCCACTTTGTCCTCTGGGACCCAGAATTACTCTGAACAGAATGCATCCGTTAGTCTGAAAAAGGTTCCCAAACTCTGATGTAGAGAAACTGGTGGCCTTATGAAAAAGGTCAATAACCTTCCATTTCCATTTGTCTATTACATAAACAAGTCAACGAGCTCCAATAAAACAGTAAATCCTCATGGGCTGGAATTCCCCCCCCCAACTGTACACATTTATGTACGTTGGCAGCAGATGAACTCGCAAAAAACTATGATCCAAATAAATTAAAGTCTGTAACCATGAGGGGAACCACACAAGCAGCTGGAAATGTGTTAAGTTTCTGCACGGCAGTTCTCACTGTGGAAGGAACCATCTACTGGTCTGCTTAAAAGCAACTGGCTGTGGAAGCTGCTGCAGTAGGAGAAGAAAGTGAAGTTCCAGCTGTGCACACTGTTCTTTCCTGAACAAATGTATCACTTCTTTGGATCACAGCCAAGGGCTGCAATCATAAGATCTAAATTGAAAGAGACTACCTTTAAAGCACACTGGAATAAATCTAGTTTAAGAGATTTAGAAGAGTAAGAAAAAGAGGCTTACTGTCAAACAGGCAATATTATAATACCTAATATTATGATTGGCCAATGCAATCCCTTTCATGACACTGTTAGACAGTTTTATCCTAGATTAAATTTTTATTTCAAATGGGTTGAAGAAAGCTGGTGATCAATGGCTTGCAGATGTGGCAGGAATACAGAAAGAGCCAGGTGAAATTGCTATTCTGTGTCCTCTGAAGGGATTTATCTAATCTGGTGGTGTCCTGTTCATGCAAGTATTTGATTACTCATTAAAATGACTTCTTGCAAAACACTGCAATTTTTTAAAACAAAACAAAACAAACAGTTTCATTGATATTTTAAACAGAAAGTCATTACTGTTCTAACCTCCCCCAATACATTTAATCATATTTATGCACTGCTAATATGATTACAGCAGACACTAAAGTGTTCCTCATGAACATTATTCCTTTGCAGTTTTGCAAGTGGTAATCTACTTTTGGAGTGCTGTAGCCGAGGGTTAAATCACATGAAATTCACCAACTGAAAATGAACAGAACAAACAAGCTCGTGGTCATCAGACCTTCATTTTCTTGTCTAAATGAAGTCTTTACTGTGAAGTCTTATCTGTATCTATCCCATTTCTTCTGATACACTAACATAAAATTAAATTGTGCAGAGAGGACTAGCATGAAAATAGGATGGGATAGGGAAAATAAAAACATTTTCAGAAGTAAAAGGAACAGAGTTATGTAAGCCCACGAGAGGGAATTAAAAAGATTACAAAAGCACCATAGGTGGTATCTGAGAACGCCATACACAAAACTCATTTACTAGTGAACATTACCATTCAAAGTGATAAATGAATTGTTATAAAATATAAACATAGAAATAGAGCCCATATAAATGATCACAGAACATTACCATTAATAGCAATAGTCAATGCTCTATGGAAAACACAACTCTAAAAGGAAAAAGGTATTTCACACGCTAGCAAGGTTATGCTTAAAATTCTACAAGGCAGGCTTAAGCAGTATGTGGACTGAGAACTCCCAGAAGTGCAAGCTGGATTTCGAAGGGGCAGAGGAACCAGAGACCAAATTGCAAACATGCGCTGGATTATGGAGAAAGCTAGAAGGTTCCAGAAAAACATTTACTTCTGCTTCATTGACTAGGCAAAAGCATTTGACTGTGTTGACCACAGCAAACTATGGCAAGTTCTTAAAGAAATGGGAGTGCCTGATCACCTCATCCGTCTCCTGAGAAATCTCTATGTGGGACAAGAAGCTACAGTTAGAACTGGATATGGAATAACTGATTGGTTCAAAATTGGAAAAGGCTGTATATTGTCTCCCTGCTTATTTAACTTATATGCAGAATTCATCATGCGAAAGGCTGGGCTGGATGAATCCCAAACTGGAATTAAGATTGCCGGAAAAAATATTAACAATGTCAGATATGCTGATGATACAAGCTTGATGGCAGAAAGTGAGGAGGAATTAAAGAACCTTTTAATGAGGGTGAAAGAGGAGAGCGCAAAATATGGTCTGAAGCTCAACATCAAAAAAACTAAGATCATGGCCACTGGTCCCATCACCTCCTGGCAAATAGAAGGGGAAGAAATGGAGGCAGTGAGAGATTTCACTTTCTTGGGTTACATGATCACTGCAGATGGTGACAGCAGTCACGAAATTAGTAGACGCCTGCTTCTTGGGAGAAAAGCAATGACAAACCTAGACAGCATCTTAAAAAGCAAAGACATCACCTTGCCGACAAAGGTCCGTATAGTTAAAGCTATGGTTTTCCCAGTAGTAATGTATGGAAGTGAGAGCTGGACCATCAAGAAGGCTGATCGCCGAAGAATTGATGCTTTTGAATTATGGTGCTGGAAGAGACTCTTGAGAGTCCCATGGACTGCAAGAAGATCAAACCTATCCATTCTTAATGAAATCAGCCCTGAGTGCTCACTAGAAGGACAGATCCTGAAGTTGAGGCTCCAGTACTTTGGCCACCTCATGAGAAGAGAAGACTCCCTAGAAAAGACCCTGATGTTGGGAAAGATGGAGGGCACAAGGAGAAGGGGACGACAGAGTATGAGATGGTTGGACAGTGTTCTCAAAGCTACTAACATGAGTTTGGCCAAACTGCGAGAGGCAGTGAAGGATAGGTGTGCCTGGTGTGCTCTGGTCCATGGGGTCACGAAGAGTCGGACACGACTGAACGACTGAACAACAACAACAAAGGAATAGAGGCATGGTTGCTCTCCACTTCCAGCACAACTCAGAATAAATTCAAATTATGCATAAGAATGCAGCACCTTGACTTCATGCAGTACATCTAACTTTAAATACTGGCAGGAAACTGAGGCTCAGGAAAAACTTTCACATTATGCTGTTCCAATTAAAACAGCTGGTCATTGACAGGAGGCCTGTAACAGACAATTGGATGAAGAGATGCAGGGAAAGAAAATCGTATGCTGGCCTCCTACTGGTTTCAAAGGTCTCCCAAGTTAACTGTTGCCCTTGGCATAGCTAAGCAGTACTGGGAAGTGAGAGGTGTGTGAGTGAGCTTGGAGAACTAGTTCTGCTTGCACATATATTTTGCGTTACTTCAACTCTTCCACCTTCACAGCAACATCACATTTTCCCTCTTGAGCAATGCCTACCTAGAGTTATAATAAAGCATATATACAGAGGTACATATCACCTTTCTCATATATCCACAGCCCTTCTTTTATTATTCTGCTGGTAATCTTCTTAGCCAATATTTCATCATAATTATATTCACAGAAAGGTGGGTAAAGCAGTTAGTATCATTAAAGCACACTTGGCCTTTACATCAATTAAGCTAGGTCAAATTAAAATGAAATATAAGATGTTTTGGCAATTTGTATTTATCTTCCCAAAACTAAATAGCTTTTTCACCAGGCTAATGTACAGTGGGCTAATGTACAGACTATAATAGTGGGAGGAAGGAGAAACAGGAAGACGACTTGATTTTCCCGTCCATTTTTTATATACACTCTGCTTAGTCTTCAACGTAGATTCTTGAAACCCTAGTAACAAAGCATCATGAGTAAAGTAAAACACTAAACTTCTCGACCCCATTTTTTTCTGTATAGAGGTATCTGGAAATATACCAGAAACATGTTCCCTACCTCCAACCCACTTCCTATTATTAAATACCTTATAAAACCTATTAGCTGCGCCACCCCTCAAAAATCCTGTGCATGGCTCTGATTCACTTTTGATATGAAAATTTGAAGACAGCCCGTATAACTGGACTTTTTTTAAAAATAATAATAATAATAAAGAATAATAATAATAATAAGGATTACAGGGCTGTTCACAACATAAAAATACAAACTGAGGAAACAAAATACAGTACTTAACAAAAACAAGCCAATACCCCCCCACACAAACACATTTAAAAGGCCATAGAAGGTTTATTAGCATTAATTTATCTCAGATCTATAATTTAAATTGAGTACTTAACCCTAAAAGAAAGCAAAAAAAAGGTTTTTGTACAACAAATATGCAAAACTGCAAATTACTAGCATGTTACACAACCAGCACTGTCTGATACAGTAATGCTAGGATGCCTTCCATGCAGGCTTTATTAAAAAGGAAAGTAAAAAAAAGAGCAATTGGTTCAATTGATGTCTGATTCATGGTGCAAAATAACTTACTGTAATATAGCAGTCCGCCTTAGTAAGTTAGCTCTAAAGAGATACTTCAGTCTAGGACATGCATAATACAGTATCTCTCAAAGAAGGGCAATGATTCACTGAAGAATTCACTGTGTATCCTGCTATCCTTTATATATATATTCATATTTGTCTGTAAAAGTCAATGAATTTGTACATAGACAGCTCTGTCCAGCTACATCAGATAAAGTCTCATTTGGTTCTCTCTGCTCAGCCATCTCTGGCAATAAGACAAACATTTCTTAAATAGCCTTACTTTAAAACAGTATCTTACATCTTCAGGGGGAAACACTTACCTTCTTTACCAATTTGATATATTGAATGTGCTGAAGTACTTCCCTTAAGACTTCCTAGAAACTCCTGCGAAAATCACTCCTTGGCTACAATCCTAAATACACTTACTTGGGAGTGTCCTTTTCCTTCAGTGGAACTAACTTTCAAGTCAACCTACATGGGACTGCATTGTTTGAGAACTACATGCACTGAATTTTATTGCATGGCGAGGCCTCAAGCACCACCCCATTTCTTAGATAATGAAACACACGGACACCAATATTTTGGGTCAATGGGATAAATAAGGCCACAACTTTATTGGTTACAGATGTGAGTGGTATTTAGAACTGAACCAACTATATCTGACTCCTGCCCGTCATGCAGGTAGTCTCATAAGGGTCAACCACCAGTAGGGGGAGCCCTGTTGATGTACATCAACTGCGAGCTCCGCCAGGCTCACCGATGGGGTCGTGGCATGGCCCTAGCCCATACCTGGGCTTCGGACAGGTTCCACACCCCCAGATCCCTTTAACAGAATACCCTTAAAGAGGAGGGTCAGATGAAGGCCACCACATCCCCTCCCATAAACCAGGTTTACCAATGCCTAACTGCCAAACCTTACAGCACACCCCGCAGTCAACCTGATTGGTCAGCTGTGGGGCGTGACGTGGCCGGGAGTCTCAATGACATGGGTGGCATCGCCATGACCCCCGCTGTACATGGGGAGTGCTCGTGGCCAGCCTGCAACTCCGCACCCCTGGGAAGGTGAGTGGTTCCCACCACCCCCTTAAGTGTGCAGTTCAGCCTGGTCATGGATGTAAGATACAGCCTTGTCATGATCTTAAGATCACTGAAGCAATACTGTGAATCCTTTCTTCTGGTTTTGACTGGCAATGCACTACAGTCATACCTCAGGTTGCGAATGCTGCTGGTTATGTTTTTTCAGGTTGCGTTCCGCGCCGAACCCAGAAGTACCGGAATGGGTTACTTCCGGGTTTCGCCATTTCACGCATGCGCAGAAGCGCCAAATTAAGTCACATGCATGCGCAGACGCAGCACTGTGGGATATGAACACTGCAGGTTGCGGACGTGCCTCCATCACGGATTATATCCGCAACCTGAGCGTCCATTGTAGTTTGCAGGGATTGGACTAGATCTTGGGTAGGCAAACTAAGGCCCGGGGGCCGGATCTGGCCCAATCGCCTTCTAAATCTGGCCTGCGGATGGTCCGGGAATCAGCGTGTTTTTACATGAGTAGAATGTGTCCTTTTATTTAAAATGCATCTCTGGGTTATTTGTTGGGCATAGGAATTCATTCATCCCCCCCAAAAAAATATAGTTGGGCCCCCCACAAGGTCTGAGGGACAGTGAACCAGCCCCCTGCTGAAAAAAATTGCTGACCCCTGGACTAGACAAGGGTTCTTTCCAACTCTACAATTCTATGAACAAGGTTTGGCTTTAAAAGTAAACCAAGGCTGCAAATATAACCTTACTTAACTAGGACTGAGCACCATTAAATTCACTGAGACTTTACTTCCAAGTAGACATTCCTAGGATTGTGCAGTAAAATCACTAATTTCTAATTGTGTACATTGCAATTTCAAAGATGCAAAGGTGTAAAATACTGAACATATTCCTTATACACAGCATTTAATGACAAACCTGGAAATTTAATAATCACACACTTTAACAAGCATTGATTACACCCCTCCCTAACATGTTACTTACGGAGAATTCAGTGAGCCTTTATAAGTAGTGACAGCTATAGTAGTTAAATCCTACTGAATTGCTTTTGTCTGCAACTTTTAAAACCCCAGCCTGTACTTTCAGAATTATGTATGTTGCCAGTGGCAGCCTGTCATCCAGTATCCATTTTATGTGAAGTTTTCTTTTCACATTATAATGAGTTGTGTGTGTGCCAGGAATGTCAACTAAAACAATGAACATGCATTGTGTGAACACAGCTGAGCCAGTATCATTTCTTGTGGCAAGCAACCATGCTTTCCAGAAAAATAATTAACTAATACATTAAAGGATAAAATGACTTTCTGCTTTCAACTCAATGACTTTCTGCTTTCAACTCAAATGTTATTATATGTGAACTAAATAGATAGCTAAGTCAGACATGGAAAGCATTTTTTTAATACTCTGAAAACCTCACTATCGTTTACTTGCTGAGCCTACACTATTCAATATGAACACTGCACTGTAAGTTCTATGCTATTTACCGGTAATCTAAATTCTACAGTAATAGCAGCCACTCTCTGAACTGATACTATATATCAGATAAAATGTTGGATTGCATAGAATATGCACTTTTGGTGCTATATACCAGTGTTTTTCAACCACTGTTCCGCGGCACACTAGTGTGCCGCGAGATGTTGCCTGGTGTGCCGTGGGAAAAATTGAAAAATTACTTTATATATAGTCAATATAGGCACAGAGTTAATTTTTTAAACATTTTCTAATGGTGGTGTGCCTCGTGATTTTTTTCATGAAACAAGTGTGCCTTTGCCCAAAAAAGGTTGAAAAACACTGCTATATACAGTACTTAAAAGTACTAAGCTACCTTAGAAGATGAATATACCACGTATTTTCATGGAAGAAACAAAATGGCTAGAACTTTGACTGGGAATCCTACTTCCAAATTTCTCTTCACCTTCAAAAACCATAAACTGGGTAGAGGTTTTGGGTGAGTCATTATATTTCAGTAACCCAGCTCACAGGCTGCTACAGAGAGGTATTTAGAGAAAGGACCAATATGAAGGTTGCTTCTAACAGGTGTGATTACAAGAAATGTTCAGAAATTAAATCACGACAGTTAAGCTTAGAAGAAGAAAAAATCATCACATAGTTAAACAAGATGAATACAGTTTATATTTCCAAGTTTTTAAACACTTTTATTTTCTTGCAAAATTAGCACAGAGAACTTGGCTTTCATATCACATTCAGGCACATGGTGCCCGACAAATGGAGAGGTATCAACATGCAGTCACAATGCTGGCTCCTTAGAAACCATAGTTAGGAGCCAGTTTCTGAAATATGTATTTTCCCTCCTCTGAATTATGTATAGTTTAGCAATTAATACTAACCAGGCTCATTTGTAACCATGGTGTGCAATTCTAGTTATGTCAGTTACTAAAACCTCTGCAAGTGAGAGCCTCCTGTAGACACCATCTTATCAGGAGGTCCATTCTGTACAAAGAATTGGGCATTTAGTGTTGGAATTCATTCCCATTAAATATTAGGCACTCTCTCTGTTGTCTTTCTGGCACCTACTGAAAGCCTTCCTCTTTGAACAAGTAGAGATCTTTCCCAGTATTCAACTCTAATGGAAATCATTTTTAGATCTCTACTTGTGGGATATAAATTGAATTACTACTATTGCTCTATTGCTCCTAACAGTAATAATATTAAGTGAAGATACAAGTTATTAGCAGTGCACTAACCTCAATGCCTGTTTTCTTGCAAAACACAAGATCTGCTTAAAACAGATAAACAAGCCTAGACACCCTCTACCCACCCCCTAAGGCAGTGTTTTTCAACCTTTTTTGGGCAAAGGCACACTTGTTTCATGAAAAAAATCACGAGGCACACCACCATTAGAAAATGTTAAAAAAATTAACTCTGTGCCTATATTGACTATATATAAAGTAATTTTTCAATTTTTCCCACGGCACACCAGGCAACATCTCACGGCACACTAGTGTGCCACGGAACAGTGGTTGAAAAACACTGCCCTAAGGACACTGAGGCTACCACACCTAACATTATTTGGGCTGCATTTCTATAACTACTTGGGTGAGAGTAAGCCCAACTGAATACACTACTTATGAGTTGACATACATAGGATTGTTACATTTTTTTATTTTTTATTTTGACAACTTTCATATAGCACCCAATAACAAAAAGTTATCTGAATAAAAACATTTAAAATAAGAAAACTAAAATAACAACAAAACATAAAATTTAAGATCAGCAATGTAGAACATCACCTTAAAGATATTTAAGATTGGAAAACCAAGGGAGAAAAATGAATATCTGGAGCCAAAAATATACTGCATGTGCCAGGCAAGCCTCTCTGGGAAGGGCATTCCAAATTGTGGTATGATAATGATAATAACTACGTACAGTTGCCCCTCTTTCTAGTAACCATCCATTACATAGCCAGCCACAGCTAGAGAAGAGCTTCAGAAGATGGGGTCTGGGTATTTGGGATAAGTCTGGCGCCAAGTCATTTAGGGCTTTAAAAGTTAATGCCAGCATTTTGATTTTTTTTTTGGGGGGGGGAAATATATCATTATCATCTATTCTCTGATGAAGTAATTTTACTTCTTTATTCTGGACCAGATGAAGTTCCCCAAGCATTTTCAAAGGCAACCCCAGGTATAAAGTGTGGCAGCAAGCCAAGCCGTGTTTTATAAATGGCTGTAGTAGTTTTGCATTCCTTGTTTATGTACATCATTGCCATGAATTATAAACACAGATCAAACAATGCTTGCTTTAAAAACATGCTAGCGTATAATCATAGGAAATAATCAAAGTGGCCTTTCTTAAAGAAACAAGCAAGCCAGAAATAAACCATACTGAAGCTGTTTTCATGATGGCATATACTGGAATAATATTTACAATCAAATTCTATTCTAGTTGGGTAAAGCCCAAACTTTCATTTAAAAGATATATATATACTTCATTTCTAAGTACAGTAATAGTGTGCCAAGTTATGGAATTCGGAGGGAAGGATATCAGTAAATGTCAATGTAATTTCAAAAAAAAAAATCGCTTATTAAGCATTGGTGTGTTCTTAGTTTTATACAGTGATAAGGAACTGAGTCTATCCTAGTGGTTTGCAACCACATCTTTAACGGTGCATGGAGGTGTGCGGGGGGGGGGGGGTTGAAGTAGAAAGCATATGTAGGGGAAAGTTAAAAGTTCTGAATTAAGGTGACCTCTCAAGCGCCTCAGTCAGCCTACTTTGGAGGCCATCAGGGAAAGCACATTAAAGTGATGTTCTACAAGAAAATGCTTAAGAAAGGAAATCGGGGGGGGGGGGGAGCTTAGTATGGTCGATATCCCTGACACTGCCTTTTCTGAGACAGCATTTACACTGCACGGTGCTCCTTTTCCTGGAAAGTTACAATGCAAGGACATTTTTTCCAAACCTTTACCGCTCTGCACTTTAGTTCAAATGAATAGGCAATCCAGCCCCCCTTCCCTGCCCCATTTGTTTTCTCTGTTCCACAGTTCGCTCTTCAGCATCCATGATTCTCTTGTCTTTTAAGTCCTTTGCTATCAACAATGCATAGCCCCCCAGGACCTTAAGTAGCATACAAAATATGATATCGACAACATTATATTTCATGTTAATTAATTTCCTGTCATGTTATTAAATGATATTTGTTTCTCCGAGGAGAGATACAGTTAATCTGAGTTATTAAAAAGATTCACTGATTTGTAATTTGTTTTTATTGACATCATTTTATTGATTTCTGTTTCACAACCCACAACCCCTTCATTCAATATTGAGGCTGTACTGTATCTTCTCCACATTCTGGGTTCCATTGTCCCTCACCATGATTACAGCCCCCAGCCACACTTCTTTTGCATTCCATTTCTTTGTTTTGCAAGCCTTCTGCAATTGACTTTTCACTTCACACAGAAGCTAACACCACTCTTTTTGTCTGCAAATATTCCATTATTGACCACTTGACTCACAAGAATGTGCATATTCATGATATCTAAGCAGTTCAGCCAATGACTGGGGGATGGGGTGAAATATCTCTGAAAAGGGAGGCAACAAATTGTTTTCTCATTATAATTACATGTGTCTAAATGGTTACATATATACCATAAAAAGATCTCTCTCTCTCTCTCTCTCTCTCTCTCACACACACACACACACACATTTTTTTCTTATATACATATTGCAAAAGAAGAAAAACAGAGAGGAAATAAATATTCCTCTTTTAAGCTGTTGTTATTGTCAGCAGTGTTTCTATTAATCAAAGAGAATACAGTCTTTTAGCTTAAACAACCATGAACATTAGCTATAAGAAACATACAATTTTAAAAAGAAGCACTTCAAATTGTATTTTGTGTCATATACAAAGAGTATTCAGCTGGAATAAATATACTGGTATGTTTTATGCTAACACTGTTGCTTTTATATTTAGATTGGATTTTACCCAATGTGGCATCCCTTAAGAACGGGATAAATCCTTGCTTTCCCATTTCCCACAACCCTGTGCCTCCTTACATGCTGTTCTGGACAAACCCCAACCCTCTGGAAGTAATTTTTTGAGCTTGTGGAGGGGTTACAGTTAGAAGAGTGATTCCATAGAAAAATTCCTCTTCTTTTATATTAGTGGCCACTAATAGTGGATCAAGAATTGTTCTGTTAAGTGGAACAGCATGAATGAATGTCATCCAAAACAAACCCGTGTGTGTGTGTGTGTGTGTGTGTGTGTGTGTGTATAGCATACACTGGTGGCCTTAAAACTATTTTATGGTGAAATAATTAATTTATTTTAACACACGAGATAAAAGCTGACAAAAACTATTGCAGTAGGCTATCTGTTCTCCCAAGTCAATTCTCAGGGCAGTCTAATCTATCAGTCTTGCTACATAATCAGACTCAAAGAACTACAGATTTATTACATGCCAACATCAATTATACTGCCTTATAAAAAGTCCCAGAGGCAGGCATTTTAAGATTAGTAATGGGCACCTTTATAACATTTGACCACTTATAAAGTATATAGCTGGAAACAGGAATTCTATGTGAAAAATATTACAAAACGAATTTTTACAGGGTTTTTGTTTTTCTTTGCATTTGTTATCAGCAAGCAGCACAGCAAGAAAGTAGCTAAACAATATTGCTAAACAGTTGAACCACTGAAGACCTCTAGCTTATGTTAAAATGACAACAGTAGATATTCTCTATTTACCCAAGCATTCTCCTAACTATTTATGTCAGTTCCTGGTGTCTATCTTGTGATTATTTTGTCTGCTTTTGATTTGAATTTATTCTATTTTATTGCAAACTTCTTTGATAATTATTCATGGCAGTGAAAAGCGGTATAGAAATGTCCTAACAAAAGTATAAACCCAGCATTTCAAGCATAACAACATTGCCTTTACAATCTTGTAAGATTAAATGCCTGATCAATAGACATTTGGCATTCAGGTGACATTTATGAAATATAAATCTCGGAAAACAAACAAGCTGTTTAGGCATGTGCTTAGCTCTTCCAGTGAAATCAATCAGCCTTAAAAAACTTAACCGTAATGTATACATCATCAAACTCATCATGAAACCCATGAAATATATAGAGATATAATCAACTTCCTCCTATAATAGAATATGTAACAAAATTACTGAAAACTGCCAGCCTAAGCTTTTTGGCCCCTAAGTTGCATTTGCTGTTGGCTAACCTCTGAGGGTTGCCTGCCAGAGGAGGACATGGCCAAAGCAAAAGTGGGTGTCACTGAAGCTGGAGTGGCTACACTGCACCCATTGTCTTTAGCACCTACACACACTGGCAGACATGCATAAACACATGCTGATTTCTCTCTCACACACTGGCACAATGCAGTGCTGGGCTTCCTGGAGAGGTTTAACAGTCTCTGCTATAGAGCAGAGACTGCAGTTTTTCTCCCTGTAGAAACACTGCACTGGGAGGAGAGGAACCTCATGTCCAAGTCCACACTTAAATGGGGAGGAAGAATGGAGCTGGTGGACCATTTGAAATAGCTTGCTGGGTCTGTTTCAGCCCAACACAGGCTCACTACTGCACCCTGATTCAGACAGATCTGCTCCACACAAAAATGGGAATACTGCTTTTTTCCAAACAAAACAAAACAAAACAAAACAAAACCCACCATAACTGTATTAAAGTTGTTATTAGCTTCATGCATGGAAGCTAACTGAAACTGAAAGCTAACCTCCAGGGCTTTTGCAAGTCTTTCCCTTTCAGAAGGAAAAGCACAAGGCTTTTCACACTGTTGGCCTAGTACAGTAAATTACTTGCAGAAGCAGCACTTGTATTAAGGAAAATAGAAACATCGTCTCCCCACCTCACTCACCCCCCAATCCCACCCACCTCTTTCCCCCTTCTCTCCCTAATGTCTCAACAACCAACTGATTTGTAAAAATGTTACATGGAAAAATACGAGAGAGACATTGCACACACATTTGTAGATAAAGAAAATCTTTAATAGAAAAGAAGAAAAGAAGAAGAAGAAGCAGGACTTGTACTAAGAGCAGCTTGGTTTCACCAAATATTTCTTTAATTACACATTAATTAATTCTGAAAACCTTCTAAATGTCTGTAATTAACATTATTACTTGAATATTTGAAATAACATTCCAAGTTGACATTTTATCGCAGATTACACTTTCTGTCTTCTGTTGTAACGATCCAAAAACCAAACTGAGGAAGATGGGGAATGCTACCACAAAGAAGTATTAATCGATCCACTCTGCTTTCATTAACAAGTGAAAACTAAAGAGTAGGCGACAACTTAAATTGCATAGCCACATAATGCCTATTTGTTACAAAATATTGTTGTTGTTCAGTCGTTCAGTCGTGTCCGACTCTTCGTGACCCCATGGACCAGAGCACGCCAGGCACCCCTATCCTTCACTGCCTCCCGCAGTTTGGCCAAACTCATGTTAGTAGCTTCAAGAATACTGTCCAACCATCTCATCCTTTGTCGTCCCCTTCTCCTTGTGCCCTCCATCTTTCCCAACATCAGGGTCTTTTCCAGGGAGTCTTCTCTTCTCATGAGGTGGCCAAAGTACTGGAGCCTCAACTTCAGGATCTGTCCTTCTAGTGAGCACTCAGGGCCGATTTCCTTGAGAATGGATAGGTTTGATCTTCTTGCAGTCCATGGGACTCTCAAGAGTCTCCTCCAGCACCATAATTCAAAAGCATCAATTCTTCGGCGATCAGCCTTCTTGATGGTCCAGCTCTCACTTCCGTACATTACTACTGGGAAAACCATAGCTTTAACTATACGGACCTTTGTTGGCAAGGTGATGTCTTTGCTTTTTAAGATGCTGTCTAGGTTTGTCATTGCTTTTCTCCCAAGAAGCAGGCGTCTTCTAATTTCGTGACTGCTGTCACCATCTGCAGTGATCATGGAACCCAAGAAAGTGAAATCTCTCACTGCCTCCATTTCTTCCCCTTCTATTTGCCAGGAGGTGATGGGACCAGTGGCCATGATCTTAGTTTTTTTGATGTTGAGCTTCAGACCATATTTTGCGCTTTCCTCTTTCACCCTCATTAAAAGGTTCTTCAATTCCTCCTCACTTTCTGCCATCAAGGTTGTATCATCAGCATATCTGAGGTTGTTGATATTTTTTCCGGCAATAACACGCGGCACAAAATATAACACGCGGCAAAAAATGCCTAATCAATAACCGTAAGGTTGGACATAGGTGATGGTCACATGGTATTTAAAAACTATCTAATGATATTCTGTAGGTAAGATTCTATTCATTTGTGTACCGCAAACCTGATTTTGGTAGTAACCTCTCTTCCACCGTCAAGTAAATCTTCAATGCCTACCATTTCTGTAAGTATCTGAATCAACCCTTAATCATAATTCTTAACTGTAATTAAACTTGAGTACACATATAACCTACAAACACTTAACTTGCAAACATTCAATTTACCCACATGGCTGTATGAGATGGAATTGGGGGGGGGGGGGTTTCCCTGAGGGAAATGACGTTGGTGATTCCTCCACCACTGAATCCAATGGGTTTTGGCTATGAACAATGCACGATCCCTAGAATGTAACCCCCGTGTAAATTATGGGCTTACTGTAACTGCATTTGCTCATATTTATCCCATGGCAACTTCTGTTGTCTTCTTGTTTGGCAAAATAGGTAGCAAGATTTTGAATTTTGCTATATAATCAGACAAGTATGTTCTGGTGAACTTAGCAGTTTTCCATTCTGCACACCAGCCATCTAATTGAACAAGCGTAGCTATAGGTTAAGTTTTCAGAGGAAGAGAGTAGATAAGAGTAACTGCAGTCTTAACTACAGTGCATTCATGTAAGATTACTATGTTTGAATGCATTTTGTAGGCTTTTAAATTGGTTTAGTCCCAAAGTCTGTTGAACACAGGGATGGTAATATCAGTCTATTTCCAATCTAGGTCATTTTTGAACGTATTCATTCCTAAGTCTGTTCCACTCCAGTTCCACTGCATTTAAATACATGTTTTTGAACAAACTGCCTCACATAGAATGAATTTCTCTCATTTTATCTAAAAAGAGACATTTATATATATATTCTGAGAACTGCTCTGGAAAATATGGAGAAGCACAAAATCCGTAAGTATGTTTCTGTGCACTCTGAGGACACACCATACATAACTTTAGTCCAGAAGGTTTGTATTATATCAGTTCGTACTGGAATTCGTTCAGAATTCATAAAGAAAAAAATTCTAATGCATCCCTGGCTGAACGGATATTCTTGTTTCTAAGTGATTGAAACTAATCATATTTAAAAGTATGGCATTTACCAAAAAAGAAAAAGAAAAAGGTAGTTCGCTTTTTCACTCTGAGCTTCAGGAACTAGGAACACCAGCTTTAAATACCTGCTCCAACCAGTCTTTTTGGAGAGAGAAATGAGATATCTGGGATTATTTTGTTCTGACACTGTATACAGTATTTGGCACTCTTTGTGTATCACATTGTGCAACTGTTCAGCTCTGGTTTACCTGTAGTTCCCAAGAACAGCTCAAAAGAAGCTGACATGATCATTTAGCTTCAACAGCACTCCAGGATCAGGTGCTCTCAGACTACTATCTGCCTTGTCAATCAACAGGGTTTTTGGGTTTTTTAAGAGTATTCCAAAGTCAGTAGACTGTAACTGGTGCAGTGTAGCACTGTGGATCATAACTAAAACACGTACTTGACAAACTGTTAAGGCAAATCTCCAAAGAAGAATTTCAGTTCTTCACAGTATTTCACATTTGCATAAAGCTCTAAGCAATCTGAAAGCAAATACCAGATGGCTTTCATTATACCTGTATAACATAGCATGCATACACACACACACACACACACACACACACAAGCACACAAAATAATTGCTTCCTTTACAGCATTTCAGTTCAAATGGCTACTCAAATTAAACATTACTGGTGCTCATTATGATAAGAAAAATGTAAGCATGCATTTAAGTACTCAGATGAATAACTCCACTATAACATTTCTATAGCAGAGTAGCTTCATATCACAGTAGTGCTGTGTTATTTGCTAATCATCTCTGCATGCTCTCTTTGAAACACTGGTCCAATTCCGAGAAACAAACTGTACATGGTTGATTATGGAACTTGCACTAGCAATTACAATTTGGCCTTTTTCCATGTTTGTTGGGGGATAGTGATGCCAAAGCTTTATTATACCACCTCAAAAACTAGTGAACTTACAAGTACATACAAAAGCATTAACGGCTGGGAAGTACAAACTTCTGTGTTTCTTGGCCAGAGGTTTAAAATAATCTTTTTTTATCTCCTTATGTGAGCTCTATACATTCCCAATACTGTTGGGAAAGCTATTTGAGCATTTAGCAAGTCTGAATGAGTGATGCCCTGCCACGGACTGTTTTTTCTTACACGGGAAGATTTCTTGAATTCTCCTAGCACATCACTTATCAATCCTTGGTTGGAAGAGTATTTAATTCCTTACTGAAAACTCAGAAACCTATTAGAAGTGATTTCATCAGCTACCTAATAGTATACCATTTTACTGGCTGAAGTAAGACTTCCTTTAATTAGTGCTAGGAAACAAAGCTTTAATATGTATTAGGTCAAATTGCAAAAGACCGTGTAACAGGCAGCTAGTCAAAAAAATTATATCCCGATATGATATCTTCACAGAACGAGTATCTCTAGAAACCTCAATTGAGTAAAATCTGAAACCCCTAAAGCCCCAAATCTAGAATAGAATATATGCTCTATAAACTAGGAGTGAGGAACCTTTCTGGCTCTGCAGGACAGATCCTTATTAGGCTATATCCTTGTGGACTAAATTTGACAGGTAAGTACCCCCACCCACCTGTTAATCACCTGACATCAGGTGACTGTGCATTTTTAAGTCCTGAAGGAAGGACCTAACCATTGGGCGCAGCCTAACTATTGGGCATGTAAAGGAGCTTGCACAATTTGGAGACACTTTAAGGGTCCTGATTGTGCCCTGGCAGCCACACCGATACCTGCTATACCTAACATCACAGAGGACACCAGGTGGCAAGAGTCTGGGGGAAATTAACTCACAGGCCAAATGTGAACCCCTGGTGGGCCAAGTTTGACGTGTGGGCTGGAAGTTTCCCCGCCCCTGCTATATACTGTTGTCCTTCTGGAAATCAACCTCTTACATGTGCAAAGTTTAGGGAAGAGCATTATGTACTATTTTGTGCTGGATTGCATCCAGGGCTCTTCTGCAAAGAAGGGCAGGATAAAAATGCTATATATAAATATACAATCTTTCAGGAACAATTCCTTACTTACGAATTTTTCTAGGTTAGCAGATCTTCACCGGAATTATTTGCTGGCATGTATGTATGTATGTATGTATTTATTTCATAAAATTAATGTACTGCTTGATTGTAAAAAAAAATCAAAGCAGTTTACAAAAGCATTCAAAGCAATTTACAAAACAATAAAAGCAAGAAAAATTCTTAAACATACAAAAGTTAAAATACTAAAACAGATTAAAATTGATAAATGTTACTTATAAAATAGCTTTGTATACAGTGATAACCGAGAAATTTTAATACATATAAGTTAGATCTATTGCTATATCCTGCAAAGTATCACTTGGTATAAAGCTATTCTGTACTGAATGATGCCATGGTTTCATGTAGTTGAATCATACATCTTGGATTTTTGGGCTGAATTTTTGTTGGATTTTATCTTCCTGTATTTTTTTTTAACCCACAACATTTGGTTTAGCAAATAAAATACTGACTGCTTTACATGATGGATGTCCTACAAATACTACTTTCCTGTGAGAAGGTGAATGTACACAACTTCACATTTATCTGTTTTGTTACAAGCCAAATACATCTGTTAGACAGATGTGTACTGGTAAAATGTGTTCATGTGGAAACTCACATGATACAGAAATGATATATCGATATAAGAAAATAATCAGCTATGAGAAGTAGCTCTGAGACTCAAAGTAACAGAAGTGGTAATTGTACGTGTTATGTAATTTTAATAGCAGTGTTCTATTGGTGAGAAGAGAGCACTGCGTAGATAGATACAAAAGCCAATTTTCAATGAGAACTGAAACTGTTGTCTGCCCACTCAATCCTCATTATTAACAAGTGTGTAACTTTTTTTATCTCTCCTGAGAAATGTACATCAAATTAAGTGTGTGTAGTTTATATACACACATGCCCATACACACACACACACACACAGAGAGAGAGAGAGAGAGAGAGAGAGAGAGAGAGACAGACTTTAGAAGTGAGTCACTTTAGAAGGCGACCACACTGTGCAGATGCCTTTATCCTTTGTAAACAGGGAAGGAATGAAGTTAGAGAAAGATAAATCTTTTAATTTCTTTAAAAAACATGTATCTTTAGGCTTGCAATAACAAAAGCAGCCGTGAAAATGTTTACACATGTGTGTGTGTGTGTGTGTGTGTGTAACATCAATGTGTTTCTCAGTGCCTGCTGCTATTAACAAGACACTTCTGTGAATGAGATATGGCAGGAAAGCAAACCCCTTCTAAAAATAAAGAGACGGTTGCTATTTTATTTTCCGAAAAATAATAATCAGGACAGAGAACTAATTATGTTGGGGTCCCCCCCCAAAAAAAGCTGTCTACATTATTTGATTTGGATTCTGAAGGGACTTCCACCAGTGTCTTGGGTTAAGAAAAGCTGGGCCATGAGGCAGCTTAGAAAAATAACCATCACCCTCTGCTAGTGGGTGATGTTTCAACAGGCAGCAGGGCTGAGACTCCAATCAGCAGACTAAAATGCCCTTTCCTATGTCACAGCATATGCTCCTTTCCTCTTAGAATGGATGCCGCATAGCAATGAATCAAACAAACACACACACACTCACGGGACTCCTGTTGCAGCAAGACCCCTACAGACCCCCTCTCTCACCAAATGCTGTTGAGGTCACGATGTGTGCTATTCAATTAATAGGCTAATTAAAGAAAACTCTGTTTTTAGCACACACCAGGAACTGCCAATGTCAGACTAGCTACATAAGACCAGCAATATTAATTGAGATCCTATGAACCACACTAGAATCAGGATGCTTTTTTACATCATCATCTATAGTTAACCTAATGAACTGAAACAGCAAGAATGCAACTATTTAAGGTAAGACACACACACTTTAAATTAGAGATTACTTTTCAAGAGTAAGCATTGTGTATGTATCCTAAACAATAAACCCATCAAATTATGCAGCACATGTGAGTTTTTCAAGACAGATGTTACAAGCAGAATCTGGGCGGAACCCTATACAGTGGTACCTCGGGTTAAGTACTTAATTCGTTCCGGAGGTCTGTTCTTAACCTGAAGCACCACTTTAGCTAACGGGACCTCCTGCTGCCACTGCGCTGCCAGAGCACAATTTCTGTTCCTAAGCGGAGTTCTTAACCTGAAGCGTACTTAACTCGAGGTAGCACTGTATTTGGTGCTAGCACCTTACTACAAACTGATGCAATTCAAGGAGGGTACAGGCTGTGTTTTCTGGAATTGCTATTCTCTTTTGCTGCATGTCACAAGAAGAAATCATTAGGACTTCTTGTTTACAGCAAGTATCATTCACAAAGGCAATGAAATTCACATACACAGTGGGGGTGTATTTTGGTCCCCGCCCATCAGCAGCAGCTTCCCTGGCTACATCAAAGCTACTTTAAATTCAGGGGAATTTGCAACTCAGCTTATGATGTGGTACTTGTGAGAGGACTACTTGGAAAGACTGCCTTGTATTTACATGCAGGAGTGGCTAGACTATAATCTTTATGCTGTTTAAAATGAAATATGCCATTCTGGAACCTTTTCACAACACACGGTCCATAAGCCACGCGCAGGTAGTTCTGGCAAAAGTACACCATGGACTTGTTGTAATAATGAATTATTATAAGGTCTTTGTCTTGTACGTTATGACGGTCTCTCTCTGATCTTACCCCGGCAGCCAGATGGGGCTCTCTCAGTTCTAGGGATAGCCTGTTGCTGTGAGAACAGAGTAGGCTGGAATTTCACAAGACACAGAATTTCTGTTCTTACAAGATTCTGCAAAGCCTATGCATATGTGGACTTGCCTCTATCGGGGCCGCATGAACAGTGTGTCCCAAGCACTCCCACTTGAATATAAGGTTACCCTAGATCAGGCATAGGCAAACTCCGGCCTTCCAGATGTTTTGAGACTACAATTCCCATCATCCCTGACCACTGGTCCTGTTAGCTAGGGATGATGGGAGTTGTAGTTCCAAAACATCTGGAGGGCCAGAGTTTGCCTATGCCTGCCCTAGATACTTTTTTCTTTTACGGGCCATATCAACTGACTGAGAAGAAGCATCTTTTCACCTCCTTTGGGCTATCATCTGTGAAACTAAAATATACCCCAGTGGACCCTTCCTGGTTAACCTGTCACAGCTTCGACGTTGGGTGGAATAGGGAGAAGGGGTAAGATTCTAGCTCATCTGAGCTTCAGGAAGAAGTGCTAGACCCAGGATAGGGATCTGCCCAGAGCAAGGGAGGTGCTTGCAAACTGAATCATTGTAGGCAGAGCTGGGCTTGGGCCTACCCTGAAGATTCTGTGCAACTATAAAGCAGGATTCACATTTGCTGAACCTGAGGTCCTGCACAAGCCGTCCCCTTAGGTAGGGTAATCAGGCACGAGCAGTCTACCTGAGAGCAATTTCTGCAGGGAAAGCTAGTACCTCATGTATGGTGATCACTTATGTAACGGACCATCTCTCCCCACCGCACTCCATTTTCATCTGACTTGACCAGTGTTTTTCAACCTTTTTTGGGCAAAGGCACACTTGTTTCATGAAAAAAATCACGAGGCACACCACCATTAGAAAATGTTAAAAAATTTAACTCTGTGCCTATATTGACTATATATAAAGTAATTCTCTTGAATTTTTCAATTTTTCCCACGGCACACCAGGCAACATCTCGCGGCACACTAGTGTGCCGCGGAACAGTGGTTGAAAAACACTGGACCTGACTATAGAAATAGATAAAATTGTGGCCCTTTTATTACAAGACTGTTGCCAACTGCATGAAGCTCCACAACACAAGTGTATCCATTATCTAGATCACATAGTTAGGGACACATTTTCAATCACTGCTGGCAATGCATCCTTCAGATTCGAACTACTAAGCAAAAACAATGGCCTCCTTGCATTCCCCCCCCCCTTATGAAGCACAAAGCATTCATCTTCCTCTCTCTTTTAGGCTTTATTTACACAGAAGCAGACTACGGTAAGTAGCTACTTCTGCTCAAGAATAAGTGCCAGACAGAAGCACACAAAGTAGAAGAATCTATAGCTCACTTCATAAAAAAGTAACATCTAAGTTTTGAGTAGCACTGTTATCTATGCCAACTAATCCCTGCTGTGAGGACAAAAGCAAGACTCTGTTTTTATTCCAAAAGCAAAGCTGAAGACTTTAAGTAATAAATACTAGGTGATAAAAGCAAAGACCACATATTCATCAGTCATCTGAATCTCTAGAAGCAATCCCAAAATTATAACAGGTCACCTAAATGGTGTTTGTGTGCAGAGCACAGGTTAAATTGGGAAGTTATGGATAGCTCCTCCTCCAGCATGCACAAACAATCACACACACACACACACTTTTTGTTCATTATTTATTATGGTTAAATCAGAGGAAATTTGGGTTTCTGTGTTGACCTTAGTTAATAGTATAAAAATAACCTGCTCTGTATGATGTATGGTTTTAGTTAAATTGATATACAATATAGTAACTGGCTTCTTGCCAAGCAACATGGAAGCATTTTTAAAGACAGCTTAATCCAATTCTGTATCTTTGAAACAAAAATAAACTCAGGAACTCATAAAAGCTGTTTGGGAAAAGAGCATATAAACAAGGTATAAAGTAAACCGACAACTGAAGAAATTGAAAACAAAGATAATTTCATGTAGATAACTTAATTGTAATTAAGAAACATTTGGCATGTGTTTTGATATAATTCAAAGCTGTAGCCAATTAGATGCTTGAATAAGCCTGCAAAGCCACAAATGTATAATTAAAACAAATACACTGTAACGCACATAGAATGATACCCAACAATAACAACAACCTTTGATTCACATTTCTGGCACAGCACCATTTTCAAGTTTGCAAATTTGTTAGCACTGTACAAAAGCAAGTTATTTTCCAAAACCAGTCCCTCTGAAACAACTATTCATAATAAGAAAACATTATTAATAACAATGCATAACCCAGGTTACAGTAATGTTTTTCAAATGCGAAGGTTGAAGGTTTTAATAGTATTTTAATATCAAGCATTTCAGAGTTTTTAATGCTGTAGTAAAAATTTATCTAAATGCTTAGCAGCACCACAGGAAACCAGGAAAGCAAGTATGTATATTTTTCCTCCTAAATGCCACTTCTTAAATCTTTGTAGACAAGCATAGGCTGAAACTCACGTATTTGTATACACAGAGCTCCTTTTTATTTCATCACTTAGAAGAAAAGATTTCACTTATTAAAAGCATTACAATAAAGGTCACTCAGGGCCAACCTGTTTAAACCAACAGGGCTGCTGTGAATGTAGAAACGGAACAAAGGAGAATTTCCTTACGTTATTAACATGAAGGGCATGGGCCATACATCCCTTTCTGATGAGGAATGGAAGCAACCAACCACTAACACACCAGAACAGGCACTCAATTTCAAAGGCAGTACCTCAGTGTAATCTTCCCTCCAATTGTGCAGTGGAGGCATGGAAGGGGCACATAAATTAACAACAGCCCACTGCATGTTCCAAGAAATGTACAAAGTACCAGTAGTTCAGATCTGTAATATTCAGAGCCTGTGTATGATCATGCAGTTGGCTATAGTAGGCTTCTTCAGATTTCTTTAAGAAACTCCAAGCTAGCTCTACCATACATTTGTTAATTCAGCTGACTATACTTCAATTATATTGTTTTAGACAGCTTTTTCCTAAACATTTTATCTATAGTTCCATTATTTTATTTAGAAAACCCTGCTGAGAAGTTCCTATTGTTTATTCATTGTATTTAGATTAGCAGAGTTCATGTTTGCTTATGGGATTGTTTATGTCTTGTTTTTAATAATGAAAAAAATACAAAAGACTTCCGATGCTGCATCATATCAAAGCAGCTTTACAACTAAGTGGAAATGAAAACAATCCACTCGAGCTATCATCATCGCTCAGCCTTGATGAAATATTCAAAGTTAAAATACAGCTAAAAATCATATTACGTTCCTGGGAAGACAGAAATAACAACTCAAGAAATTGGAGTAATATAGTTACAGACTCTTTCACTGTGACAAAGTAAGCAGAATGAGAATGGATACAGAAACAGAATATGTGAATCTAGTCAGTTTTTGCAACGGACCATCAGCTAGTTCCACAAAATACTGCCAACACAAGTAGTCTGTTTGTGAAGCTAAGAGTAGGGGAATTATACAGATGATTAAAATTCTTCTTCCAAGAACTAGAAGTCACATCATCTTAAGTGTATTGGTCATGATCCAATATAGGTATAGTCCTCCTGCCCACAACATGCATGAAAGTACTGTATTTTTTTTTGTCTGATCATCTAACCCAATTTTAATACGAGAAACTAGAATAACAGGTTGTGAAATCTCAGCAGAAACCAGGTAACATTTTAATAATACTACATTTATACCAACGCATTTTGCAAACCTTGGGGAATTACTTATACACACACACACACACACACACACACACACACCCCGATGTCATGTTATGGCCTTACTTGCGCATGCTATTTTATTTTTTTTAAAATCTTTTTAAAAAGAGGAATTGCTGGAAATAGAACTAGCCTTGGTAGCCTCTACTTACTGGAAATTTTGTTTTTGAACATACAGTACTGCGAAGCATCACTTCCTTGTAGGGACATGGGATTTGTGTTCTTCTACAAATTGCATCTGGGAACTGCAAATCCCATGCTCTCTAGCAAGAAGCACCACACCTGAGTTCAGGAATGTCATTTCCAATCAAAGACAATGAAGGCCTCTCTTCTAGAGCAAGCTCTCTACTGCCAATTATAAACATACAAAGAAACACACTTCTTAAAGTATTGTACACCCCCCTGGCCCCCCTCTCCCCTAAAGAGGAGAGCAACTATTCTGTGGTTTGTTTGTTTTGGCACACTTGAAAAGAGCTTTTAAAAACCTGAGTTCCACCTCCCTCCAGATTTCTTTGGAAAAGTCGGAACAAATAAGGATTTCATGGCAAGGCATGCAGAATTAACGCAGCACTGTTTGTTGTCCGGAGTCTTCTACAAATTATTACTGAAGCCTTTATGTACAGCAACTTCCATTTTTATTCATGGGCATTATTTTTGCATACCGTGGTTATAAGAAGTTTAAACCAAGACAATTTTATGATATTTAGGCTCTAGATTAGCTTTTTCCATCACTTACCACAGGCAAACTAAGTACTTTTTCTTTAACTCTCAGGACACAAAGACAGCTAACAAATCAAAGGTTGCATTAAAAGCAGCGTTAGAAACTCAAAGCTGGGTGCCAAATGGTTCCTTAAACCAAGGTTACAGTTGCCAAAATGGAATTTCTAGTTGCCATTTTTGGGTAACATGGCTCTAAAGTCTGATTTTTCAAATGGTGGACTCACTAGCTTTACATATGAAGCCCAGCTTGCATCTGTAGCCAGGTTTTTACTGGCTTAATGGTTTAGGTTTGTCTGGGCAGACCAACTACCGGTATGTTCCTGGTCAGGTATAACAGCTGGGTAGTGCAACAGCAGGATAACCAGGAAAGAAGTGGCTGTGGTTTTTATTCTAAGCAAGGTAAAGGTAAAGGTAAAGGTAAAGGTAAAGGACCCCTGGATGGTTAAGTCCAGTCAAAGGAGACTATGGGGTTGCAGTGCTCATCTCGCTTTAAGGCCAAGGGAGCTGGTGTAACCACAGACAGCTTTCCAGGTCATGTGGCCAGCATGACTAAACCACTTCTGGCACAACAGAGCACCGTGACAGAAACCAGAGCGCACGGAAACACAGTACACCTTCCTGCCACAGCAGTATCTATTTACCTACTTGCACTGGCACACTTTCAAACTGCTAGGTTGGCAGGAGCTGGGAAAGAGCAACAGGAGCTCACCCCATTGTGCGAATTCGAACCGCTGACCTTCTGATCAGCAAGCCCAAGAGGCTCAGTGGTTTAGACCACAGCACCACCCCACATGGTGACACTTAGCCATGATTTGGCTTAGCATTATGTGCAAACTGAGCCAGTGTAGCCTATTCTCCCTTCTTATGTTTAATAACTATATTGAGACAATGGCAACAGTGGTTCACAGGGAAGGACTGAAGGTGGGTTTTTATTAATAAAAACTAGATTTTCATGCAGATGTGCAACCCATACTTTTCACTGGTGTATTTGATGACAATAATAAATTAATCTGGCAATGTGTCTTACTGTTGGGTATATCAAACAAATTTGAGTACCCCCAAAACAGGGGTTGTCTTATACATGGAGTTGTGTTTTGCACGGAAAAATGTGGTAAGTGGAATACTGGAGTTAGACATTTAGGTATTAGACTTTATAATATTGACATTCTGATGAAACACTGTTAAAACGTTTAAATAAAGGAATAATTAACATTTATAATGGTTTTGAATTGCAGGAATTAGATACAATAACTGTTTAGTACATTCATTTGGAAAGGAAAATATGCCAACATTGGCTTAAAACAGATGCATCAATCAAAGCCTTTTTTAGAAGTAGATTAAGCGATGCAGGAGGCAGGACAGGGCAGCCCTGTTGAGCAAGCTGTCATCCACTTATGTAGCTTTGCATACCACACTCTGTCTTTGTGAGACTGCCATCATAAAATATGGAGTATTATAATCATGGACAAGATCATAACCATGGCATATATGCAGTAAACCTGGCTATTCATATGCTACAAAAAGTCTTTTAATGACTGGAGCCAATCACATTCTCAATTATTCCTTTACAGACCAGTTGGCAGTGACCAGCTGGTTGCGATGGCTGCAATCCCCACTTTCGGAAAGGATTGGCTGCACTTATCAGAAAAAAATATGCAAGGTAGCCACATCACTCTCATTTCACAGAAATTACTTAAGAGGTACCTCTACATTTTGCCTAATAACTTTCTATGAGTGCTAGACACTTGCATTTGTTTTTATACCAAAAACTCGGAACCTGGGGCATCTGCTCAAGAGCAGTGCTGGAAGCTTTTATGGATGCCATTGCATATGCAGGCACTGGGCTGGCAACCCTGTTGTACAGTATGCAGAAATGGAATAGGCTAGATGGACTGCATGCTCATAGACACACAGCTGGTTAAGAAAAAAACAGCACAAATACAGAAATGATAAGTGCTGTAGTGGAGCAGCAGATATTTTCTGCCTTCACTGATAGTGAAGTTTTATTAGACAGGCGTCCAGTTTTATTAGATACTGGAGACAGGTTTATCCATACAAATGAAAATAATTATACCAGTACCCTTCAAATTACTACTATGCTCGCTCTGTTTCTGCTACTGCATTTCTGAACAGTCCTTCTGTGTATGTGGATGAATATTATTTCCTTCTTCTGCAGTTGTGGCAGAGATCCAAGAGATATCAGAAGGGACCAATACGTAGAGGTTGCGGTAGGTAGCAAGCCACTTTCCAATACTAGGGCATGCCGGTGACCCAGGTCCAAGTTTTTTCTTTCCCTTCATTTTCAAGTATGTGCATTCTCCTTAGCACAGACATATGTATTAGTGGGTGTGTAATCTGCAGTTCTCACATTCAGCTGTTGTTCACAGGAAATACTGAGAAAATTAACAGCACAAACCATTCCCTCTATCCAACTGAGGCTTCTTACTAAACAATTTCCATCTCCCAATTTCTTCACCATGCTCTTTTAGCACCCACCTCACTTTGAAGTAGGATCAATAGTTGATAACTTATTTCACAATCTTTCTTTTAAGCTGCCCCTGTAAGAGTTCGGAGATCCTAAGATATACCAGATCAGAACATCACTGAAGTGCTTTGTTCAATGTGTAGCGTTCTACGCTTCTGTTTTTCCTTAGGCCCTTATGATCTTTATTTTTTCCTTTAAGTAACAGCATCTGGTATCCTATGAATGCAAGAGAATCTCATCCATGCTTTTAAAAGTAAGCTCCTTCTGTTACCAAAAAAACAAAAACTCTTTGAAGACCGAACCTAGGGCCTTCAAATTCACCTGACACATAACATACTGAAACATACAAGTTTTCTACCCTGTCCTGATTATATACATAACATTCACAATTCACCTTACAAAGGAAAATCCTTCCTATGAAAATAATTTCAAGCATCACTTCCAACCAGAAGCTTGCAGTGTTGGAATCCAAGACATGAAAGAGCTTCATTGCACTAACTGTTTAAAACAACCTCATTGTTCTGTACAAATTTCTTGCTGTTAAAAATCAAAAGATTGTTAAAACAAAAACAAAAACAGGCTAACACATAAAGAGTGAAACAACACAAAAAGCAGGCATGGGGATTACAAGAGAGACTGATTAGTGGGGCTCACACTGTCATACAAATCCACAGTACTTTTCAATCAGAGTTGATAACAAGGAAGACAGGCAGACGTTGCGACACATATTTTGCAATGTGCATGTTCTATGAGAATACCAGAGTCCAGTACAGTACCTATATCTTTAGAAGTTAGACAGAAGCAACCAACAAATATTTGCACAAGTTTAACTATAATATTGTGTTGAAAAATACACCATCTTCACACAAATATTTTGATTTTCCTAGCGCAAATGTGTTCTAAAGCGTACTGTTTTACCACAACAGGAATGCCAAGCATAAAAAAATGGTACAACCACTTTCCTATAAGAGACAAATTCACAAAGCAACAGCAAACTTTTCAAAATCAAATAATTCTTAAGTTACAACTTCCTCTGCAGCACACAGAGAGTTTTAGATTTAGTTTAGTAATACTATCAATCCACTAACAGGCATCTCTCAGCAAGCGGAAGTAAAGACTGGCCAAACATTTTTGATATGCATATGCAAAGTCTTTGATGGACATTAAGATCTTTTAGCCTGCAAATAATCTCCGGAACAGCCTGAAATACTTTTTGATCTTCTTTACAAGACTGTGCTTAGTCTTCCAGAAATATTTCAAGATTTAACAAACATAATTTTATCAAGAAAGCAGAAAAGACAGCTCTTGTGTCTGAGCAATCTGTGTTAGAAACTTCACGAAATCAAATATCCATTAATCTCATTATAATATCTCACAAGCAAAAGCTAAAAAGCAACAATGACCCAACTGACTATATAGCTGAATACATTATTTACTTCTATAGCTAGAAGTACAATAATCAAGCACCTCTGTAAACAATGAAGTACAGTCTTGGCCAAATTCCAAGACTGAACTTATGTCAAGTTGGCAAATATGTAACTTGAAAGAGATAATCACAGTAGCATGGCAACAGACTTGCTGAAATATATCAGATCAGGATTTACATGCTCAAATTATTTATTCAAAGGGGGAAATGCAAATAGCCAAAACCTGCTTCTACAAAAAAACCAAACTATTTGACAATCTATTTCATCAATCTTCCACAAGAGCATGATGCCCATGAAAAAGGAAGAGCAAATCTAGAGTTTGGCAGTTTTCTCTTTTGCTAAAAATACAACCCTTCACCAACAAAATACATCAGCAATTAACACAAAACTGCAAAACCAAGCCTTAAAAATAAAACAACTGTATCTGGCCTGTTTTAATATTTTCTAGCATTGCATTATGATCATAGTTTCTGAAGTAATTCATGAAAGTCTCCTAAAATTTAGTAATTGCAAACCTTTATGCCAGAAACCTAACCAAACAGATCGAAGAGAAACAAGACAAAATTTACCTCTAGTGAAATTTTCAAATATATTCCAAATAAATAAAATCCATTTCAAAACTTACCTACAGTTTGGAGGAGGGTCTAATGTAATTTCTGCAAGTTCTTTCTGAATTCTTAAGAGAAAAGAGACATAAGTTAAAAGTAGAGAGTTATTTTTCCCTCCAATTTATTAACTTTGTAAAAATTAACTCCAGTGTGTAAAAACTAAGTTCTTATGGTACAGGAAATATGCCACAAAAAATTAAGCTACACGTTGATCCTTATTGGTTGGGACACACACACGTCGCATACACCCCCCAATTATTTTTGCAGTTTTCATTTCAGAAAACAACCCAACAGAACCAAAGTTTCTGTTAAAAATTTTCCAAGGTTTAAAAAGCAGTCCAGACATAAGGCATGATAGTTTACCAAGAAGCCAATGCCAGCAGTTCAGTACATTTTTCATCTCCCCCACTGCTCCACGACCCACATACCATCAACTATCCTGTGGGTTGGGGAGGAGAGGACTAAAAGGGAACAGCAGCCACATCAAATAAAGGCTGCACTTCAAAACTGCAGGCTTTCTTGCTTCAGCCAAAGCAGAGAGATGGAGGGGAGAAAGTATTTCTGCCCCTTGTGCTCCCACTCCCTGGAGGCAGGCAGCCCAAGCAGGCAGGCAGGCAGGAGTGAATGAGCAGCAGACAGATGAGCTGGCTGCCCAGATAGGCTGAGTGGGTAGGAAAAGGAAGAAATAACTTCCCGTTACTGAGTGCCAAGGCTAAGGAATTGGGGTGAGTTTAGTAGAAGCTATGAGGGGACGTGGTGGGTAGGCAGAGTTGGAATGCAAAATGGACATGGGCATAACCAGTGTGTATGTATATACACATAAGCAGAAATAAATGCAAGCATTGCCTCAACAGGTTTTCCAGATTTATGTGCTACTTGCCTTGTTTCTTGCATTTCAATCCCCGCCACCAAAAAAATATATATAACCCTTTGCTCAAACATGTGCTTTATGCAAGGAGATGAATTCTGAGCACACATGTACCTTGCAAAGCACAAAGAATCCTATAAAGTCAGCGTACGAGCACAAAAACCTGATTTCCCAAGATAAAGATAAAAAGAATTGTGTTATTCTGACAGCACATGCTTTAATTCCAAAAAGGCAAATGGACTACATTTTTTGATTACTTGAGCTAATCTTACATCACCACTCAGCATTTTTAGACGTTCAGTGTGTATGACTAAGCTACCTAGAAAGAAAAATGGGTTACTAGTTGAGAAATGCTATGCAAGTGGTAATGAATCCACATGTTTACAGAGCTAAAAGTTAACAGTCTGCCAATTTGCCATAATGTAAATAATCTGATTTTCTAAAACTATGATAATTTAGATGCTGCAACACAATGAAAGTAAAAGATCCATTTACACAAAACTGGATGGATCCAGACTAAATTAGCTGCACTTGCACTTCACTGGAATCAGCTATCATATTCATTATAGCATAAACTTTTATAGACTACAGCTCACTTCATCCATTTTTTTGTGAATAGTCACTGTTAACAATTAGCAATGCTCACACATTTATGCATTTCATTTCTTTCTGACCTCACTATTTAAACCACCAGTGTGTGTGTGTGTGTGTGTGTGTGTGTGTGTAAAACACACAAACACAAAGAGAGAATACTTTATGCATCTGATAAAGTGGACTGTACTCCACAAAACTTTATGCCATAATACATTTGTTGGTCTTTAAGGTGCCAGAAGATGTCTTGCTGGTTTAACTGGCTCTCTTCTGGAAACTTACAATGTGAAGTAGTTAGTAATTACTTAAGTCCTATTTATTTCAGCAGGAACTAAATACAACTAATTGAGTATGGATGCAATTCATTGAACACATATATTCACTGACTTAGTGGGTTTTTTGGGGGTGGTGGTGGAGGAATATAACACTTATATCTGGTAGGCATTGTTAACAAATCAAGACGTGGAATCTTGCACACCCTTCCCCAGATTCCACTTTAGCTATGATATAGTATCAATATAAGCCTGGAAAATGGTTTAGAGATCAGGAATGTTACATGTACCCTGGCAACACTTCCTGCTAAAATAGCACATTTAAATGCTTAATTCTAACTGTTATGTAAATCAGCTTCAATATGGCTTCATTCCAAGAAACTACACTTAGGATTCTAGCTCAAGTCCCACTGGTTGCAGAAACTAAACTTGGTTAAGAACATTATTTATCTCCTTCTAAACAATTGTCTCAAGGTGACATACAACAAAAACAGCAAAAAACAAAAAAAATCAAACCATTAAATACAAAAAAGAAACAGCCAATACAAAATAAATGCTCATGACAAGAGACCCATTTAATCAGCTGGGAAAGTCTGTTGGATCTCTTTCACAAAACGGGGCAGCCACACTAAAAGCTCTGCTCCAAGTTACTGTAGAGTGGGCTTCTGAGATCTTTTAGACTTTCAGGAGAATCTTTCCTGCAGACTGAAGCTGCTGTAAAATGGGTTCTTTGTGTTTTCTACTGCTTGTCCAATTGACTCTGGGAAACTGAAAAGATTTGATCATCTATATTAATAATCCTGTACATGGTATTTATCATAAGACAGGTTATCTGGCCAAGTATATTTGGCAATTCAAAGTGATCAGTTTTGTGGCACAATGTGTACGCAGTCCCTGAACCAAATGCCCTTGGCAGTAAGTATATGAGTGAGAGAATGTATTCTCAATTTACAAGGTGCCAGGCTGTACATTTTACCCATGGTCCCGAAAGAAAGAACTAACAACTGCTGTATGTGCATTTTCTGGTTTCACGCAGGAAAGCATAAGCAATCTATATTACCAGGATTCCTTAGCTACTCTTATTTCAAGTTTTTAGAAGAGAAGAAGCACTCAGTACATTTTCAAAAATGTTTCAAAAACTCTTAGATCTGAATTTGCATTGGTTTTATGCTGAATCATCTGCAGTTTATTTTTATAGTGGTTTTATGTATTTTATAATGTTATTTTAATGGAAGTTTACAGAACCCATCCTTAACAATTATATTTGGGGGGCAGGTTATAAATCTATTAAATAAAAATAAAGTACCCTTTAAAACATGACTTTGGAGAAATATTAAAGCTTGCTTTTTTATAAATGGCAGGCTTTTTGCTGGCACTTTCGTATATGGCTGAGAAATGGAATTCTTCAAGAGACTGTTCTAGCTGAATACGTTTAAACTAAATAATAGATAAGCTACCACAAATTCCACACATGGATATGTGTTAATGTGAAGAATGCATTCAAGGGTTCAGTTATTTGACATTGTCCCAGTTCAACTTTTCTTTTTGTATGTGATTAACAATGTACAGGTTTTGTTGGAACTTCTCCGTTATTTTACTACAAATTAATAAAATTATGTTCTATTTAAAATAAGACCCACAACTCTAGCATTTTGACTTGGCAATAATATAAAGTGTATGTGTGAAAAGTTGCACATAATTAACCCAGCAGAACAGGAAAACTGCTTTGGTATATAGCATGCCCTGATTCACAAGTCACATTAAACCGTAGATAATGTTTAGCTATGGTTTAACATGAATAAGTAGTGTGCTAATGCTTAGAAGTCTCCCCTCTCTGGGAACAATAAATGACAAGTCTTAGCATATCAAGCCATCCAAAGGTTTGTTCTTGGGTTGGGTTGCTGGGAGAGCAACAAACCATAAGTTTGGCTTCAGATGACAAGACAAGACAAGGCTTGTAGGATATTGCTCCTGGAGCAGAAGAACAGCAAAAAGAAACATTTGAGCAACATGCATTAGCATGCTGCTTGTTCATGTTGAACCATAGCTAAGCATGAACTATGGTTCAGTGTGATGTGCAAATATGATCTATAAAACGTAAGTGTATGTCGGGACTCTTATTTCCATTTACAACTAGACCTCAATACAGTATATTCAACAGAGTTTGAAATGTAATGAAACTCAAGAATTCTGCCTTTCAGATGTCATCCAAATAAGCACAGCTGCAGATACCAAGAAAAACAAAACTGTATTTTAAACAAAAACAGATCTTCCTCTGGCTAATACTCGATCTCACATGGGGAAGGAAAAAAGGACTTTAAAAATCCTATCTCGTTCTAGTCAAACTGTTCCACAGAGTATTTAACAATGGCATCTAGCTTAATTTTGATTTCTCTCTCTCTCTCTTTTTTAACAAAACCATACAGGACAATGCTGAACAAAAACTAAACCATTAATGGAGAAAAAAAATACATTAGAACAGAGAGTATGTAGATATTTATAACCCTTGATCACTGCAAATTACTTTTATAAATACACTTCTGCATTCAGTCAAGTGCAGAGCTTTTCAAACTTTTCATATTGGTAACACACTTTTTAGACATGCATCAGTAATTCAGTTTTGCTAGCAAATTGGAGGTTAAATCAACCCCTTTCTAGTCCTGGGAGGAGCACAGGGAGCGTTCACATGACACACTGCAGCTGAGAAACTAATGAGTCGCGACACACAGTTTGGAAAGGTCTGCTCTAGTGTGACCAAGAAACAGACACCAGAATGGGCTATGTAGATGGGAACAAGAACATAGCTAAATACATGTCTTCAAACACACTATTTTTAGGCATATTCCTAAGATGTTTTATAAGTACCCTTAAAATGTGAAGTGTAGGTGTGGCTGCAAATTTCATGTTTAATATATATTCCATGGCAAATCCAAGTTTCTATGAAATGGCCATACAGTAAACTTGTATAAAAGTAAGTAAATAGTTTGTAAATTAGGACATAGTTGAGAAGGGGCTGAATCTACTGCACACTCCAATTGAGGTCACTAAACTGCTGGGAAATGGATAGCCTTTACACTGGGGGTCGCCAAACCTTTTTGGATCATTGAGCACATTTCAAATTCTGAAAGAATGCTGGGGGCACCAATAAAAAAATAGCTGCTATTGACGGGGAACATGGCATAGCATATAATTAATTGAAGAGACTGCCACCCCCGACAACCCCACGCTTACCATGGGAAGTCAGCTATGTCCTGCTGATCCCGACTGTGGTGATCACTCAATATTGAATTTACACAAACAACTCACCCCCTGATGCAGTGAATGAATAGCAACAGGGAGCATTCATTAGTACAGGAAAATATACTCAGTCTCATTTCATAGAAGTAGCTTAAAAGATACCTCTACTCCAACAGCATCCCAAGGTGGCTGTCATTAAATCCCATGCAGTGCCCTTGCGGAAACACCAATGATGGTGAAACTTTTGACACTGGGTGTCCCAGCCCCTATCAGCAGAGATCCTCCAGAGGGCTGGGCTGCAAACCCCCAGGACTCTTTGAAAGGCCTTCTCTTCTCTCTAACTATCCTTCCACTCACCATCCTTCATACTGGATGGATTTTCTACTAGTATTTATCAATCAAGGGTTGTACTCAACCAATTCATACTTGAGAGTAGAGCCATTGAAATAAATGGATTTAAATTAGCTATGGCCATTTATTTTAAAGAGTAGGACTTGGTTGGAGCCTTTAGAGGAACATTAATGTGATGCATTACCATCGCCCTGCAGTGTGGGATTATACACACACACATACATACATACACATGCATACTACAACATATTCCATGTGCAACAGAGTGTGACACACCTCATAGTTTGATATTAAGAATTATGAAAGTGGGCTTTTTTCTAGGTAAAGTTCACATCTTTACAAATCCATTTACAAGGTCCCCACAGTCCAATATGACCAACAAAAAGAATTAAAAGTCTGGTGTTATGCTGAGCATTGGAACAGGCAGGCAAACCTCACTATAATGAAAAGCTCTTTATGCAGCCAGTATTAGCAAAGCTCTGCATGAGAATACTGCCCCCCTTTCACCCAGAAGATGAGAGGTGGAGCCTCTCATTATGCTGAAATGTAAAGGTAAAGGGACCCCTGACCGTTAGGTCCAGTCGCGGACGACTCTGGGGTTGTGGCGCTCATCTTGCTTTACTGGCCGAGGAAACTGGCGTACAGCTTCTGTGTCATGTGGCTAGCATGACTAAGCCACTTCTGGCGAACAAGAGCAGTGCATGGAAATGCCGTTTATCTTCCCGCCGGAGCGGTCCCTATTTATCTACTTGCACTGCGTGCTTTCAAACTGCTAGGTTGGCAGGAGCTGGGACCGAGCAACGGGAGCTCACCCCATTGCAGGGATTTGAACTGCTGACCTTCTGATCGGCAAGTCCTAGGCTCTGTGGTTTAACCCGCAGTGCCACCCATTCATGCTGAAATGTAGAGCATGCTAAAATGCTCTGTGTGGTCAAACCCTCCTCTTTTCGCTCAAGTTGTCTGGCACATGCAGAAGACCCAATGGAAGACTGGTTCCAGCGGCAACCGTAAGTTACCAGAAGGAAGAGCTGTATGGCAAGAGCTTCCTTGTCCTTTTGGCCTGGATATTTCCCCCCAGATCAGAACCAGGAACTGAACAGGTGACAGAGTGTTGGGGGGTGGGGGTGGGAAGAGGTGCAAGAAAGCCAGAACAACCACTGACATCAGAGAGGAGCTGGTACTCACAAGGCAGTTATTTTAACATACTGTAGTTAAGGACTTCTACTTGAGCTTGCTTTTCCCTCCTCTCTCCTATTCCTTTTTCCATGTGTGTTATACCTTAGTACTGATTTTGTAAGCTGTTCTGAGAGCCATTCTTGCTAAAGGTTAAGGTATAAATTCCATATGTAATACAGTTATGGCTGCGTGCAAATAATATTTTTTTCATTTAAAATTTTGTATATTTTATGAACAAGCATGAATACTAGCTGGGTGCTACAACAAAACATAGTAGTTTGCAACTAAATAGAATCATTATTGAATCTAGGTACAAATGCAACACTTTCGGTATGCAGAGCACATTTCTACATTCATGCTTAGCATACTCATCCTTTTTACAAAAAAGATCAAAGCCTTGCAGAATGGTATCTGTTTAGAAACAAGGCATTTATATTTAGCTGTTTCTCAACACACCACAATGATATTAAGCAAGATCATTAATTTGAAGGCTCTGGATGCAATCCTTTGCACACTTATTTGGAAGTAAGGCCTTTTCAAAAACAGTGAGTTGGGCTTTTAAGTGCCTGTAACTTTTCAGAAGCTAAGGCTAATAGTTACTTGGCATAATAGCATCTCTACATACAATGGAATGCAATGTCTGTGCTCTTTGGTTGGTAGAGTTATAAACAGTCATAATTTGAAAATGTACATATAACAAACCTCTAGTAGCTAGGGCATAAAATAGGAATACAAGATCAACCATATGGACTAAGTGGATAAGCCAACATTAGTGGGCTGTTGGTACAATTATATTCAAGTCAAAAATAAGTGATAACCATCATTTAAAATTCTGCTACCCTTAATCTTAAAAACACATTTATTCCTAAAAATCTATACTTTAACTTAACATGAGTGCATGGATTTTTTAAAGAATGCCTTCTATTTTCATTTGAAAATAGTCTGTGTCTGAGGTACAGGTAATAGTAATTATTTTAGAAATTGCTTTTGCTTTCAAGTGCTGTTTGGGGCATAAACTAGTGGATCTTGAACAAAGCTTAACATAACTACCAACTGTTTCATCTTCTCTTCTGGCTCAGTTAACTCCTCAATCTACAATATTATTATTAAAACTATATTTTGAATGAAATATTTGCTGTAGTTAACATAGGTATGCCAATGTTTTCATAAAGATATTAGCATTACTGAGACCATTACAGACAAAAGTGTCTCTCCACATATACTGTGGTTTAAAAAGAAAAACATTACATTATAAATTTAGGCGAAATATAATTGTTCAGATATTGCATGACAAAAGCACAGTTTCTTGTAGGTGCACACACTGATTCCCCCTTTTCTGTTGTACTATGTTTCTCTTGCCAAACAGGTTTTCCATGTGTTTGTGGGGCTTCAAAAACCTGCAAAACCTTTTTGATGAGAAATCGAAGAAGCAAGGCAAAATCTGTCCGTGAAACCATAAGCAATAAGTCCATGTAACTTCCAAGCCTTTTACAAACTGTCATTCTTATGTTGTTAGCAGTAATTACCAGTAAATGAATGTGTTTTGTTATGCAAAACAAAACTTTTAAAGAGAACATTTCAGCTTTTTAGTAGACTATGCCAACTTAACCTCCTTAAAAAGACTTAAGATCCAATCTATGCTTGTTTACTCAAAAACCCTACAGAGTTCAATAGGACTTACTCACAAGCGTATGTAGTATAATACACTTAAAATAGAACCACAGAACTGTAGAGATGGAAGAGACCACAAAGGTCATTTAGTCCAACCCTCTGCAATGCAGGAATCTTTTGCCCAAAGTGGAGTTCAAACCCATGATCCTGCTGTACCAGCTGAGCTAGCTCCGACATTATGCACAGTAAAAAGGTAAAGGTAAAGGACCCCTGACAGTTAAGTCCAGTCGTGAACGACTCTGGAGTTGCGGCGCTCATCTCACTTTACTGGCCAAGGGAACCGACGTTTGTCCGCAGACAGTTTTTCTGGGTCATGTGACCAGCATGACTAAGCCACTTCTGATGAAACCAGAGCAGCGCACGGAAACGCCATTTACCTTCCCGCTGGAGTGGTACCTATTTATCTACTTGCACTGGTGTGCTTTTCAAACTGCTAGGTTGGCAGGAGCAAGGACCGAGCAACGGGAGCTCACCCCATCACGGGGATTCGAACTGCCAACCTTCTGATCAGCAAGCACCAAGGCTCAGTGGTTTAGACCACAGCGCCACCCGCGTCCCATTTACTATTTATTTATTTAAGAAATTTATAGGTCATGCAATTATTCTTATTTCTAAGCAGTATACATAAACAATCCTCAGAAAATGAGACAATAAAAATGTATCACAAACCTGAACACTACTGTACTTTAAAATGCCTGCTGGGACAGAATGTTTTAATCATGCGCCTCAGGTTCAGCAAGGAGAGTGCCTGCCTTATCTCAGCTGAGAAAGTGCTGCAGTTTGGAGCATGTTACACTGAATACATGGCTTTTAGTAGTTGCCAGCCATGCACCTGAGCCATAGGAGACCAACAATGAGACTCCACCCAAGATCTCTGTGTTTGGGCTGGGATATAAGGGGTCGGCTTGCCGATTGGAAGGTTGGCAGTTTGAATCCCCGTGACAGAGTAGAGTGAGCTCCTGTTGCTTTGCCCCAGCTCCTGCCAACCTAGCAGTTTGAAAGCATGCCAGTGCAAGTAGATAAATAGGTACCGCTGTGGTGGGAAGGTAAATGGCGTTTCCGTGCGCTCTGGTTTCATTCACGGTGTTCTGTTATGCCAGAAGTGGTTTAGTCATGCTGGCCACAGGACCCGGAAAGCTGTCTGTGGACGAACGCCGGCTCCCTCATCCTGAAGTGAGATGAGTGCCGCATCCCATAGTCACCTTTGACCGGACTTAACTGTTCAGGGGCCCTTTACCTTTTTATAGGGGATCAAGTGATCCTTAAGATACCCTAGACCCATATGGTTAAGGGCTTTGTAAATCAATGGTCTAGCTGCAGCATTTTGCAGCAGTTGGAGCTTCTGAACCAGGGACAAAGGGCAGCCCCATATAGAATATACTGCAATAATCAGGTTTTGTGGTTACCAGCGCTTGTTTAAGAGCAGCAAGCACCACTCCATGAAGTAGAGATGTGTTCACAACACCCTGGACCCAGCCGGCCAGACATCCCACCCGCCTGATTATCTTTCACCAGCCAGGATGAAGAGAGGTCAATTGAGTAAGAAGGTGGTCACATCATTGCAAGTGTCTTGTTCACATCACTGGGGCACATAAACTGAAATAATCTCATAAAATATATGAAGGTGTTGCAATCAGACTTGCAAAAACTGCTGTGTAAGGCACTATGGAGTTGTGAACTGTCCAATGCTTTATGCTACCTTTATCTGCTGTTTACACTGTTGCTCCCCCCCCCCACTTTCTGGTTTATATGTTTGTGTTTGAAAGGATTCCTCCATCCTCAACAAGAGCAAAATAAACATGATTTGATAAACAAATTATAGGCCTAATCCATACCAGTCAGTTTACAACAGTATAAACAAGCATTATCATGAGAATACAGTAAGAAACACTACCAACAAAAGGAATACACTATGAATGTCATTTGGCCCATTGTTTTAAACGCCGTTTCCTTTTAAGAAACAAGTCATTTGCTCTCCCCGTGATCATTTCCGGCTAGTTATGGATCGAGCATTAAAAGCATACGTTGTTGCCCTAAAACAACCCAAAATTTAAGAAGACTGAGAATGAGCATTATTTAAAGAGCATACAGTATAAAACTATCAACTGAAAAATCCACGGGAATCTAATGTGCACTTGCATATATTCTATTCAGCAGTTGCCCTACACAGAGTTTTGAGGAATATTTTGCACACAACAATGAAGTGAACCAAGTAGCAGCTACTCATGCAGTGTTGCATGTGCATGATGGAGTAGCTACACCGAGCAGAGGAAAAGCTAACAATGTTTTAGACAAAACTGGTGTTGCCAGAATGAAGAATGACTCAATAACATGGAGCAATAGAAAAGCAAGCAGTAATGTCACCATGCAGCTGGTACACTTAACAATTAATTATATATTTAACTAGTCACACTGTAAGATGCCAAAGCAATCAGTTGCCCTGAGTTTTTCATGGCTGTAGGACTATACTTTAGCTAGGTTTTTGTTTTTCGTTTTTTAAATCCATGACTGGTTTGAGTTCCCCAGAAATAGAATTTGAATTCTTCTGTTTAGGCTTATGCTGCCATGTGCTTGGGGGGAAACTATTAATGCAGGCTCCATCTGTGCAGAGTCTAAGCACACCAATTGTTTTCATGAAGTGACTGATGCAACAGCCTAAGATCTCTTAAGTAGCTGTTCTCCAAATCTACCTTCTCTTTTGGGAACGAGAAAGCCAAAACTACTAAGGAAGTCTGTCGTTTAACATTATGAAATGAAAATGCATTTTCAGTCATACTGAATTTTACCTAACCAAGCAGGCAAAGGAAAACATCATATTTTACAGCAGTAAGTACAGTGGTACCTCTGGTTACGAACTTAATTCATTCCAAAGGTCTGTTCTTAACCTGAAACCACTCTTAACCTGAGGTACCACTTTAGCTAATGGGGCCTCCTGCTGCCGCACCACCGCCGTGCAATTTCTGTTCTCATCCTGATGTAAAGTTCTTAACCCGAGGTACTACTTCCAGGTTAGCAGGGTCTGTAACCCGAAGTGTTTGTAATCAGAGGTACAACTGTATTACTATAGCCTTCTATCACACTGAATTGCTGAAATGTCCAAAATGTTTTAGCTAATTAACCTTGACTTATGCTGACAAATCTGAAAACTAGTCAATCACATAAATGCAAATGTGCGTATCTATGTATAAAGGTACAAAACTGCTTCAATTTTAATAGTGATATAGGAATGTCAATGCCTTTACATAAATTATTATTATAGCCATTTGGATTAAGAACCAGTGAGTCAACCAACCAGTGATCATACTAAGGCTGGCTAACACAAACATACAACCCTGTGGAGTAATATTATACTCAGCAGGTGAATAGATGCCTACTAATGATATTAATTAACAGGAAAGGTAGAGAAAAAGTCCACAGAGAGTAAGTACCTTTTAGCACTAGTTGAAAGTTTAGCAGCTGTTTTGCTAGATATTTTGCCCTCCTTTTTCTTGGGCTGAACCTGTTCTCTTTCTTGGTCTTGTTGAACACCTTCCCGCTGATCTCCATCAGAGCTGCCTCCACTAGTGCTTGGACTATCGTCAACTCTTTGCCCCTCAGTGGACATCTTAGATTCTAAATGGAAAACAAACAAGCAATATAAATAAAACAATAACTTTGGTTATTATTCATCCAAACAGATTATGAAGCCATTGGGAGAGGGAAAGCATCCAGAGGTTTGGACTGTGACGTCACTATCATGCAGATGACATACAGCTGCATCACTTTTTTTCAACCTAAGAATCCAAGGGAGGCAACAGAATTATTAGAAAATGTATCTGGGTAGATGAAGCTGAAATTCATCTTGGGAAGACAAAGAAACTGTGGGTTAGGAAGTTTGGGGTACTCCAAGACCGGCTTTTCCCAACCTGGCAATTTCCAGGTTTTTTTGAACAACTCCCATCCATCATGGGCAGGCAATGGTATTATCATTCAAAACCTATGGAAGGTACCAGGTTAGCAAAGCTGTCGTAAACTTATAATTGTCTGGTGACACAGGTAGCAAGTTCAGCTTGTATGCTGGCTGCAACAGTATAAGCGGTAGTCGCATTGGCCTAAATTATCCACATACTAGTTATCTCCAAGCATACCTACAATGCACATGGGGTTGCCTCTTAAGATGATCCAGATGCTGGAAAGCAAGGACATGGTGGAAAGCAAGGAAATTTGAGAACCTAACACCAATTTTAAACCAACTGCACCAGCCACATTAAACTTCTGGTCATAATTTGAAGTGCTAGTCTTGATCTTTACATTTTGGGGCCAGGGTTTGTAAAGAATCGTCTTTACCATATAATCAGTTAATCTGACACTGTGCAAGCAGGACCTTCTCAGTAACGGCCAAGAACTATGGAACTCCTACTGACCTTCTTCAGTGCTGCCTTTAACCAAGATTGTGTGATAGAGCAGATTTTAATTATTTGATATGCTTATCAATATGGCTGTTATCTTTGTATCTTGCCTTGCTCTTGTTTGTATATTGCTTTGTGATGCTGCTTTTAAAAGTGACCAAAACACTTCAATAATAATCTTGGGTTTTTTGTTCCAGTGTCACAATGTGCAAAATACTTCTTTTATATGCATTCCACTTTTATCCTTATATGTCTTCACTTGTGTTAGATAAAAAAACCAAAAAAATCAGATAGGATAAGCAACTATTGTGAAAAGAAGGGTAGTACAAGAAGAGCTAATGCTAAATATATAAATTAGATGCCTGAAGTAACACTACAGAGTTATTGTTTTAGCAAATAACTCATAATCACCTTATCTATTTTAAGGTTGACAACTTTTTCATCCGCCACTTTCCGAAATATAGCAACCCTAATCTATTTCCTTAATCATATAGACTATTTTCCACTCTTTGGGATAACATGTACAGGGATTCTCTTTCCTCAAATAAGAGCAAAAAGATTTGACCTAACTTAATACCCAACACAAGCAAATACCTATGCTAATCTCCAGACTCTCTCCTCAACTTCTTCTACGATGAAGACTCTTTTCAATTTGTTTCTATTTTATTTTATTTTTAGGAGATAGCCCTCAGAATATCCTAAGTAATAAAAAGTATGATTCTGTGTACATGTAACATGCACCTGAAATTGGAAGGTAGTCTCACTTAATCAATAGTCTTCAACCTAGTACTCTATATGTAAAACCTAGTGTTTTAATATCTCTCACACGTCTGTCTAAAACTCACAGCTGCAAACAGCAAGAAGCTGGCACCTAAAAGAAAGGCCTGAAAATGTAGAGATTTAGATTCACTTAAATTTGGATGGAAGCCCAACAGTACCTTTAAATTACACCAAGATTACAATCTTATGTACACTTTCTCCTACTGGACACAGTGGTACTTCTGAATAAACATGCTTAGGATCAACCTCCATTAGTTACAACAATCTTGTATTTTAAAAAACTTACTGGGCAAAATCCAGCTAAAGTTAAGCTATTTCAGACCATAGCATTTAAACATATTCTTAATGTTATTACTGAAACATAGTAAATACAGTATGTTTTAACTTTGGTTAGATCTGTAATCTACAAGGGACATTAGTGTAGCAACATATAAAAGCCAAGAACCTCAAACTACACAGCAGGGTGCAAGTTGGACTACTTTAAGACTGAGCAATACCACTTCTAATTTTATAGGAAGGCAGGGTAGAACAGTGGATAGATCAGTTTTTGACTGAGTTTATTTTTATTTTGACTGGATTTATTTTGACTGGATTGGCAGTTGGAGGATGGATGGCAGCCAACAGATTGAGGTTGAATCCTGACAAGACAGAAGTACTGTTCTTGGGGGACAGGAGGCGGGCAGGTGTGGAGGACTCCCTGGTCCTGAATGGGGTAACTGTGCCCCTAAAGGAGCAGGTGCGCAGCCTGGGAGTCATTTTGGACTCACAGCTGTCCATGGAGGCGCAGGTTAATTCTGTGTCCAAGGCAGCTGTCTACCAGCTCCATCTGGTACGCAGGCTGAGACCCTACCTGTCCGCGGACTGTCTCGCCAGAGTGGTGCATGCTCTAGTTATCTCCCGCTTGGATTACAGCAATGCGCTCTACGTGGGGCTACCTTTGAAGGTGGCCCGGAAAATACAACTAATCCAGAATGCAGCAGCTAGACTGGTGACTGGGAGCGGCCGCCGAGACCACATAACACCAGTCTTGAAATACCTACATTGGCTCCCAGTACATTTCTGAGCACAATTCAAAGTGTTGGTGCTGACCTTTAAAGCCCTAAACGGCCTCGGTCCAGTATACCTGAAGGAGTGTCTCCACCCCCATCGTTCTGCCCGGACACTGAGGTCCAGTGCCGAGGGCCTTCTGGCAGTTCCCTCGCTACGAGAAGCCAAGTTACAGGGAACCAGGCAGAGGGCCTTCTCAGTAGTGGCACCCGCCCTGAGGAACACCCTCCCACCAGATGTCAAAGAGGAAACCAACTACCAGACTTTTAGGAGACATCTGAAAGCAGCCCTGTTTAGGGAAGCTTTTAATGTTTAATAGATTATTGTATTTTGACTTTCTGTTGGAGGCTGCCCAGAGTGGCTGGGGAAACCCAGCCATATTTATTTATTAACAGAACTTGTATTCTACCCATCAGTAAAATTTAACAGAGCAACTTACAAAAACTTCAAAAAAAAATCATCCTAAAGATAAAAATGTCAACAAGGAAAAAAACCAGCTGAAAGATTTAAAATCCTCAGGAAAGAAAAAGATGAAACAACCCAAGACAGCCTATTGGAAAGATACCATGATGGTATTAAAAGCTGCTAAGAGATGCAGATGAGTAAAAGAGCTGCATTCATCCTGTCTCTTCCCCAGCACAGGTAATGTATCAGGATGGCCAAAGCACTTTCAAAGTCAAAATTGGGTCTAAAACTCAACTAGAATGGATCAAAAGAGTTAGTCTCTTCCAAGTGACAATGGAATTGCACAAGCTCCCTGGCTCTTAAACAGTTTCCTCGGAAAAGCAATATTAGCAAGCTGGTAGTTTTTGCAACCAGCGTTCGAAACTCCCATTGTTCTAGGCACATTTTGCAACAGGGAATTTCATTAGTGAGAGCAGTTTCTGAGCTCTGAGCGCAGTACTGCGCCTAAGATTTCAGATTAAAACTGCAAAGCGGAATGAAAGAGGAGGACCTTTTTTCTGCCACCCGACTTCTAGCTACTCTCTGAAGGCTGGAGAAGTGACTCTCTTAAGAATATTAGGAGGGTGGGCAGGAGAAGGACTAGACCTTGTGAAAAATGAACATGGTATTTTAGCTGCAGTTCATTCATTTTCAGCTTTCTATTCTTGTTATTAAAAAACGTGCCTAAATATTCCGTTGTTGCGCCCATAACCTAGGTTTAAGGTGCCATTTAGCTCCTAGCTTTCATATCTCAGTTTCTAACACTGATTACAACCTTCCAGGTCCAGGAATATTTTTTTTCTGCCTCACAACTGCCTCCTTAAGGGCAACTTGGTCTCATAAGGAGCATTTTCCAGCTCCTGGATCCAGACAGTCATTTCATCACTGAGCCAAGAGAAGCTAAAGGTCAAGCATGCAGGTGGCAGGCTGTACGTTTCTAATAATATTGTACATTATCATGCCTCAACAACTAAAATTCATCCAACAAGGACAAGACTTAGCTCTGGACACCCCTGCAGACCTGGGGGAGTTTGACTATTGCAATTTGCCACACAGGGGTGATATATCCAATAACACTGTAGGGGATGAAAAGCTTAAGTCTCACCTGTGGTCCTGATTTGAATGGGAGGTGGGGTGGGCACACTTGGTTTTTATTTTATCTTTAAAACCAATAGTCCAAACGCAAGTGTCAAAAAATGCATGTCATGAAGCAAAGGTTTTGACCATCTTGATGTCTTACAAAGTTGTGGCATTTCCAAAATTGCCTGTCTTATGCGCAACTGCAAGAACATTTAGTAAGGCAACCCCAAAACTCTTTCCCTGGACTAATAATGAGATCATGAGGTACATGGATGTAACAAGCTGTATTGGTTGGGGAATCATGTGCATAATGTGCAGACTATCCAATCTGATGGACTTTGTTGGATTTAAGCCCCTTTCTGGTCCCTCCAAAAACTGGTAGAGAGGACCATTAATTACATCATAGGGTACACGTGAATGTGGAACTCTGCAGCAACAAGGATCTGAATAACTCTGCATACAGTAAAATAGTAATCTCCCAGTGCCACCCTCTGACATGTACTTGGGAAATAACAGAACAACTGCAATGGATTGACTCCAGCTCCGAGCACCTGAGGCTAAATCAGAAGGGTATGACTGCTTTATCAGAAAGTTCTTAAGAGTAAACAGGAACACACTCTTAACTTTTCCTCAAAGCAAAAGAGTTTACAAGAACAGTAAAGTGGGTCTTATTCCCAAAACCTAGTTAGAAACTAGGTGGAAGCAGATACAGAAAATTCTTGTCACCAAAAAGTGTATGAATCAGCAGTACCACCAACTGCTCTTCCACTTTGGTTAAAACAGTGAAATTTGCAACCTTCATATAAAATCAGAAGGATATAGCTGTAATTTTTTTTAATTAAAAAAATCAGTAATCTACAAGAGCTTCTTGCAATGTAGATGGAAATGTTGCCTAGCTAAGTGAATTGTCATGTTTACTCTTACAAGTATTACAGAATTTTACTACTCTATACTTTTAACACTGTTAATTTTAATCCGATTTTAGGCAGATTCTGCCATTTTATTTTCTTTAAGACTTATGTTTTAATTGGAAAGCCACCTTGGGAATCTTTTGTGAGATTGAAAGACAAGATAAAAATACCCTATGTAAGATGAGGAAATTAACTTTTGGAAGCAGGCCACTGTTTCTTCACAGCAAGCTATTGCCAGCCATGATGGATATGGGTCAAGCAAGAAAAATCTAGCATAGTCTCCTCTCCCACAGCAAGACAGTACACTGCCCCTCTTACTCATGGTGGGAAACAACAATAGACAATTTGTAAACATCCTGCAATATTTGCCACAAATACAAAATACTGCCCAGGGAGCCAGGGGGAGCAATTTAGATTATTTTTCTAAAAACACATACACTGCAATCCCCGCTCCTTGTTGGATTATGATGTCTTTTGATTTTGCCACTATGTGGGCACCAATAGTACTTGGAAGTCAGTAAGTGAGTAATTTCTGCTGAGCTGCCTCACCAGTAATCTGTACAAGCCCTTACTTGCAAGCAAAATTGGTTTAGGATTTAAGACATTGAGCAACAATGACCAGATCAACCAACATATTTGTTTTACAAACATTGATTAAAAAGTAGCATAAGACTAGCATTTTTATGTCAAAAATGTTACAGGATTTGGGTTACAGGAATCAGTTGAATCCTTGTTTTATTTTTTATTTTTTTAAATAAAGAAAATATTTGGGCTATGTGCTTAGTCAATCAATTAAATCAAAAACATTTTGATCCACTGCAAAGACACACCAGATTAATGAGGCAGATTTTAAATATAATTTTTAACACAAGCTATTAGTGACAAATCAAATAACAAGAAACACTTTAAAAGAATTATTCTCTGTGTGAGGAAGCAACAGCTTATTCTGTGTGCTTCAAATTATGGTTTTTCTTCCTTTACAACTACCGGTACTTTCTCATATACAAATTTATATCAGTCTGCTATGACTTTATCAATCAAGTGATAGCCCTAGAAAATAATTTTTTAAAAAAATCTGAGGAAAGGTTACAGAGTTGCCTTCCTATTTTAGCTATTCTTTCCTAAAAACTATTGATCTTTTACATAACACGTTTTGAAAGGAATGATGGCACAACATGCACATTCTTTGGAGTGACTTACCAGAAAAACGCCAGTAACCCTTTTAGTGAATTCCAAGTACACGTTTGCCCTAACAATTGTACTATAAATATTACTGCTGTTGAAAAAGAACTATATTGTATTTCAGAAGTTCAGGTTACCATTCATCAGATAAATGCATAACAGCAGCAGTCCGTAACATGTCATTACTTTAACAAGTAATGCCAGTTTTTACAACAGAAAATAAATGTTTTAATCTGTCATGAGATGCATCTCTCTCTCTCTCTCTCTCTCTCTCTCACACACACTCTTCCATGCTATATACTGCAAACATTTAAACTAAACGTCAAGTTATATTTTATTTGAAGGAGCTTAGAGCTAAATATAACTGGGATAAAAACATATTTAGCCTGTGAAGTTTAACCTTTTGCATGTGGTCAAAAGAAAGAAATAAACAAAACAACATACGATCTGAAAATCAACAGGGGACAGTGACACTGTAGGAAAGTATTTTATTGCCGTTATTAATACCACACACAATCAAGTAGCCTCAAGGTTGTGTCATGGTGCAATAAACATAAAGGGGGGGGGGGGAGAGGGAGAAACACTGCCTAAATCCCTTTTCTATTAAATTACTCCACATCTAGAGAAAGCCTTTTAAGTGGCTGGTAAGAGAAACACATAGGGATGCACAAGGGTCAGAGAGGTTAAAGTCTTTCCAAGACTACAAGATAATGAAGGAGAAACATGAGTATGAAAGTATCTGGGCTGTCTACAAACTTACATAAAAATGCACAGAACTGGGGCTTCAAGTCCTCTCCCTTTCTACCTTATCCCCCACTCAACTCAAGGAAGAATAAACAAAACCTTAGAAACTGGGATTCAAATGGCAAGGAAAGGCACTGATGATGTCTTCTACAGCAGCCTTTAATTTCATATAAGCGAAGATGAATTGAACATTTCTGCTGGGTTCGTGAAAAGCAGCAGCAAGCATTACCTCACTTCATCTTCATTAGAAGCCAATCAGGGTGAAATGATCAAAACATTGGGGAGGGGAGAGTAGGAGAACAGGGGAATATGGTTTATAACCAACTAGGCCAAGGTTTGTAATGTATGGGGGTGGGGGGGGGGGGGGAGAAAGAGACTGAAGCAGCTGCTCTGGACTGATACAGACACAGACACACAGAATAGATACATACAAGTCACTTATTTTTCTATTTCCCCAGAAGGGGTGGGGAGCCACATGTCATAGACATAATTATGCAGTAGTGGAAATGGCAAGAGGTTGAAATGGACACTTTTAAAATGTGACATCCTCTCCTTCTCCGGCACTTTCTTGGAAAGGCAGAAACAAGAGAAAACCAGGGTGGTGTAAGGCAGGATGAAATGAAATGTAGCAAAATGAAATAGGGGGAACACAAACAGTGGATAGAAAAGAGAGGATGAGGCAGGCCTGGGATACATATTGGAGACATTCCAGAAAAAGGAGTGGGTGGGAGGGAGGAGATATTTCTTTGCTACAAAGAAGATGCTGCTAATCATACAAAAGCCTACAGACTTGTTCTCCCTACATGTTTTGAGTGAGGGACAGGAAAGGGGTAAGTTGCTTGACCACCTCCTCTTTTGGAGAACTTAAGACAGTAATAATGAAGAAGAGCAATTGGTGCTTTACTTCTCAATAAAGCATTTCTCTCGCTAACTGGAAGGGAAAAGATAATTTACTTTGTGCATATGGAATAGGTGCAATTAGGACAAAGAAGGTAAATGCTAATGGGACAGCGACACCAGCAATAGCAGAGCAACCTGGGAGAAATAGGATTCAAAAATAGGTCTGGTGGTTCTATTTATTTTAACAATGAAAATAGAAGGCTAAGCAACAAAAATAGGGAGAATGATGGGAACAATGCAAAAATCTCAAGGGGATGGCCTTTTGTTTTAAAGAAGAGAAATATCTGGCTGAGTCAGTAGTATGTGCAGTGAAGAAGTTACTGGGGTATTACTGGTGGTGATGAAAAGCAGCACACCAAGAGCACAGAAGACAGAGAAAGGACAGTAATGACTGAGTTATGATAGGACACTTGATGGCTGTGGTATATTATATGGAGGATTTTCTCAGGAAGTGGGAACAAACACTGGGTTCTCATGATGAATTTCCAATACAGAACCACTTGGGTGTAAGAATCTACACACGTGGCTATTAGCCATAACAAATATGCAATTTTTCCTTCATTAGCATGACATGAGAGTTCCATGTGATAAAACAGTCTATCCATCACCTTAGATGACACGCACACGTGTGTGTACACACACACACACACACACACACAGAGTGTCATATAATTTCCTATAAGTGATAATCATATAGAAAGTTTGTCACATCTGAGGCAGTCCTTGCTATACTTATCCTAACAAGAGCTTTGGCTCAGAGTGATGGAATTATTGTAGAGAATATTTGCTATATTGGGAAGAGATGTGTGTGTAGCTAAATTTGGGAGTGGTACCATTTCTTTTATAAAGTGGATCTTTCAGAGAACAAAACTTTAGTTGATGAGGTCAGGTTAGCGATGAGCTCAATAAAGCATCCAAACAGCATTTCTGACGGCCTATATTTTGAGAAACTATGAGCAGCTAGGAGGACAAAGGACTTATTGAGAGGATTAAGAACTTTTGGAAGGACACTGTGCAGTGGGTTTGCCTACTGCAGAGTGTCAGGGCCATTGACTAAAAGGCTGTGGAAAGGGTCATATATTAGTGGACATGCCCTGTTTTAGAACTAGACACGACACAGCTTTGATAAAAGCAGAATATGGAAACTATTGCTTGGGTGGGTCAGGGATGCTGTAGCAAAAACTAGTTTAGAGGGGGTGTCTGCCACAGGAAGCTGGAACAGGCAACAGCAGTATTTTTGTTGTGGTGAGGTGGGAGGTCCTAAAACAGGAGATGTGCTGCATGAGAAAACGAAAGAGTGTCTGCCATATAAGTGTATCTCCGAGGAACAGAAGCCATTTGGTCCAGGTGCCTCAACATACGGCACTGAAGCACACAAAGCCACTAACGTAGGTCAGAATCAACACCTCACCGAGCACAGAGGGATCGGTGGTTCAAGACCCACCTTTTCCCCTTCCCAACTAAGAAAGGTGGCAAGAGAGTATTAACAGGATGGTCATGAGGTTTTTTTTAAGGAGAGGCCAGATGGTCATCTGTCACGGTTGCTTTAGAAGATTCCTGCATTGCAGGGGGTTGGACTAGAAGACCCTTGGGGTCCCTTCCAACTCTCCAATTCTACTGAAGGCGGGTGGGTGGGTGGGGGGGGAGGCAGCTGGTGGTTGAAGGGATGGCAGCCTGGCAACCAAAGGAATGGATGGTGAATAATTAAGCACAAGGAGCAGAGGGGGTGGGGTGGTGAAGAGTAGAAATATTTGCCCTAGAACTGGGCAAAAAAAAAGGAATGAAGGAGGTGAGGTGGGGAGGACTCCTTAGTGCAAGTACTCATTTTGCCAGCATCCAAACATGGGCTAAACAGAAAGGATGGGGGGGGGGTGTTAACTGGAACCTGGGGAGCATCCTGGATGGAACCACCCCCACCCAATGAAACCGGTGGGGGGGTGGCTGGTTTAAGGAGGGTGTCCTGCCTTCTGGGCAATAAAGCATCATGGTGGGCAACGCGCGGGGGTGGGGGGGGGAGGCGAAAGCAGGGCTTCGTAGTGAAGGGGGGCGGCAGCTGTGTTTGAGGAGGGGGGGACACTTTGAGGAGTGGGGAAGGGGGGCTGGGGAGCGTGTGGAGGAAGAGAAGCGCTTTTACCTGTGGGAGGAAGGGCAGGCGCGGGTCTCTCGCTCTCCAGCTTCGGCGTGTCAAATCCTCGTCGCGAGGAGGGGGCGCCCAGCAGGGTTGGGCTGGGCTGGGGGGGGGGGGTCGGGAGGTGAAGGGGGTGGGGGAGTTCCTCTTCAGCGCCGGTCAGCGAGACATGCGCGCCCGACACCCTTCTTCTTCCTCCTCCTCCTCCTTCCACCCTCCCTCGGCGGTGACTTCTCCAGCTGCTGCTGCTGCTGCTGCTGCTGCTGCTTCCTCCACCGCCGCCGCCGCCGCCTGAAGAAAAGTAAACCCGCCGCCGCGCGCCCCCGCGCGCTCCCGACTGGGCCAATTAAGCCCGGAGTTCGAAGCGAGGAGGGGGAAGAACAGGAGGAGGAGGAGGAGGAGGCGCGCTTTGGGCTGCTGGCTTCGCAGAATGACGGAGCGAGGCGAAGTCGCTGAGGAGCCGGGAGCGAGTGAAGGCTTCGGAGAGGTGGGGGCGGGAGGGGAATGAGAGAGAGAGAGAGAACGCGCCTGCGCACGCGGCCTCAGGGCGGGGGCAGGGGAAGCACGAGTTTTAAAGGGAAAGGGAGGCTGAGGGGAGGAGGAGGCTGGGTAGCGCAGGAGAAAGGAAAAGGGAGCGAGGTGCTGAGTGGGCAGAGCCGCGGTGAGCGGCAGGGAAGGGGCGTGGCCAGGAGGCCGCCGACTCCCCAGCTGCGGGCTGAGGGCGGTTGGGAAGCCTGGCGCGCGAGGGCGCCAGTTTAAGGGCGGAGGGGGCGCTTGGTTGCTCGACCTCCAGTGGCAACAGTCCTCTTCCAGGAGCCGACGGGCTTTTGCACGTTTCTCTCAGCCTCTCTCTCTCACCGATGAAAATATTTAACAACAACAACCCCGTCCATCTGAACGGGTTGCCTCAGCCACTCTGGGTGGCCTCTGTTCTAGAAATAAAATTTGCTCCTTTCCCTGTATGAGGTTCACCAAGTAGCCCGTATAGAGACCACTAAGGTTTTCTATCGGTAGGAGAAGAACAGAACAGAGCGGTCTACATCACCTCCAACATATATATATATGTTGTTTTTATATATATATAAAAACAAAAATAAAACATTAAACAAAAAAAAAGTTTATTGCTTCAGGTGACTTCTAAAGGTTTTAATGTTACTCCTTGGCTCTGTGGGGGCATAACCCCATATACCCTCCCAACATTTCTCCTCAGGTGATAATTTCTCTGAGGAAAATTAAAGAGACATCCTGAGGAAAAGCGAGACATTCCAGAATCGAATCAGAAACCTGGCCAGCTTCTGTAAATCCGGGACAGTCCCTGGGAAATAGGGACACTTGGAAGGGTCTACTGTCTGTCTGTCCCTGAGGTGTGGAAGGGGATCTGATCTGAGAGAGCTTCCACCTCTGTCTAGCACAAGAAGGACCTTTTTTGGCCATGCCTCACCTAAGCATCTCTAAAATCCTGGTGCCCCCCCCCATGACATATAATTCTTATTATTCAAAAAGTGAATTCCTATTCACATGGAGGAAGCCTAAATAGCCATTAACTTGTTCTAAACAAGCTTCCAAAGAACATGGCATCCATGAAAGAGAAACATAAAAGAACGAAAGGACAGTTGAAGTACTGAGGAAGAAATCACCAAGAAATTGTTAATAATAATAATAATAATAATAATAATATGAAAAATAGAAAATAAAGCTTCAAAACATGTAATAGGGAACTGAAATGCACAAATATAAAATAATTTTAATGGAAGCTTTTTCTGTAACACTGGTCATTTTAATTACTATACAATTAAGGTATCTAACCAATTCAAAATACAATTCGAGCTCACCTCAAGATAAGTAGAACCATAAGAAATGCAAATAAATAAATAAATCACTGTTAATAAGTCATTCTCGAATTGCCCCCCTTAAAAATCAAATTGCCCCCTTGTGGTGCGTGTGCCCCACGCTGGGAACCATGCATGTAGATATTCCCTGGCGGCTGAGGGGGAAGCTGTTTTCAGGTCTGCCTCAGGTGTCAAAATATATCGGGCCAGCCCTTGGGGCGCTTTAGCACTCTTTGGGTGAAATAGTGAGCGCCCTCTGTGCTGTGCTGCCAGGAAAGAGACAACCAAGTATAGGCAGCAGTGGCAATTTCTGTTCGCTCAGTAACTCTGTGAAGCCCACTTCTCCCTGCCCTGCTGCCCAGAGAGCAGAGGACCATTAGACAGAGGAAGAGCAGTGTTTGCTTCTTGCAGCCATTTTTTTTTTTTTTTTTTTGCTCCTTCTTCCCCAGTATGCTGCCCAGAGATCAAGGGCAAGTGGGCAAGAAGTGGTGTGGAGATTTGGTTCAGTTTCCCTTGCAGTGCTGCCTTTAATGAGGAAACAGACAAGACAGAGAAGGATGAAGAGGGTGATCCTTGTGGGATCAGTTTATGCCCTGAATAATTGTCTTCACCCTTACTTAGTAACATGCCAAGGCTGGTTGGGGAAGTAACGGTGGCAAGCAATGGCAGTTGTTGCTTCTGATTTCTTGCCTGTGTAAATACACACACAGAGAGGCTCTATCAGCTTGTCCAGACTCTCTGGTGCAGTAGGGAGGATGGGGCCCAGCGTGAGCAAGCAGAAGCTTTTGCTGCTCCAGGATCACCTATCTACCTGTTCTGCTCTCTCACCCTCTCTTTCTTTGTGGGTGGCACAATAGGGAGGGTTGGGCCCCATATCTCCACCAGTGCACCACCCAGAGAATACGCAAGTGAGAACATGAGAAGATGAGGTGGCTACACCTTGCATAAGCACAGATTGTGCTCACTTGCCTATCACTTTCATTTTCTGGTACTGTAGTGTAAACTGTTTTTAGGTCCGTCCCCCCCCCCGACAATCAAGTGGTATAGAAATGTTATTAAATAAATAATCAAAAATAGGGATTGTGCCACCCTAGAGAAAGAGGGTAAGGAAATGAGCAGAGGCCCCTCTCTCTGAGCGGTGCCTTTGCACCACCCTGCATTTTGCAGATTCTCCAAGTGTCTTTATTTTCTAGGGATAGTCCTGGATTTACAGAAGCTGTCCCGGTTTCTGATTTGATCCCAGAAAGTCCCGCTTTTCCTTAGGATGTCCCTATTTTCATTGGAGAAATGTTGGAGGGTATGGAGTTATGCAACCCCCTTCCCCGATCCAAGGACATAAGTAATAATTAAATTTTTAAAAGACATCTGAAGGCAGTCTTGTATAGGGAAGCTTTTTATGTTAAATGTTTTATTATGTTTTTATATATGTTGGAAGCCTCCCAGAGTGGCTGGGGCAACTCAATCAGGTGGTTGGGGTATCAATAATAAAATCATCATCATGGAATAGGACACCCCTATTTTTATCGGAAAAATGTTGGAGGGTATGCTTTTGAGTCAGAGTAGGATAAGTGATGGTGTTGTGCCTGGTACAGAGCAGGCCCCCTACTCATCCAGCAAACCCCAACAACATCCTAAGTGGGCCTTCTTGAAGATCAGGCCTGAAGGTAGCTGTGCCTCAGTGCTAACCCGTGACACCAATATTGGGAAAGCAGTCGAAAGGAAAGCAGTGAAGAATAATTGGGCAGAATGGAAAATCAGTCCACCTACCTTGAGATGAACTCTTTCTATGCAGGCCATCTCTATCTTCATATTTGCAAGAGGTAAGAACAATTTTGTTCCACACGTGCAGCTGCATAGAAAATCAATGATGGAAAAGATGATTGTTAGTTACTTCCTCCCTGATGACAAAATACAATGTCTGAATTAAACTACAGAACTTTTGACTGAATGTATAAACAGTTGAATGACGGAATAAACTAGGCAGAGTCAGCTTTCAGAAGCCCCAACCAAAATTAAGCAGGTGGCTGAAAGCCCCATATGCAAGACAAAGGCAACATGGACAAGAGGACAGACTGTTAGGTGTGGGCATTTGAGACTTGCTGGATGGCACTGGGCAAACCTCTTGTGTCTCAACTTCAGTTTGCCATCTGTTTGGATTTTTTTATAGCCTAGGCTGTTGTGCCCAGAAGTTTACAAAATATTAAGATTATATTGTATGTTATTGTGTTGAATTCTATGGGTGTCATAAATATTTTAAATACATGCAAATTTTAATCTTGTCTGGAACCAGAATGGTCATTCTTCCTGATTCAGCTCTTTTTTTCTCAGGGATTCCAGAAGATTTAACTAGCGTTAGTGTTCCTTGACTGCACCCTCCCCCCAACACACACTAAAGTGCTTTAGAGGCTGTCACATCATGTGCTGCAACTGGTAGGCTTAATTTTGAACTGTTATTAATACAACAGTACAGTGATGCTTTCCTAGTATATTTCTAACCAAAATAATACTCTGTTTTCAAAAACACTGTTGGACAGGCTGTTATAAAGTCAGCACAGCATACTGCAGGCAGAACCTTCAGAATTACAGTACATAATAGCGGGAATGGGGGTGGGTTTGGTGATGAACCTTGTTGGAAGACAAGTGTATTACAAGTGTATTTTTACTGTGATATGTTTGAAGTATATTTTTGATTTTTTTAAACATCACTTTACTTAGTAAGTGTCACTGCTAACAGTAGAGCATTGGAGAACAATTTTTTAGTACATGGCTATAAATATAAATAAACAGAAGAAGTACCTTCTATTAAAAAAAATGATTCCCCACCAAAAGTAATTAGTATCTAATTTCCACTGGGAAGAAGAATCTTTAAGCAAAGCGTAGGGGATTTAAATAATGTAAAGGTGTACAGAAATGTTTTGTTTGCCTTCATAATTTGTTCAGAAGCACTGAAATACGAGATTATACTTGTTCACAAAATTAGTCAAAAACATTAATTATCCAAAAATGCAAACGTGACAAGCACTGTTCAACATCATAGTAATCTTTCTCAGTTTTCTTTTCAAGCATCTTCTGCTGCTGCTCCTCTCCTTTGCCAGAAAGCAGTTTCACAATCAAGTAGGCTATTATTTAAGTGGAACCACAATGGGGAGGGAGAGTTACCCTTGAATAACAATGTGAAATCAGTAAGCTTCACAGTTTTCAAGTGTTATACAAAGTAAGCAGCATCCTAAAGAATAAAGATAAAATATATTAAGGGTGAAGTGGGTGAAATGAAAAACATGTTTTGATGGCTTCACCAAAATAATGGTATATAAATTAAATCAGTATTTAGTGTCAAGAAATCAGTAAAACAGTGGGGCAAAAAGCAGCACCTTCTCCATTTTTGGGACCCTTACATTTTAAGTATAACTGGATTATTTGTCTTCAGACTATTAGCTATCCCTTAATCAAGTACAGGAACTAGTTCTCCCCTCTGAGCAGAAGGAAGACGGAAATACAAAAATCCTCAGAGGAACGCATTGTCTTTAGTTACCGTATTTTTGTTTATATTTTTGTAACTTGAAGTATATGATCAAAGCTCTTGGTTAAAATACAGTACTTATATTTGTCTATCTTGTTGTGAAGAATGGTTGATTCCAGTTGCGTATCATCCTATATGATGCTGTGTTTCAGAGGAAGTCAGGCAGATTATGCATGGTTGAGGGCTGAGGACAATGGTTTTGGAACAAAAGAAACCTGAGAAAAAAGACAGATCTAATCTGTGAAGAAGCATATAAAAAGACAAACTTCTAAAGGCCTAGATTTTTCTTGTCGTCAAGTCTGAGAAAGTTGATTTATTTCCTTTACCACATCCTACTTCCATACCTGCTATTATGTTGCAAGTTACCACACAATGCTGTTTGGGGACCCCTGCGTGGGGCGTTAGGTGATATGCATGTGGGGGCAGATTTAAGCTGGTTGGTAGAATGTGGTGTATCTTATACCATGGGGAATAGTAATGAGTAGATTGGCCATGCTTACTGTGTCTGATAGGAATTGTAGTTCAGCAACATCTGGAGGGCCAGAGGTGCCTCACACCTGGCCTATGGTATAGCAGAGAAGAAGACATCAAAATGGATTATACTGGTCAGGATGATAAAATGGAAAAACCCTCTTGAATGAAACCCAAAGTGTATAATGAACTTTTAATATTATAATATCACCTAAGTCTTACGCCTGGGATAGGATAAAAATAGTAAGTAAATTAAAGCACAAACAATGTAATTTGCTAATTACAAGTGAAGATACCAAAAGTAACCTAATTGTTTCCCATACAAATCAACAAGTGGTTGTGGATCCGTAGGATTAGTCTGCTCCTTGTTTCTTAGAGCAAATGGGAGAGGCACCTGTTCACAGTTATTTTCAATCTGCTCTCCCCTCCCCCAAATACTCTCTCTCTCTCTCTCTCTCTCTCTCTCTCTCTCTCTCTCTCACACACACACACACACACACACACAAACCAGATTTGTAAATGGCCCCTTAGCCTCCCTAGCATCAGTAAAATGGATGTTGCAGCAGGAGATGTGTGATTGAAGGAGTGGTTTGGTGGAATGGGCTTCCACACCACATTTCTGCCTTGAACTCAGTTTGTGGCTTTGAACAAGTTGCATATCTCCATCTAGTTCAGCATTCTGTTTCCAGCCAAATACCAGAATGCTTACAAAAAGGGCACGAGAGTATTTCCCTGTTAAACCAGAAACTGGTATTCAGGGGTATACTGCATCTGCACATGGAGGTTCTGTTTAATACAGTTGATAGGAAAGATTTTTATAAGTGGTGCAGGCAGGCAGAAGGAGCTTTGGATAGGTCAGGGAGAAGTGAGTGAAGCTGTGATGGGATTAGCTTTAGAAGATTATCAAGATTTATGCAATCCTAATTCTTTTAGAGTCACTAGTTTCTACTTGTAATTATCTAACTGGTAAGATAATACATATTTGACTGACACCAACTACTCCTCCAGCCTATAACTACTGAGCCCAAGTTTATTTTTCCTTTTGAGAAGACAAATACAACTCGTTTTTGAAAGTGTTTCAACTCTATGAATCTTCCCACTTTGATTGTATTGCTTTGCTTGTCCAAATGCAGTGGAGATCAGCTAAATGGCTTGCTATGTTACGTTTCCCATGAGGTGAAGGATCACAAAACTATAAGTATCACAGCTGCTTCTGCTTACTGAGGCCAGTAATGAGCCAGAAATTGGCCAGGAATTCTAATATTGTGGATTGGTCAGCGTGCAGAGAGTAAGACAAACAGAAAAACTGGATACACATTTCCTCCTCTCCATACAGAGGGGAGGCTAATAGAAAGATGGCTATCTTCACCTTGGATCTAATCTAACTGAAGTAAACATAAAGATCCCCCATTTTCTTCAAGTAAGCTTTGATTTACATTCTAATTGCCACTGTAAAACATTTTATATGTGCTGTGCATAATTTGACAACACGGTTCCCAAACAAACTGAGGGAACACGTCATTTAATTTTATCTACTTTTGCTTATAAGACTATGGCTGAATTACCGGTACATTATCTGAGCATAAAGCTTGTAGGGCTGCGCTTTGTTGTAGATGTGGTCCATTTTAATTTCAATAACAAGTGAGAGATAACTGTTATATCATCGTTTTAGTTTTTCACACCTTTTCACTTCTGTATAAGTGGGAATTTCTGAAACAGATGCATCTACCTACTTGAGCTTTAAAATATTCAGAGAGCATTTAAGGTGCATGTTGGTATCAGCTATTGTTAGTGTTTCTGTTGGCATTGTTATTCTTGAATCTGAGTTGGATCTGAGTACTAATGGAACTGACATATACCGGTATTTACTCAGTGCTGGTATCAATTTTGAGGGGTGGGGGCTCAGTAATATTCTTGTAATCCTCACCAAAGAGAGCTTATCAGGAAATGGGGTGGGCGGCAGTTCTGGCTGCCCAGTACTCAGCCTGGTGCAGAAAAAAGTGCAAGATGAGGCAGTTGTAGTACCCCCCCACTAATTCTACTGAGGCCTGATGTTATGTACTTTAGGAACAGGGCCCAGAAGCATTGAAGGGAATAAAGATGGTGGTGGCTGTAGTCACCTTGCCCAGTTCTTCTTGTAAGGAAAGATGAGCCCTGCTGGATCAAGCCAATGATCCATTTAGTCCAACAGCCTATTATCACAGTGGCCAACCAGATTGGGAGCCTGCAAATAGGATCTGAGTGCAACAGCATTCTGCCCACCTGCAATTCCCAGCAACTGGTATTCAGTGGATGTAGAACGTAGTCATCATTATAACCCACCTACTCTCAGCAGCCAGAAGCCTCATAGCCAGACACTGGAGAGAGACCTGCCAGGAGTGAACATGGAACAATGGTACCAAATTGTATGGGAAACAGCCTTACTAGAAAAGCTAGCCAATAGACTGAAAGTGACAGTGGGACAAATAGAGGAGGATGCCTTCACCCCAGTATGGCTCCCCTTTATCATGTACGCAGCCCAACAGTTCTAGTTACAGGTAGGTAGCCATGTTGGTCTGCCATAGTCTGAAGAAGTGTGCATGCACACGAAAGCTCATACTGTACCAATAACAAACTTAGTTGGTCTCTAAGGTGCTACTGGAAGGAATTTTTAAATTTTGTTTCGGCAGCCCAACAGGACAACAAGAACCCACTGACAGCATACGAAACAATCTGGCTAACTTGACCCAACAACTCCCCACCCCATGCAAACAAATCTCACTGCAGCCAACTAAACACAACCAACCATGCCCTGGGGCCCCCACCCAACCACTTTCACCATCAAGGAAACATAATGAACAAACAGAAAGAGAACCTACCCAATGATGCTGACATAACCCCCCGCCCCGAGATGTAAAATTTCCAGAAATTTTGAAGCTCGGGAAAAAACCCAGGTTTTTTTCGGGGGGAAACGGAAATTTTCAGAAAAATTGAAAAAAATGTTACATTAGCACTTCTTTTTTCTTTTCCAGATTGAAAGTCATTCTGTTACTTTAGAAACATAAAATATAACTATGGACAATTTTAATGGGCATAAAATTATCACAACTAGCATATTAAAAATAGTGTATCCAAACAATTATTACAAACAGAATTTACTTTTAAAATAATATTTATTTGTATTTGTAACATATGGAGCAACAATCTCCTGAACTGTTTACTAGTTTATGTGGAACAAAACATTTTTTAAAAATCCAGAAGTAACAATTATTCATACTTCCTCTCCACAGTATTTAAAAAAAACATTCTCATAAAAAGAACCGAAGAAGGAAGTGGGACTAAGTTTCAATGAATGGGCATGAAATTTAATCAGAATCATTTTCTGAGCTGTAATTAAGTATATACTTTCAGGCCCTTTTTGTTGCTCTATGTTTTCTTCCAGTGTTTTGAGGCCTAGTGAAAAGTAACAGAACCAATGCATACCACACGCATGCAAAAACAAAACTGAAACCTTTTTCTTTTCTGGTGACACCACCACCTCCTAAAGGAAGAAATGTATCTTGTTCTTGCATTGGAGAGTTCAGTTTGTAACCTAGGACTTGCTCACAGAAATTAGAATAATCTGATACCATACATATTTTTAAGAAATGATTTATAAAATATGTGAACCCCATATCTTAAAATATTTTATTCATCATGTTCAAATAAAACATTCCATGATCTATTTTTTATTTTTTCAATTTTTTCAATTTTTCGGAAAAATACAAAAAAGACTTCAGGAAAAAACCCAGTTTTTCCTGAATTTTTTTGGGGTTTTTCCCGGCCTTCACATCTCTACCCCCCCCTAAACACTAAGTATAAGAATATAAGTTTACCACTTCCTCTCCTCCTTTTTCTTCTTCCCCAACCTTATTCTGTATAGAACACTAATGTCTCACATCATATGTAACTGATATATGAAAAAGACATTACAACCCGAGAAAAGTGACAGTGCACGTACTTTTGTAAACAAAGAAAATCTTCAATAATAATTTAATATTTCTTTTTTTAAAAAAACAACAACATAGTCATCATGGTCAGTAGTGCCAAGCCCTAAAAATGTTTACTGTTTACCTTTTTTAATGAAAGCATGTCAGTATCAGCTGCAGCAGAAATAGGAAAAGTTCAAAAAGTTGTTAAAATAATTTGAGAATGGCTTAGAATTGTTTTTTTCAAAATTGAGAATTTAATTTGTCACTTTTCTTTTTTGTTGCATTCATTTCAAAGAGCCTTTTTGTTCAGCCACACAGCTGAAGAACTCTAAGAGCTAAGGTATGCTCCACAAATAAGTCCTTTAAGGAAATATGAAACCTTCAGTAAAACCACAGGGTCCAGTAACATAGCATTTTGAGTATATTTTTGTGGCAGAATAACAGCACGGAACTATCAGATGAGCTAATAAATTAGTTTGTACTGGAAAGCTCTTTACATACATGCCTACATGCCAAATCCAAGATTGGGAATGTCTAGCTCAAAGAACCTTGACACGCAAAATCTGTACTGTACTCTTATTGTGCTTTGAGTCCTGCCTACAATGGCAAGGTTGTCACTGAATCGCTTGCTATTGCTGAACTAAAACTGGAAAACACAGTTTGTGGATATTTCATATCCTGCACAATCCTTCCTTGGCAGTGTCCCGCTTCTTTGCAAAAGGGTGCAGAACTGTGTTTGTTTGTTTGTTTGTTTGCAAGGAGTCTGATGTTTGGGGAAATGTGTCCCTGCTGCTAAGGCAAATGGGAAACTGCTCCTTCACTTCAGCCCAATCACACATTCTTATCTAGGTACTGTATTCAGCTGTGTATCTGATTATGCAGTTTTCTCTATATTATATTTCCGCTACACACAGCTAGAGGTGGACTGGGGCATAGCGCTGAAGATAAACGAAAACACTAGTGCAATGTGACAAGGGAGGAAGCATCAGCCTTGGAAATGAGGAAATGTTCCATCTTCTCCCACATTTAGAGTGAGGGCAATGGGACACTTTGCTTACTCTCAGTGAAAGTGACATATAGATTAGATTGGATTAGATTTAGTCAGTTTATGTATTGCTGTACACAAAAGAAGTTCCGAAGCAATTTGCAGAGATAACATACAATATGCAATAAAAATCCATTAAAATGAAACAAAAACTTTAATACAGTATAGGCAAATTTGACTAGCCACGGGGTACAATAACATCAAGATGTTTGCTATAGGATCCCTAATTGCCTGGGATCCTAAAGTGAAGAAACTGTTTCAAAGCCACTGGGGTAGCATGAGACTCTTAATCTTAGGGTCATGGGTTTGAGCCCCTTGTTGGGCAAAAATATTCCTGTATTGCAGGGGGTTGGACTAGGTGGCCCTTGTGGTCCTTACAGTTCTATGCTTCTAAGTAGGACAAAATTGCACCACTGCATCTGTACATCAGGAGACAAATAGATGCAAACATTTGTAGGAGTGGAAGGTAGGTTTTTGGAGTGTGAATATTTTAGCATTCTGTGAAACAGGGACATTTGTAGTAACAATCAAACTTCGCAAAATGTTCAGTTCCTTACACTTATCTTTGTCATTTTGCACATTCAGAAGGAACAACCATCAAACTCCCAAAGAACAAATTTGGCTGCTTTGCAACAAAGCACAGATACAGATTTAAGAAAGAAATAGTCATGAATCACGATTTTACACTTTGCTTTATTTACTTGTACTGCCCAAGACACACACAGTGGACATGTACCATATGAAAGTATTTAAGCCATCTCTGGCATTGGTGTTCAGAAGCAGGGAGAGAATGGTTTAAATCTGCTTCCTCTACAGATGTTGGCAAGACCTTACTTCACCAGAAGTTAAGAAAGTAAAGAAGAATGTAGCAAGTGACAAAAAGGCATAAATTAGTTTTCCATTTTCAGAGAGCAGATGATGGTGTGTTATAAATTTGACGTGTCTGTCACTTCATGGACACGTTTGCCTATTTATTTTATAATAAATTACTTCTGGCATCTGGAACAGAGTTCACATTTGCTTACTGCATTGAAAAGCTATGAACTTTACTGTTTCCAGTCATAAAAAAATATCTACGGAAACTAGGAAACTAATATTAAGGAGAAAGATGTCATTTATGGGATCACCTGGGATTTCTGTCCTATGATTGATCTTCTTGGCTCTTAGTCTGTCATCTCCTTTTAACTGATTTCCCTCTTCCCTGGGCAGAATCCAATAAAAGTTAGTAATGACTAAATGCCAGTGAAATAAAAGATACTGAACTTAGTCAGAACAACTTAGTCCTCTTTCTGTTGCTTTCGGTTGGATTCCATTGTGGGTAACTTGCTGGATTTCATCTATTGCCTTTGCCCCATTCTTCCTTCGGTTCTTCATGTTAGGAAATATGTAAGGATAGGCGTAGGGGTGGGAGGCAAAATACGTCATGCAGTATTTCAACATAAATAATAATAATTTTTAGTATGTAATGTTGGGAAATAGTCAAGGGAGTGTTCCAGGCAGCTGCGACTGGGAGGTGGTCCACAAGCTATTATTTATACATACATACATACATACATACAGAACCATTCATGTCCATTGTGTTACAGAATTCCATTAGTAATCAAAGAAAAACCACACAATAGATTTCTGCCCTTTTATTTTTGATCACATGAAAAATGATTTTTGGTACTCTTTTGTATGTTCTAGATTGTTTTTATTAAGTCAGTTTTTCAGGCACAGAAACATTTTTAGATGGAAAAACAAGAAGGAAAGGAAACTGATCTTAATAATGATCTGGCCCATGGAGCCAAAAAAAGCCCCCTCCCCTATTTTAAGGGAAAGGAACTGAAAGTCACATAACTTAGTTGCAGCAGCCTTCTTTTGTATTTGAGGTACCATTTAAAATGACAGCAACCAAATATTGTAAACATTTGTATTTAAAGTAACTGTCATAAAGTTAACCACCTAATTCAATTGCTCCCAGATGTTTTCCCCCATGGACCATTTGAAAATTGCTGAGGGTCTGGGTCACTTAATGATTGTTCTGACTGTTGTAACAATTGCAATTCCATAGAATTCAAATTGGAATACAACAAAATGCAAAGTAACAAATAAAAGAAGTGATAAAACTGCAGTTAAAATTCAATATGAACATTCAATATCTTCAGCCACAAATACCCACAGCCACAGGAACCTGGGTGTAGCCAAGGGGGGCAGGGGGGCAACTGTACCCCCAAATCAAGTAAATTAATAAAAATACTTAACTAACTGACCAAGTGCATCACAGATAGCTCAGTTCTGCACCCCCCCAAACATAAAGCCTGCCCCCAGCTATGCCCATGCACCTGAATGAAGAGTTAGAATGAGTTATTATAAGATTCAGTTCTGTCAGAGCAAAGGGACTTCAGGCAGATTGAAACAATAGATTTACAACGCATCCAGTGCACATTTAAATCACATGGCTTTGCCAAAAGAATCCTAGGAATAGTAGTTTACCCCTCATAGAGCAAAAGTCTCAGCACCCTTAGCAAACTCCAGTTCCCAGAATTCTTTGGGGGAAGCTATTTACTTTACATTTGCATTTAATGTGCTTTAAATGGTCTGTAGTGAAGAGTGAGAATGAGTCAGGCCAGAAAATAAGTATGACCTGGAATTATTATAGTTAAGAAAGTCAACACATATTGGCAGTTTTGACAATCATATGCTAAAAAGGTTTTTGTTTTTTTTAAAAAAAGCAAAACAGTTGGGTTTTTTAAATTTTTTAAATTTATGAATGTATAATCCACACTTTCATTTAAAATGTGGAATAGAACAAGGTGGAATACAACATATAAAAACAAAATTCACAAAGATATTCCTAAAAATATCATTAAAAACATCAAATTACAACGAACACTTTAAGTAGATCTGTTTAAAACAAGTTTCAAGCAGGTTGTATTAATGACACAATACAAGCAGTGTACAGTGGTATCTTGGTTCTCAAACTTAATCTGTTCTGGGAATCTGTCCAACTCCCAGAACCATTTGAAAACCAAGGTGCAGCTTCCAATTGGCTGCAGGAGCTTCCTGCAGTCAAGCGGAAGCCGCATTGGACGTTCAGTTTCCGAAAAACAAACAGGAACACAAGCTGATTTGTTGGACAACTAAGTGTTTTGAGAACCAAGGTACCACTGTACTGACATTTTTTAAAAAAAGAATAATCTTTACCTTAAAAAGAATCAGGTGGCAACAAATGCATTTTCTCGAACAGCATGCATAAATGCTTCCTGTAAAGTGATTCTGTTTAACCTCCTGGTTTAGACATTTTCTCACAGCAATGTGAAGGGATTAAGGCCTAGGTTTCTTCCATACATCTGCAGGAGTCACAAAACTGAACACTTATGTAGCACTTTCCAAAAGTGGCTTTGCCAGTTTTTCCTCAAAAGTACAGCAGTGGGAAACAGAGGAAACAGACAACCACTCAAGTATTCATAGAAAACAAATTCTAAGTAACCAGTATATACATCTCGAAATGACAGCTCTGCACCAAATGGGACCATTTGTCTATTGGTGGCTATTAATTCAGACGTAGTCTATCGTTAAGCACCAGGACATAAAATAGGGAGGGGTGGTGCCTTCATACTCGCTTGAATGCTTCCTATAGGTATCGGGCTGGTTTCAGTTAGAAATAGGATGCTTAATTAGAAGGACCGGACAGTGTTCTCGAAGCTGAACTGAAGTTTGGCCAAACTGTGAGAGGCAGTGAAGGATAGGCATGCCTGGCGTGCTCTGGTCCATGGGGTCACGAAGAGTCGGACACGACTGAATGACTAAACAACAGTCTGATCCAGCAGGGTTCCTGTTGAGAAGCTCTTAATGTAAGGTAAGGGAGCAGGATCTAAAATCTCAGCCAGGCTGAGACAAGGCTGAGTTAAAACTCAGGCAATGGAAGGGAAATCTGACTAAACGGTCAATGGAGACTCAGTGGATCTGTTTCCTCTTAGCAGCTCTTGTTTTTGTCTTTGGAGAGTGCAGGTGGTGGGGAGATTCGGAGGCAGCCAGTAATCCAACTGTGAAGTGTGCGCAGGGAACAAACAGTCCGTCTCTGTGGGAGAAACTTGCCAAGTTATTAGACCACAGGCTGTGAGTTGTCATATGGAAAAATTAAACAAGTTTGTAGTTGTCTATATTTGCATTTTGTACACACACTCTTTCATACACACACACACACACACACACACACACAGTATGTGTGTGTGTATATGTATGTGTGTGTGTGTGTGTGTGTGTGTGTGTGTGTGTGTGTATATATATATATGTATGTATATATATATATATATATATATATTCATTCTGAGGGATGGTTCTGCCATTCAGCCTGTAATGCAAGTGTCACTCCTATGAATACCTGAGTTCTGCTAACTAAGCAGTTCAGAAATAAAGGGCACTTTAATATTGTAGCGTTCGAAACAAGCAACATTGATCATGGGATTGCAATGCTCTGGAATGAAGGCAGCTCCTTTGAATAAAGCAGGGCTAGGGAGGAACCTGGGGTCTTTCAAATGTGGTTGAATTATAACTCCAACAATTTTTACTGGACATGCTGTCTGGGGGTGGTGGAAGTTCAGCAACATTTAGAGGACCACAGATTCCCCACCCCTGCTTTTGGAATACACATAAGTGATCTTGAACAACTTAAATTCCACAAGCTCTCTGTCCTAGAGTTTGATGTGTTCCCATCATTTCTGTTCAGGTACTTTATCTGCATATGGTTGAAGTGTTTACAGAATAGTTCCTTAGATGCTATAGAGCTTTTGTTCCTTGGCAGACTGGTATTTTGGATCTGTGTTTCCTATCAAAAAGACAGTAATTTACTACGTCTTGTACAGTCTTTATCACCAATACAGATTGGAACATGGCACAAAAATAACAGATGTAGCTGGCTGCATACATTAGTGCTCAGTCATTTTAAAATGTGGTCGAGGTGTATTGTTTTTATGCATGTGTTTTGCTAAGACATCTGATAGGGGATAACTTAATTTATAGTACTCCTATTAATTACATGTTTTGTTATTAATATTCCCTGCAGCCTCACTCAAAAACATGTGCCAATTTATCCGAAGCATTTTCTTTTTAAGGAAGCAGTCTGGTGTATGTTGTTAAAACTATATATATATATATATATTCAAGGTCCCAGTTTTGAATATTTGTGGCTTTGCCTCTAGTTACATATCAGACAGGCACCATCTTTATTGTCTTTTCAGCACCAATTGAAGACCATCGTTTTCCAATAAGCCTTTTTTAAGTGGAGATCTTCATCCCAGTCTGTGGCTATACTGTATTGGATTCAATTTTGTTTCTGCATTCAAAATTGTTTTTAATTGTTTAATTAAAGAGCAAGCTATGTGTAAGGGATTACAACATATGCACTAGAAAAAAAGTTTCAGCTTGCATGACTTTTCAGAATACTGTAAAATTTAATTCAGCAACAAACAATCATAAAAGATTAGTATTTTTTCCAGAAAGAATTTTAACAGTATGGTACACAGTAAACAAAAGACTGTACACATTTTATGGTTCTGTCAGTATATATGCTTCATATGAACTCCTTATCATTAGATTGTGACAACTATGTTATAGATTACCTGTGATGAAATCTACAAAGTGAAAAAACAGGCCAGCAAGGTCAGATTGGTACCCAGGAACAATCTTCTACAGAACAGACCTAGAAGAGAAAATGACCACCACTTGTAATTTACAGTCAGCGGTTAAGACCACTCAGCTGTACCATCAATGATTTACAGTCCGTCCTGGTCAATGACATTTCCTTTTAACAGGCCTTGGATTCCAGACCTGAATTCATTCATTCATTCATTCATTCAATTTAAAAAAATTCTTACCTGCCCTTTATCCAGGGTGGAATATGCACAGCACAAACCATTTTAAAAATCCAATTAAAACAGGGTAAAACTTATCAACAAACAGCCTCTTAACCTAAACCTGCTATTTACCAGCAACAACATGACACTCAAGAGAGTTATAGACCCAGATGCCAGCCCTGCCCAGAAAGCTGCCCTGACAGCACTATTACAGGACCTGATAATGTCCTCCACAGCATCTAAGGATGATGTGTAAGCAGTTACGGTATTTGCCGACAGTGCCCTTTGGCCTGTTTTTGTAAAATGCAGATATCAAGAAGGAGGAGGCAACAAATGTGACTTCAGAAATAGAAAGCCAGTGGGGAAACATTTCAGCCTGCCAGCACACACTCTGTAACTAATCTTAAGATGGCCCTCTTTGAACAAAAGATCTTCAAAGGGAGACAGCAGCAGGGAAGCTGCTGAATTACAATACATCAAGAGGTTCAGCACCATCAGCTGCAGATTGAATCTCCACAATGGATTTTTATCACACTACATGTGTCAATTGGCTTACAATTCCAGGATGTCTCTATTGTATTTTTTTGTTGTTGTTCTTTTTGTAAATAGCTACTGTTACTAAGGGGTACCTTTACCTTTACCTTTACTGTTACTAAGGTACGGTAATTATCACTGTCCTTATTTTTCTGGGTCTCATCTCCTTCCGACCTCTGCTTACAATCACCCCCCCTACATTTGGATATGTACACACACCACAGGTACAAATACCTGCAACTGAGGATAGCACCATGCTTCTGATAAAGTGATCCAGAAAAATGTATGAGGTAATCAATTTGCTCCTCTTTAAGATGCCACAAAAAGGGACCAGGGTGGCACTGTGAGTTAAATCACAGAGCCTAGGGCTTGCCAATCAGAAGGTCAGCGGTTCGAATCCCCGCCACGGGGTGAGCTCCCATTGCTCAGTCCCTGCTCCTGCCAAACTAGCAGTTTGAAAGCACATCAAAGTGCAAGTAGTTAAATAGGTACTGCTCCGGCGGGAAGGTAAACTGCGTTTCCATGTGCTGCTCTGGTTCGCAAGAAGCAGCTTAGTCATGCTGGCCATATGACCCAGAAGCTGTACGCTGGCTCCCTCTGCCAGTAAAGCAAGATGAGCGCTGCAACCCCAGAGTTGTCCGTGACTGGACCTAACGGTCAGGGGTCCCTTTACCTTTACAGTACCTTTAAGATGCCACAAGACTCTTCTGCTTTTGCTACAAGAGACAAAGATAGCTATCCCTCTGGAAATAATGAGGAAATTTGTTTGTGGGTTGAGGGAACAGCATAAGCTTCAAGCCTCTCCCCCCCACACCATACCACTGTCTGGGGAATGGGATGGCTAATGAGAATACAGAGGGTAGATCAGTGTGAAAGTCTCAGAACTTAGGACAGTGGCAGGGATGTTATCCATAAGTTGTTTCTTCATCCTCACTCACTTGTTATTTCACATCACAGTTACATCGGGTGTTTGTTAATTTTTAGACTAAGATCTGGTGCCAGAGCCTGATTCTCCAGTTGCTGTTTTAGTCCTATGAAGAGCTGTGAAAACAGCCTGTAACAGCCTGATTACAAGCTTCTCAGCAACATTTTGCTCTAGCTACGCAGATGATGGGGCTGCAGCACTGTGGCTAACAAAGAAGTCATTTATAAGTGTTGCTGTTTTTATGACTTGATGCCTCCCTTGTTAAGGGTTTCGTTATCTCCTCTGCCCTCTGCTCCTGCTGCTATGCCTCTCCCAACCAGATGCAAGTTCATTAGCACTTTCTGCAGTCAAGCTTGTCTTTAAACATTTGTTTTCTAACAAAAAGTTACATTGGGGATTGTACAATCTGGCAGTTGAGCAGTTTTAAATGGTGCTGAATAATTTACTGAAAAGAGATCCTACAGAAATTAGTCCAGTTTTTTAACCCTAAAATGTACAAGGTTCTGCATATTGATATGTTGCCAGGTCTTCCTGAATCTAGCTGCTTTAGATCTGCTCTAAAGTTCAAAAGCTGCATACAAGACTGATTTAAGGCTCTTCAATACAATGCTGCATGAAACCACAGCGAGTGCTTACGAGTCACATTTTTGCTTTGGAGTTTGAAGCTGAACTGTTGACTCCTGAGCAGCGATGTTTCCTGCTGTCTAAGCTAAAATGGCGGTTGAGGGCTTGTTCACAATTCAAGTTGGTGAGGTGAAAATGTGGACTGAATATATTGCTAGCTGAGTTGGGCTTGGGAGTTGTGTTTCACCACAACCAACCCTTGTAGTTCAGTCCACATTGACCACCACCCTGGTCAACCCACTTTCAGCAGCTTTGGGCTGTCAGAGCTGGCCCAACACAAGCTTGGCTGCCGGAGACAATGGACCAGATGGTGCACATGTGCAGAAGCCAAGTACTGTAGATCGGCAGTTGAATCTTACTGCAACACTTGCAACACTTATTTCATCCTAGCTTAAGGGATGAAGGGCTGGCCACGTAGTGTATCTAGGCCTGTCCTCTTAACACCCCACTGTCGTTCCCCACTCCCAGGCACCGGCTATTGAGGAAAAAGCTTCACTCTTTTCTAGGCATCACCTATGCATGGGTCAAATTGCAAGTTGTGCTTGTGCATATGACACCCCAAGCAAACACCCGCTTACCTTTATGCAGTCCTCTTTTTGTCACTGAGCTAACTTGGTCATGTGCCCCAAGATAACACTTGTGTGGGAGAACACTAAATTTACAATTCAGTCCAAGTTAAGCCCTTTTAACTGATTTCAGTGGGCGAGAGTTTAAGAATGGTCCGTACCATATTCATTGAAATCCAAAGCACATGCTTCGCTTTGGCTGGATCAAGCTAGAATGTATTGCTTGGCGTTGGTTAGCCCAGGAAGCCTTGTCTGTGAAAGTCCAAAGGTCAGCTCAGTTTGGATCCTAAGAATACTACACTATCTAGTGGCTCTCCACGTGGAGCAACTGCAAAGAGCAGTGAGAATTCCTGGTTCTATTCCAGGTGACACTCTACTAATCCTGCATACATTTTATACTCCTTGCATTTTCACTCATTCTTCTTTTGCACTTCTCTGTCATTCTGACTGCTGTGTTCCTTGCAACAGCATATAGAAGAAGAAGGGGTAGGCTCAGTGATCGAACACATGCATTGCAAGTGCAGGGTCCCAGGTTCAGTCTCACATCTCTGGGCAGAGTTCGGGAAGACTCCTGTGTGAAATCCTAGAGAGGCATTGCCTGTCAGGGTAGAAGACACTGAGCTAAGTGCACTAATGGTCTGGTACATGCCTAAATGCTGTGGAACTGGGAGAAGAGAAGACATTCCTGAACGCCTTTATTAAAACAACAGTTTCATTCTCCAGTTTAGTTGTTTTCCGTCATCATAAGCAGGGCAAAATTACTGAAGAAGAGCATGTTTTTGTGGGACAAAGTGAGGAATTTAGAGTGATTGAAGTACAGGCAGGCCAGCAAGCACCCTCTTAATTGTTTCCCCTGCCTCAAGATGCTCAGCTTTTATTAAAATAATTGATGTAGGCAGCTATCCATTTGAAATCTAGTTAGCCAGGATTGCAAGCAAGTTATCAACTGTGTGAAATAAACAAATTAAGCTGACAGCTCTTTAGAGGGTGTAGGAATGTACTATTGCATTGATACAAGCCATTATATTTGGTCATTGAGTTATACGTTCAAATCATTAAGCTTTACCATTTTATTATATTGCTTAAACTGTTCTGCATTAGACGTTATCATATGCATAGCAGCAGGACATATTTTACGCAAATATGTGCATACCAAGGTGAGAGAATTTGCATAATTATTAACAGATCCCTTTGGGTAGGACGGCTGGTTCTACCTTAAGTATATAATTTCCTTGCAAAGTGTTGCATGGGCCACTTTGATTTCTTGAAGACGAGGGAAATATCACAGTCTCTTTATGAGATTTGTATAAAGATAATCTAAAGCCAGAAGTAATTAGTGGACTATTTATAATTTAAAAGATAATCTTATTTTTCTTCTCAAAGTCCCTGGGTTGCTTAAATCAATTATACTGTGATGATGTTTATTACATACCTCATAAGCTCTGGCCCTTATTCTGCAGCACATACCCTTAGCACTTTTTTTTAAGTTATCTATGCAGACTACAGTGGTACCTCTGGTTATATACACTTCAGGTTACATACGCTTCAGGTTACATACTCCACTAACCCAGAAATAACACTTCAGGTTAAGAACTTTGCTTCAGGATAAGAACAAAAATCGTGCTCTGGCGGTGCAGTGGCAGCGGGAGGTTCCATTAGCTAAAGTGCTGCTTCAGGTTAAGAACAGTTTCAGGTTAAGAACGGACCCCCAGAACGAATTAAGTACGTAACCAGAGATACCACTGTACCGCTTTCTCAACAGAATACCTCTTGATGTTTGAGCATCAGTCCTTAGTTGCAAGTCCCTTCAGAGTCCCCCAATAAAGAACCTTGATTGAAAATATGTCAGAGCCGAGTAAAATTTTGTTATAGCTGTCTGTGTTCAGTGAGTTTTTTCACCTCTGTGAGACTCTCACTTCTCTTTTCTTTTTTTCTGGTGGGAAGAGGGTACAGAAACAGCGGCCTCTTTTCTTCTGAAGCTTTTGCTGCTGAAAAACAAGTAAATATCCCTTTGGAATAATTAGGTCCTGAAGACTTTGGTTTAGGTTGGTAAACAATGCAAAGGAAGAATTCAAAGAAACACTCCCCACTCCCATATGCTGTGGCATGTTTTGTTCCATCATCTGATTCACGGGGTTCAACTGGAGGCCAGGAAAGCTGGATATGAATTTCTCTTGTGGTGTAGAGATAGTCTCATTTTGAATTAGAACATTTTGGACCAGGGAGACTGTAGCTACTATGGGTTTTGCTGAGAGTTTTGTCTCTTACAATTTGTCTGCAGTTATAGAACCAGTTTAAACATCTGTGTTGTATATATACAATATATATAATCCAGTCTTTGGGCTGCAGCATCATCAATATGTGGGTGACTCATATTTCTACCTCTTGTTTCCACCCACTCATTCCTGGGAGTCTGTTGAACTATTGAACTGGTGTCTGGAGGCGGTTTGGGGATGGATGAGACCGAACAAACTGAGGCTTAATTGAGACAAGATAGAGATGCAGTGGGCGGGAAAACTGACTAATCTGGATGCAGGTTTGCAACTGGTCTTGGATAGGGTTGCACTTCCCCTGAAGGGCCAAGTCACAGCTTGGTCATTCCCCCTAGCTTTGGTTGGTATGCCAGCTATGACCTGTCTAGTGAGGGCAGATCTAGTCTTGGTTACTCATGAACAACTGACATCTAGGCTAGCTGCTGGGCATTCAGGTTTTATGAGGCCACTTTTGAAGATGGCTCAGAAACAATACAAGTATTTCAACAGGTTTTGTTGCTTACTCTTAAAGCTGTGCTAAAAATGTTTTATGTGCTTAAACTGATTTTAATGGTGTGTTGCTATTGTTGCTGTTACTATTCTTGGATGATACAGTTGTTTTAAAGGTGTGTAGTTTTTTGAAAGATGTAAAGAGATTGCAAAAGAGGTGTATCACATATATGTTGTTCTTGTGTTCTTATGTTTTACAGAAGTCACCTTGGGAGTGCTCTGTCCTAAATGGCTACCTAAAAGTACTAGAATAAATAAAATGTACACACTTGTAAAGATACATACAAGATTTGCCTGCAAGCAATCAGAGACATGAACCTATGCTGTAGTTGGAACAATAATTGAAAAGGTTATATTTGGTGCCTTTGTGAGGGTGTGTTTATTTTATAAGTAGTATCATAGTCTCTTCTGGGTGACAACTGCCATCAGCTCAGAATCTTTCTTGGTTGTGTAGACCAAACTGGCTTGCCATTTGCTCCATATTTCTCCAAAGGGGCCTGACTATATTGTCTGAATGAATCATTTTCCCAAGAGAAAGATTTACGGTAGCTATCAAGCTGTTAGTATTCTTGACAGGCCATTCTTGCCAGAGCTTGGTTTCTGTGTATAAAAACCTTGTCACAGAAAGTAAAAAATAATGTAAATGCAAAGCTATGAAGCATGAATTACTCATAAAAAGTACCTTAACCAAAGTGGCAGAATTGAAATGAGTAAAGAGATACACACAAAATAAAATAAGATGTGTAGCAGTGTCAAATAGGAGGAAGTATGCAATATGATAAATCCTTTAAGGACTATGTATATACAGTAATTGACACTCATCTCGATGGTGAGCATGCATAAAACTGTAGTGTTCAGTGCTGCGGTTTAAAAAGGCCAAGGAATAACCAAATTGAATTGGGTTCCACATGTGTTATCCACTGCTATGAATGTATGTCTATTCCAGTATGCAAATTGCTTCAGCAAATGTTTGTTTGTTTGTTTGTCCTGGGATGTTGAACCTTACAACTTTGGAAAACTGTAATATTACACCTTCATAGTTACTTATAGTTTCTCCTTATGTCTTCAGTGTTGGCTGGGGGAAAAAACCATATGAGCTGTGTAGTGCCAAATTGGGCTTTGCTTCTGGCTCTTATAATATCTCCTGGCAAGCTCACTGACAGCTGGCACACATGAATCTCAAGTACAATGGATGCTTGGACCAATCACAGCCGGAGGAATGCAAAAGCAGCTCATAACCTATTTATCCAGACTCCCTGCAAATACACATTTCGACTCTTGCAAACAGGGCTACTCTATTAATGTTCTCAGATGTTCACACACTATATATAAATTTATTATTTTGGAAAAACCGTTTGAGGTTTTACGTGGGGACTAAAACATTTGTCAACACCTGAAATGGGGGGTGATGTGTAAAGATTTTCATGTAGCCTGTCTGAACGTTCTGGAAAGTTCTTAAAGGTGTAGGTTTTACAATAATGGAGTTGAATTGTGGATGGTGGTGGATCGGTGGAAGCCAGCCATATAATAAGCAAGCCTCTTTTGAGTAATTATTTGTACTGTGTGCTCTGCTCCTGGCTTGTGTATAAAAAATGAAAGACAAGATAGAATGGAGGAATATGGAATCTACATTTCAGGACACATTTGTCGGTCCCTTAAGGCCAACTATTTAGCAGCAGCTTATTGTCAAGCAATGAAGAGTAAAACAAAACAAAACAGTACATGTGCTCAATTTTTAATCATTTTTATTTTTCATCTTATTGTATAGTATATCCAAGAACACACTTTGAGTGTTGCTATGAATCTTGCTTTCACTCTGCAATGTCTTCGCACCCCTTTGAAACCTGAAATAGTGTCCCTTGATAACATACATATCAATCAGTGCTGAAAATGTAGAAGATATCTTTGTGCTAGGTGAATACGGTAGATTGAAATTTTTCATTGGAAAAGTATATCCAGATCTGGATCATTTTATCCAATTTGACATCCTTCATTTGTGATTTTTCTTTTAAAACAATATATTCAGTTCAAGCTGGAGAAAGCAAAATGATGTGATTCTACTGCTGAAAAGAGATTCTTTTTCTGTGGTCCATGACTCATGAGAGTGGCTGCAGCAGAGTGGCTTTTTAAGAATTTCATGGATAGCAGGCCATTCCTTTTGACCCCCTTTTCTGCTACCCTTTGTAAAGAGGGAGAACCAGGTTTCTTGTTTTCCCAACAGCTTTTGGAGAGTGGCATGTTTATTGTCCAGAGTCCTACCAGATTTCTGCTTGGACTGCAGTTTGATGCACTCTTACTTGTGAACAAGCCCCATTGACAGCCCAACTTGACATGATGTTAATTGTGTGAATGCAATTAACATGTGTGACTTTTGTATGTAAATAGCACCCGCAGGACTGGGGGGGGGGGCTTCTTTCCTCACCATAGTCCCAATAGTGAAGATTTTCCTTGAAATTCAAATAACATCTTTCAAGATTGTGCTAGGGGGAGAAAGAGTTAAACTCCCTCTTACCATCCCCCATTGTCCCAGGACTGCTCAAGCTTCCCTGTGGTTGTTATTTACATAACAAAAGTCATGCATGTTAATAATAATCATGCAATTAATGTCACCTCCAGTTTCTTCTGAATACTGTACTATAGATTTACCTCTGAATAAATAGGCTGAGGAGTGTCCTATACTGAAACATAATTGTACTATGGGAAATTTTAATGTTGATTTTAATGTGATAAGCAAACAAAAGAAAGCAAAATCAGATCCTTGTTTGATGTTACGCCTATGTGTAGGTTGAGTGGCTATGATCTGCATGGATGTTGGTAATGTGTAGTGAGGGGAAACACAGGAGAGTGCCCATCTGGGACTTTTTCAAAACAGGAGCTGATGCTGTAATCTGCTTGAGGATACTTGACATATCTTCTTGCTCTGGCAAGGGAATGAGGTGATAATGAGGCATTCAGGTTAGTTTGTGACAGATTAGTTTAGAGGAGTCATAGGATGAGGAACACAATCAAGCAGAGGATAGATGCTGTACTATATTCCTTTTCTCTTATGTGGCTTGTACTTCTCAGGGACAGCTTAAATGGTAGCATTTCTTTGCAACATTGCTTGCATTTCTCATGAAAAGCTAAAGGATGAATTTCAGCTTGCTGAAGGTATTTTGTTAAAGCTTGCTGTGTTAACCCTATGCAGTCAGAAGCAAGCACTACTGATTTCAATGGAGTTTACTTCCAGAAAACTCTGAAATGGATTTCAGTCAAGGGTGTGTGTGTGTGTTGCATTATGGCCAACACAACTGCCTGCATTTTTGGACTTTTATTAGGTGCATAGCTATGGAGGCTGTCTTAATAAACTCCTGCACTTCAAAATTTACCACTGCTCCGTTGATTGATGTACTTATATATTTACAAGGATTATGTCATGATTAAGACAACTGGGTGGAGCCCATCAATCACTAAAAGGCAAAAGAGAGAGAAAGAGATGTTTTGTGAGACCTTGCGCAAAGCAAAGTTAGACATGCAAGACCTCGGGCTGATTTCTGCAACCTGTACAGGATGTCAGTTTTGTAGGTGTGCTCATCTGGTGTGGGCTGGAGCTGCTTGTGATTACAGGTATATAGGAAGACTTTAACAATTGGATAAGAGAGCTTTGTTTAAAATGCAGATGGTGGAGGATTGGTTAGTGTTCTGATGAATAAGATTAGATGGGGGGGGTAGGGAGTTGGGAATTAATAAACCAGAGCAGGAAGATTTCAGCAACCAGTGGGGGGTTGGATCACCACAATTCTAACTTTATATGAGTCTGGAATAAAGAAGAGAACTTTGTACACTTTGAATTAAAAGTTATGATTTGATACTGTCTTTTGTTATTGAATCATATGCTCTAAAGCAGGGGTCAGCAAACATTTTCAGCAGGGGGCCTGTCCCTCAGACCTTGTGGGGAGCTGGACTATATTTTTTTTTGGGGGGGATGAGCGAATTCCTATGCCCCACAAATAACCTAGAGATGCATTTTAAATAAAAGGACACATTCTACTGCTTCCTGGACTGTCCGTGGGCCAGATTTAGAAGGCGATTGGGCTGGATCCAGCCCCCAGGCCTTAGTTTGCCTACCCATGTTCTAAAGTGTTTTGGCTTTCTTTTCTCCTGACAGTTGGGATTTCTCAGAAGGACAGGGAGATTTTCTCCAAACATGCTGTGAAGAAAAACCACTGGCCTCAGCTATGATCGGTGGATTGGCACCTGCTTCAGCAGAGCATTAGAAGATCTCTGTGGCTGCACCTCCAACACCGGTAAGCACAATTTTTGATTGCTGCTCTTATTGTCGTGGCATTTTGGGTGTGTACTTTAAGGAATTTTGGTCTACACTTTGCCTTGGCTTCTAAATTAATTTTTATCTGTTTGCATTTTAAGTTATGTCGCTTTGAGACTTTTCTTTTGTCCAAAGTGGCTAACAAATGCAACCACTAGTAACATTAATAATAACAATGTGCTTTTTGGTGTCAAGTTGGGATGTTGGGGCTGAGTATTCTTGACATCCACTGTTGATAATCAGGATAGTTTCCAACTTTAGTTCTGGGAATTGCTAAGTTTGAAATATGGTGTGCATATACCAACTCTTCTTACCTGGACTTAGTCTATTGGAAAGTTGGATCTCTTTTATAGTATGTCCACTATTACTAAATCAATATTAGAAACATTTGGAATAGCTCTTCCTAAGTTGTGCCCTGTTACTTTTAAACTGAGCTCTGATTCCCTTCAGTGGTGTGAATACATCTGTCTCCCAGTTTTATGTTGCAATTCTAGGGTAAAGTAATAGCTTGCTTGATTTTATCTGTGCTTCCTGTTTTTATGTTGCAATTTTACTACAATCTAATTCTATCTCTGATGTTTTAATTCTTCAGACTCTCAGTTCTGGCTTGTAAAAAGTCCTTAGTGAGTATTTATTCCTTTCATAAAATACATGATTAAAGCTATAAGAAGATTTAATGCAAACACCTTTAGATTACTTGTTTTCCTATCCTTTGTCCTTTAGAATCACAGTTTCATTCAGTTCTCATATAGTAATATGGTTTACTCTATATCTATACTTATCTGCACCCCCACACCCCTGTAAAATAACTGATAAATCCAAAAAAGAGAAGGTGTATGTTGAATTAAATAAAACCTCTCAAATTATTGGGAAGGATTTACTGAATATAAGGAACCAACTAATAAAGACAGAATAATCTGACTGTAAAGTCTGCTATACACAAAATCTCTGATTTGAGAGTTGTATAGTAATCATAGTCGTTATGTAAACTTTATTTTAAAATTGGTATTTGGGACTGAAATCCTATACATACTTCACTTGGAGTTCAAGAGAAATTATTTCTGATTAGATACGCAGAGGACTAACATGCAAATGTAGTTGGTTTATTTGCTGCTACACCATTATTTTTATACTGCTCTGGTTTGCATGTAAAAGTCATGACTGTGTTACTCCTCCTTTTGTCTTTCTGCTGCTATGATGCCACACAAAGCCAAGTCACGATTCAGCTTAGCCTTACATCCAAATCTGGGCTCATAGTTTGTCTCACTCCTGACAAACCACGAGCTGTAGCCAATATTTATTATTGGGTGGTTTGTTTCCCCAGACAAAGAGCTCAGGTTTGGACGTAACACTAAGACAGACCATGGTTTAGCTCTGTATAGCAGAGTTGCAGCAGGACCTTAAGAGTGAAGCCACCAAGATTTTTACTTAGCCATCACTTCCCTTAGACTGGGTCATTGTGTCTGTTTGTTTACAATCTGGCAGACAGGGCCTGCATTTCGTAGTTCTTGTACCATGACTAGAAAATTGACAAGGGCTTTACAAACTCTAAAATACCACAGCAGTGAAGCTCCTAGGTTTACTTGTACTGCTTCAAACATATTTTATTGGTTTAGTAAGCTTCAGCCAGGGTGGTGTCTGTGCAAGGGTCTGGGAAAGTTTAATTTCTGCCTGTCTTGCTGAAGTACATCTCCAGACATTTGGAACTTTTCCCATCCTCAGTTCCTCACTGTGTTGGCACAAGGCCATGAGCAACTTCTGAAATGTTTGATTAAGATTTAAGCAGGACTGAGAAAGGTCTACAAAGCCAACACCAGCAGGGGGTTATGTTTTATGGGAGTAAAGTTCTAACTAGCAACTTCAGAATACATCATAATGCCATCCTTGAACCTAAATACACATATGTTCAGTGCCTTAAACATCAGGGACAACTTGTGGGAGTTCATCAAATACAGTGGTAGCTTGGTTTTTGAACGTAATCCATTCCAGAAGACCATTAGAGTTATGAAATGTTTGAAAACTGAAAACTCAATAACCGACAGCTGGGCCTCAGGATCTTGCACTCAGTGGAAGCTGTGTGGCATGTTCAACGTCTGAGGCGTGTTTGAAAACCGAAGCATTTACTTCTGGGTTTATGGTATTCAAAAATTGAAATGTTTGTCAATGGAGACGTTTGAAAACCGAGGTACCACTGTACTTTGCTCCCCTTTGCAATTTGTCACTGTTACTATCTGGTGCTCAAAGCTCAAAATATATCAAGTATTTTGCATCCTATTCCTTTACTCGACTTCCCAGTGCTCCAACATTAAATTGTGTCATCCTGTTGACTTCTAAGCACTAGACCTATTGCTATGTAATGATCTGTTCTGCCTGCCAGCAGTTTGCATATGACAATACTATCTCTTTGGGTGCAATGTCATGTGAAAAATGGTGCCATCAATGATAAGAGTGGGATGATAAACAAAGTTTTAAAAAAAAATCAAATATTGCAATACTTGTCAGGCTGCATTCTACCATAACAAAAACAGGCCTTATCAAAATAGATTCCAATGCGTTTGGGTCCACTGGGGTGGCACATAACACACGTTGGATATGTTCTCTTACTGCTGCTGTTTGCTTGCATATCTGGGCCAGAAAGAAAGTGAGCTGGCTGTCTTTATAAGAACAAATGTGTGATGGGAGACTTCTTTTCCTACATGGACTGATCTGTGGAGGAGGGCTTTCACTTACTGGTCAACTCCTTTTTTGTAGAAGAATCTTTCTCTCCCCCCCCCCCCGCATTGCAATTGTTACTAGGTGGGATGGTCATCTTGCTGTTCCCCAGTCTGCTTAGCTGGGTGAGTGAGTTTATGAACCTTACTATCCTAGATCTATTCCACCAGCCCAGACTTAGAAAGAGGGAAGCTTTGGATTTATGTTTTCAAAGCCCCAAACCTTATAGAACCTTGTGAGCTATGATTAGAATTCAAAAAAGTAGCTTAGCTGTCCTGTCTTTGCACACAAGGATAGGTTTTAGTGTGGGATTCCAGATAATTGCCTTTTAAAACCACTGAAGCCAAATGTCAAGATATATTAAAAAATTATTACAGTAGGTGGAAATTGGAAGGCAACTCTCTCAACACACAAGCATATGTACTGTATATGCACACAAGCTTACAAATAAAAACAGTGGAGTCAGACTGGCTAGTTATATAATATATAACATGCGTATGTAACATACATATATATGCTTCAGCATATGCAAAGCTCCTTGCGGAAGAGATACTTTAAGAGAGATCAGATGAATGCAGGGAAATAAAGACTTGACGGTGATGCCTCACTTACTGATAGCAATCTGAGAACAGTGATAGCTGACCTCCTTGTTTGTCCCAATGACAAAGTAAGTCCCATCTCAGTAGTGAGTCCAAGTAAATGCAAAAACCATAAAAGGGGATATAATGTCAACCAGATCACCATTCTAGACTTAACTTCTGACTCTGAACTTTCCTTGTCTGGCTGTGTTAGACCAACCAAGCCGTTGTATAGAAAGGTTTAACTTGAAGATGCATATTCCAAAACAATACAGTGGATAGCTGTCTATTCAAGGTTAAATGTAGGGAATAAAATATCAGACACTCTAGTTGTGCTGTTGAGCTGTGTAGAAATATTGGAGTTCATCATATGGACTTAAACCTGATATTACTAATGAAATGCTACTAGCTAATGTGAACTTTAGGGTAATTTATGTAACATCCTTGTCTTCCTAGTAAATCCCATCAATGTTTTTGCAATGTCACACATGATGTCTCTGAAAACTGTCCAAAATAATAGAATACCACCTTTTAAACCCAACTCTGAATTCCAAATTGCAGGCCTAAGACTGGTGACTCATTCATGCATATGTTTATTCTCTCTCTCTCTCTCTCTCTCTCTCTCTCTCTCTCTCACTCCAGTAAATGTAATAAGCTAAGCTGGTAGAGTGTCACAGCCGGATGCATAGACTTTGTTCTATAGTGAAGAGCCATTCCCAGGTGCAGAGAACCATGTTGTAGTTGGTAGATTCTAAATTAAGGCTGTATGTGGAAAGAACACAAGTGTGTTGGGTGGGGAACAGTTGTAACATGTGGCAGTCTAGATTCTTGGTGGTTGTAAGTCGCTTGACAAGTTTGTACAGCAACATGGAGAGGTCAGGACTGATTTAATTAATCACTGCACCTGGAAATCTGCAACATGACTTATTGGCCTGGTCTTAATGCTATAATGAATGAAAAACTGATTAACTGTGACATTTCCCCTGAAAGGAAGTGTTGAAAACATATGGTATTTTGACTTTCAATGTTTTAAGTTAATGTTGACTCAAAATGTCATCTGCAGGGCACATTATCAGCATTTGATTTAACATCAATATGAAATCTGGAAAGAGGCAATCTGATAAGATCTAGAACTATGTTGAAAATGTAAGTGTCAGTAAAAAACGTGTCGCCAGCAGAATCTAAAGTATGGGCTGAAGTCACTGGAATATGATTTACTGTTGCATCATAAAGGTCATAGACACATTTAAAAACATAAACATAGCTACATTATACCATTAAAAAAACATACAAAATCCCTACCAGTCATTAATATACACACACAAAACCATCTCCCATAACAGCAATAGCATATCATGTTGCAGGCCTTGGTAACCTCTTGACTGGACTCGTGTAATGCACTTGATGTTGGTTCAGAATTTGCAGCTAGTACAGAATGCTGCATTTTGGCTATGTTTTTAGATAGCATTTTCACGACGTAATTGTTCTTATTGTTACTTCTTATTGTGAACCACCCTGGGATATATTGATGTCAAGGGCTGTATACAAAACTCTTAAACAAGTAAACATAACAAAATGATGTGGCAAGTTACACACATCTTTCCTGTGCGTTGCATTTCTAGATAGAAGTAGACATATTCTTCAAATTATTCTTGTTTAGAGGGCTCAACACCCTAAAATAAATAAAAGGGTTAATATCAGTAAAAGTATTGCTTAATACCAACCAGCTACTCTGAAGCATGACAGTAGGCATTCATAATATTTGTATAAGAGAGCTTAATAATTAATTGCATGTAGATGGCAAACATGTGTCATAGCTAAAGCAAAGTATACATATAGCACTTACTTATATGTAATCATCTGTAACTTACCAGATCTATTTAGGATCACACTCTAGATAAGATGCGATAATGAAAAGCGACTGGCAATAATGCTACTCAGTTTTCATCTTTGAGCTGCTCACATGAGTATACTGAATGGAATTCTGATCAGTTCATTGAAAACTTTAAATTCTTCCCCTCCAATCAAAATAGTTTATCAACAAGATACATACTATTACAGAAATCTGTAAAGTTCCAAGATCAAATTAATTAAACAGGTTGTTCCTGGAATTTTAAGTAAGCTAAAAGTGCATAGGGAGAAAATGAAAACCAGCTTGTATTTATAGAAATAAAACCCCTTTTTCCTACAGATTAATTGTGGCATCTACAAATTCAGCTACATGAGTTTTTGGCACTATTCTATAATGAACTGGTTGATCATGGGTTCGCCGTCTCAAAGGATATCTCTAAGATCAAGGATGATATTTTTTTAAAAAACTGATGGTATAGACAAATACATAGAAATACATAAAACATAACAAGGGAGATAAAACTGGTTTTTAGTAAAGAATAAAAGATTAAGTTATACCCCAAAGGTCCACATTTCACCATGAAGGGGCACTTTTAAAGCAGACTTTCAAACTACATATCAAATCAGAGGGAGAGCTGGATTGTGCCTACTGTCTCCACCTCCAAACACCATGTGCTGAGAAGGATAGATTAGCATTACAGTGGTACCTGTATTAAGTTAAGAACTTAATTCGTTCTGGAGATCCGTTCTTAACCTGAAACTGTTCTTAACCTGAGGTACCACTTTAGCTAATGGGGCCTCCCACTGCCGCTGTGCCACTGCCGCACGATTTCTGTTCTTATCCTGAAGCAAAGTTCTTAACCTGAGGTACTATTTCTGGGTTAGCGGAGTCTAATCTGAAGTGTCCGTAACCTGAGGTACCACTTGTATTTGAACTAAATATATATATGGAAGCATTTCATTTAACCTGAGCCTGGAAAGCAAGATTTGCTTGAAAGCACCACTGGGACATATCCTTCTTAGCACTTTATTACCCAGTCCTCCTTGTTAAATATTTCTCATCTCCAGTCATAATAATCCCCGAAGTAAAACGGGCAACTACAGCCTGGGTTGGAGAAAGGTGAAAAAATTGTTTTCTACAATGCACATAAACATAACGATGAACCACACAATATTCATGCATAACAAAGAGCCAGCAACCAGAAAAATTAGTTGTATAATAAACTGGTTATTTAATAAGATGTAACACATTATGAATACTACTGCAGTTTCTTTCCAGCCCTGCTTTGGTTTGAAGCACAGAACTTAATTTTTAACGCAGGCTTACTGCTTTTCAAGGATCCAAACACTGGCAACCTTGGAGCATTTTGTTTTGCTACAGCACAATTCCTGTGCAGTATATTATTCAGTGCCTGAATGATGAGCAGCAGTTTATTGCCACTTGGGTTAATTAAAGAAGTACAGTTTGATGCCCTCTTGCTAGCATCTCATGACAGTTGTCAAGACAGCATAATCTAAAGGCTTCATACTCATCTTTAGACAATGAATTATTGTCTGCTTGACAGCTTTTTAATTCCTTATGCCAATAACTGCTGTCTAGCAACTTAAGGGAATTGGATCACTGTTCAGCTGTAAATATTATATGCAATCAGGAATTTTGCCTGTTGGACAAAAGAATTCAAAATCCTTCTCCCTTCATTTCCCACTAATGGTTGTTATCTAGGTGATGAGCCACTTCCAGCTAATAAAATGCTCAATCTCCTCATTAGGTTCACACCATGGGACAAGAGGAAACAATGTTGTGTTCAGAAATGACATGGGAAAGGCATCTTTTATATGAATGACACCCATTAAAGAATGAGATTTCCTATTGCAGTTCTCTTACATTCAGGGTCAAACTGCACATTGCATTCTTCGTCTGTTTACCCTTGAGTGCAAGATTTTCATTCACAAATGATGAGGGTGTGAAGGAGGTACTAAGCTGGATCATGACCATGTCATGGAGGGTGGGAGTCCACATCTTTGACTTCTGCTGTGATCCCAATCTTGATTTTGAGGGCCCTGCAGCTGGAATTAGCATGGTGGGAGGGAGGGGAAGCTCCCATTTGCTCTAGTGATGAGAACCCTAAAGAAGAGGTATTGCTGAAATTGATTGAGATAGCAGACACCATTACCTCATACTGAATTAGCCCATAATTGCCCACAATGTAATGAGGCAACTTGTGGTTTCCTAAATCAACAATTTCCTTCTTTTCCTTTTCAGAGTTTTCCCTTCCAACAATAGAGATCACTGGTTGGGAACCTGCAACCCTCCATATCTTGCAGACCTCCAAGTCTCATCATGGCCAATGGTCAGGAATGATGGGAAATGTGGTCCAGCAGATCTGGAGGGCCATAGGTTTCCCATTCCTGAGTTGGCATCCATCTCTCTCAGGAAACAATGGAGGAGTGCGCCTTTGGGGATGGAGTCAAACTATAGAGACCAATACGGGAGAGACATGTTTCGTGGCAGCTAAAGCCAACAAAGGCAGCCAATTGTGCACCATGGCATTTCTTCTCTCAGTGCTCCTCCCAGCGGTCATTCCTCCTCTGGTCACTGCTATAGATATTCAACCTGACTTTCTATCTCCAGGCACTGCAGTCATCTGCAAGGGATTCCCATCTCTGGTGTAGATCTAAAACAGGGAGATTTGCAGGTACAATTTCTAACCCATGAAATACCACTGTTTCTGCTGCGTCATGTACTATTTTATTTGAGTCAGCAGTGCGCTTTCTTGTCAGGACTTGTGCTTAATATATATTTTTCATTCAAACTGTAAAAATGTAGTATGTATGCTATGAATATTATTGTTGGCAAAACCTGTTGACACTTGTTTGTCAAATGCACTATTGATGCTTGGAAGTAATGTTGAAGTTGTTTGCACTTCCTCTCTGGATTGTTCAGATAACACTATTGCTACTCTTTCCTCTTAACAAAGATGCAAAGTCATTAGGCAGTAATTGTGCCTTGGTATAGTATACTATTTGGATGGATTTTCTCAAGGTTGGACACCTGAACTAAAAATAGACATTGGCATCTGTAATGACACACACTATGATAGCTGTTTCAGGCCGCTTACTGTTATAATCACTGTATCATGTTATGATAAATTATTGGCATATTTTCAAAATGGTGTTGAAGTGTTTACAGCCAGCTGATGTCATATCTCACTGGATAATTGTTTGTTTTAGGGGGAACACAACATTAATTTGTGTAGTTTTCTTAGTCAGCTGCTACAAAGGGTCTTTTCTTTACTACATTATACCAACTTCTACAATCCAGGTGAATAACTCTTCCTTTAGCATAGGAGTAATTAGTTGTCTTGTTGAAAGGAGAAATTATGTATATACCTACTCCTTAAGCAAGACTTGATCCACAATTTGCTGCTTATTTTAGTTAAGGATGTGCTGCTTTTGTTTAAGCCAGTCAACATCAATACAGTAAAGTAACATGATCATCTTTGATGGTCAAGAAAAACTTTTATTCATGGACTTCCCTGTTTTAAAATGTAAGTATGTGAATCAGTACAGCAAATTTCCATCAGCTGCCCGGGATAAACTGCAGTACATTAATTGCTCATCAGGTGTACAGTTGACTTATGGACTCTGATCTTTGACTGGAACCATCAATGGTATCGTGAAGATGGTATCTTCTCAGATGGCTCCAAGGATTTGTCACCTTGTTTCAGGGACTGGCAGGATGTTGGTGAGTGTGCACCAGGGGAAGGGGGATGGAATCTGCCTGGGGAGAGGGGGGCAGTGGTTTGTGGGTTCATAACATAAAGGAAAACATGATACAAAGTGGATCATTCTTTAAACAAGAAATGGAGTCTTCAAGAGTGTTGGTCAAAATGATCCACAACTTCTTTAAGCCCCTCACAGAAAAACATCAGAACTCCTTTATTTATAACACCATTGTATTTCTAGGGTTTCTAAATCTTGTAATATTTGGCAAAGCAGCATCATTCATCGAAGCAAATAGCATTAATCTAAACTGCTTGCTGGCCCAGGAAAAAGCAGATTCATAAGTCTGGCATCCACTCTCAATAGGATCCCTTTAAATCTCTCTGAGTTCACTCTAAGCCTCTTGTTGACTAGCTGGATGTGTGGGTATCTGTGTACACTAAAATAAATAAATACGTTTAGCATTCTGGGGGAAGGGCAAGGCCCCCTCCCCCAACATCCATGTTTGTGATGGTGATCATAGAATACTGTAATAGAATCATAGAATTGTAGAGCTGGAAAGGACCCCCAGGGGCATCAGGTCAAACCGTGCTGCAATGCGTGGTTCTCAACTAGTGAAACTGCGGTTTTATTTTGCTGATAGCTGTTATATTTTTAGACCAGGGGTTTAACTGCTGAAAGCCGCCTCATTTAATACATTTGTATTGGAAACGTGAGGTATACATTTTTATATAAATCAATAAATATCAGGACCAGAGTTGGCACCAGGGTTTCCTTGCAACACATTGTTCTACTTTTAGATTATTTCTTTCCTGGTGAGCATCAATGCTGATGCAACTTCTGGTACAGGTACAAGCAGTTCCTGATAATTAGTTAGTTGTACTTAACTGGCAGAAAACCACCTGCACATTCTTAAAGGCCATCTTTTAAATGTTACTTCTCACAACTGAATCCAGGCAATAAAAAGAGGCCCTGGAAAAGAGTCAAATTTCACAGAAAGCCTTTAATGTGCCCAAGTTCTTCACTTCCTAGGTACTACTGGTCATGTCTTGAGCGCATCAGAAATCAGGGCGTTGACACCAGCTTTTTAATTTTTAAGCTTAACCAAGTTGTGCATACCAATCCGTTCTTAATGCTCTCTTTGCTCTGTGTGGAGGGCAGGATCTGTGAATAAATTATGCCATCTTTTAAAGATCTAACTCCGCCCTTCCTTCTTGAGAACACTTTGAGAATTATTAGCAAGAAGCAAATCCCTCCTTTCTCACAACTTTGCTACGTATTTTCACCTCCGCACAGCATACTTTATGTCCTATACTTTGTGGATCATCTTCAATTCTCCAAGCTTTTACTTGTGCTTCTGTGTGTAGACACACACACACACACACACACGGCTCTGTTTTCTGTAACACTAAAATAATTCTGTATGTGTGCCAACACATTTTAAGAGTTGAAACTGCAATGAACATATTTCATGTTTGGTGAGACGCTTGAATTCTAACATTGAAGACTTTCCATGCTAAGCGAGCTTGATGTTTTGAAGAATAGTTGAAGGCTGTGCCTTTATTTCCTTTTACATTTTCTCCTGACACAAAGCCTGCCTTTTGTGGCAGAAGTGATCTTGCCGCTGCTTGGCTTCAGTCCAAACCAGTGTTTTCCTCTTTTTATCCAAGGCTGGAAAGTGTTCTTGGTTTGGAGACATGCTAAATATCTCTTATTATTAAATACTCACACTTCAGAGCTGCTGCTGTCCTCAGGTGAAAGAGAAGCCAAGATCTAGATGCTATTAACTGGTATTGGTGGTGATTTGGGGTAGGAGAAAGAGAATAAACCTATGCATCAGTGTCATGTGAGTTAATACCTTTTTAAAAGCTTGTGAGATGCTGTGGTGGAATTAAATGCTTAACAGTAATTCAAAAACGGCTTACAAAAATACAAGAATGTGGATCAGTGAGTGTGGGTGAAATTATGCTCCTGGTGTATATGTGTGACACATGAGAGCACTTACCTGGAAATTTATTACTCAGCTCTGAGCAAACAAAGCATGACCTACATTTGACTAAAGTCAGCTGTCGCCTGTTAATCCTATGGGCTTCTTTTTATTAATGTCACAATTGCTAATGTGGTATAACATTGTCATTACTGAAGAACACAGCGGGATAAGCTGCAGCTGTTATTTCTCTTTCGATATCCACTAACTCATTAGCATCTGAATTTTGGGAAATACAATTAGTAGAGATTATGGAAGGCCGTTCACCTCCCTTTCTCTTTATATAAATTAATTTCCCCCTAAATCTTGACAGTGTTCCATGTTCACTGAAATTTGACTTAAAATGAAACTTAAGAGTAGTATCTCTTAGGAAGAATAATGAAGCATAAATATTACTACATTGTGGGGTTGATTATCCTCACCGTCAAGGCTATAAAGTGTCCTCTAATGTTCATACAGAAGGAGTGGAGGAAGAGTTATCAGTCTGACTTCTGAGGTATCCATTAACTATTAACTATTTTAATTAAGAAATTATATTTCTATCAAAGCATTATTTTGGGATGGGAACCCATGCATTTCATACATTTTTTTCAATGTCTAGGGGAGGATATGGGAGAAAACAAGGGGGAAGAGCCATTTCCCCCCAGCTCACTTGGCCTGGTGGAAGGTGGAGGTATGAGCGACACCTTTCCTTTTCCTTTGACATTAGTTATTTTTTTCTGAAAACACCTTCCTTAATTATTTAAATAAATTATAAAATAAGTGTTGCAGGTTTCTGAAGGAAAGCAAAAACATGATAATAAAGCAATGATATCTGGATAACAACAAGCATATTATGGATAAAGAGAAGAATATGTGTCAGTGCAATACTTAAAGTTTAATTTACCTTTTGACCCTAGAACATACTTACTTGAAAGGTGCTATAAGCAGAGAAAGAAGAACGACTTTTATTAAGGATGGTTGCTGCTGTCATAGTTGCTAACTATTGGATGGAAGCAAAAAGTGCCAGTTAAGGAAAGAATGCTGCGTTTTGGCTGTTGGTCACATTTGGATGGAGGAAGGGGGACAAATGATAAATATGGTCAGGAGAAGAAAAGCATAACTTAAAAGCAACTGGAGTCAGGTCTGGCGTCAGCATCCAGCAACTTGCTAGGTCCCACCAATGCTAGCCTTTGCTTTGGATGTTAGTTAAAAGTTTACCTATAGGTGACAGCTAGTGGGCATTTTGATTTCCCACAGTGCCCTGGAGTGATGCTTCATCAGAGGCTTTGTGGGGAATTAAATGGTCAGCCATCCCTGCTGCCACCAGGCAAATTGATGTAAGACGGGGTAGGGTGCTTTGACATGGTCCCTGTAGAGCAGGGGTCCTCAAACTTTTTAAATAGGGGGCCAGTTCACTGTCCCTCAGACACTGTTGGGGGCTGGACTAAAGAGGTGCCAGAAACATGGTATTTTTCAAGTACCGGTATTTTTTTAAAATAATAATAATAATAATAATAATAATAATAATAATAATAAACATTGTTTCAAAATAATAGCCAGAACAGACACACAACAGGCGCTATCAGTAATAATGTAAGTTACCTATACCTCACCTTTATACTTCATTTCTTCTGGGTTATTTTTGATGTTGTTGTTCCTTATGCATATGACTTTCTTTGCATTGAAGTTTATTTTCAAACTTGGGGAAGTTTGGGAGAAGAGCTTTATTTTAAAGATTAACCCACCACTATTTACATGGAGATTCCCTTGTACAATAAACTGTTGTGATTCAGACTTCTCTTCTTGCTAATTTTATTTGCATATGTTGCCTGTGTTTTTGGTGCTTCCCTAACTTTTAAGGTTGCCAAGGTCGCCATGTGACCCGCACGCATGTTAAGGAGGCAACCGGCTGGCGAGGTGCTGCTCCGGCGAGTGCGGAGCCAGCCTGAGTGGAAGGGAGGAGGGTAAGGGCTGGTGTGGAAGGGGTTCCTTCGCCGCCGTCCCACCCTCCGGCAGCTTAAAGGGGTAGCTTGCTGTTATCAAGCAGCCAGCGCCAGCACTAGCAACTGTGTTAACAGGGCTTTGTTAAACGCACACAGTTTTACCTCAGGGCTCTTCCCACCTGGCTGCTTCCGAGCCTCGAGACTTGCGGGCAGGCCGGGTTCAGGACCCTGGTGGGCTGGATCTGGCCCGTGGGCCATAGTTTGAGGACCCCTGCTATACAGCTTGCTTTGGCTGGAATAACTGGTAACAAAGCATTGATGTTAACTATTCTTCTTTATTTATAGAGCATTGATTCAGATTATGGCTCTTTGGAAATGAAATATATTTCTAAGTCATTTTGCGTCATGTTTGAAAATTGTTGCTGTCCGCCTGCTGAGCTGAATACTAAGAAACTGCTTCTCAACTTGAGTTGAACATTATCTTTATTTCTATCTGTACAACTCTCATTTTTAACATATTCTTTTTATTCTATGTATTTGAGGTTTATTATGACATATGTGTCTCTGTGTCATACATTATTGCTTTATTGGTTCTCAGCTACATTTGAATCAGCTGTCACTGCCAGCCTGGGAGTTTTCATTTTGAATTTATCTCTGGAAAGTCTCTTATCTATGCCTAGTGCCTGTCTAATATTTTGAACAGCAGTTCTGAAGCTCAAGGGGAGAATAACATGCTGAAGCCCTTATTCAGACTGGATTCTATTAAATGCATACAGCACAAAATTGCCTTCTACCAATTGGTGAGTTCCTATTTGAGACAATGGGGAATCAGTATAAATATTGAAATTTGTTTTATTTTGTTTAATTAAAAAGGATGGGGAGCTAACTGACTAGGGAAGAAAAGCTCAGCCTGGCCTACATCTCCCCTCACTTAAAAAAAGTTATGCACTTTAGATGGTTGGACAAATTTTGTGCTTCACTCAGCCCCAGGACCTGCTCCCCCCCCCCCGACAAAAAAGCTGTGTCCCACCCTAGTTCTTTTTTATTATTTCAAGAGTTGGGCATTCTAAAATCAGACAATGAGTCTGTGTTGAGATCATTTTTATGCAAATATGTCTCAGGTCAATTTACTGTTTTGGGACTGCTGATTCTGCTTGCCTATAAAGAAGTTTTTAAATAAAAAAATATGAATTAGTTCTACCACCACACTTTGAATGTTCTTTTGTGTGGCTAACAGTACACTTTGCATTTAAGGCTGCCTTTGTTATACCATTAAAAAAACCCACCATTGGTGTATTAAAACATTGATTTTAATTGTTCTTTAATAAGAACTCTGAAGTTAGTCAACTCCTAAACATTTTATGTGATATATTTACTTTATAATAACCAAGGGCTTGCCACAAGGAGGAGCTAAAGTATCAGACTGAATTATTCTTACAGATGAATCTGGACATACATTTTTCCAGTGGGAAGATCTGTTTACATAATATGTGAGTGCTTTGAACTAATCTCAATGCAATGTGTGTGTATGTTTTCTTTAAAAATTGAGTGTGCTTAGTGTACACAGAAAGTTTAATTTTGTTACGGTAAACTCAGGAGTATTATACAATTTTTATAGTAAGGAATATACTATATTCTGTGTTGGCATTCCCAGGTACACGGCAGGTAGTAAATGTGGAATCACGTAATTGTTATGGAAAGAACTTGAAGAATACAATCCGAAATCAAGAAGCTAGTAACCAAAACAAAGGAATAGCAATAAGTCAGGTGAATTGTACCAGCTAAGTTTTTGTGGGGAGATTCTGCCATGTTAGTCTTCATGCTAATTGGCAGGATACTGGTAAATTAATATTTGCCCTGCTCCCCCAGAACCAAATCAAAGCTTCACCCTGAGGTAATTTCAAGATGATGAAAGTTTGTGCTGTGTTTCAAATGGGTTTCCACCAATACAGTACTAGAATGGTTTAAAGGAGTGCTTTTTTTGGGGGGGGGATGCAGGTGTACACATACCCCTAGACATTTTGTGAATCTAAGTTTGGCCTCATTGAGGGGCAGTGTTTCAATATGAATTGGAAAATGAGAGTACCCCTAAATGTTATTATTATTATTTTTAAAGAAAAAAAGCACTGCCTTCAAGGAATGGCTTAACAAGCCCCATTCCTTAGACAAGGACTGGTAGATCCAGAATGACATGCATTTCCCTATTTTAATCAGAGAAATGTTGGAGGGTATGGCATTTTTATGAAGTAAATGAGTAAAAAGGAAAACTAACTTTAAATGAGTAAAAAGGAAAACTAACTTTAAATGAGTAAAAAGGAAAACTAACAAATGCCGCAGTAGAACAATTGTTGATATTGACATCATACTTACAAACTGACAAGGATCAAGCAACATAACACAGATTTTTAAAATTAAAAAATATTCCAGGGAGATAACCTGGCCTCATAGCTTTACTTGAGAATAAAGTACTATCACAGGACTGTGCCATTTTCTAGTGAATCTTCTAGAAGTCTTTTAGTTTACAGCTTACCAGTAAGTTTCAGATCCTGGATTCCAATGGATTTGTGCTTGTTGGTATTACTGTGAGAACTTCAAGAAAGAGGAATAATTCAGGAGGACAGAAGTTTCTGGTCTCTCCTGCATTTGGTTTCATCGCTGGAGGAAGCAGACCTAACACAGACCATAAGTGAGCATCCACTATCTTGCCAAGTGTAACAGATGGACAGACGGCAACAGGGCAACACTTCTGTCGTTTCTCTCTCTCCTGATTGCTCTATTATGCAGTCAGAAACTTGAGGAATTTGCATATATGTTAAATTACAGCCAAATTACTCAAAGGTGTTGCCACTCAAAACTATTGTTCAACCATAACAATGCTCTGTTCTGTGATATATATATATATATATATATATATATATATATATATATATATATATATATATATATATATCACCGCTTACAGCACCAACATTTCAGAATATGTCCATCTCAGCTGAACAGCCACAGTTAATACAGATCATCTTTTAATATTTCACAATAGGTAGCAGTTAGAGACCTGTCTCACACCTGGCTCCTTAATACTGCTGCTCTACATTGGATTAAATTCCACTGAGTTTAGTCCCAGGTATGTTTCCGTGGGTTTGCTTCTTTAGGGCAGTTTCTTAACCCCCAAACTTGAGATGACTGCTTTAGGATTAATTAGTAACAGATATGGACAGGGTTTCAAAGCTGCACCCATATTAAAAACATATATTCTGGCTATTGTTTTGAATGTGTCATGTTTCTTCGTGATTCTGCACATATGTGCAGGTGTGTTGAGGAATATGGTGCTCACTTTGGCCCTCCAGATGTTGCTGAACTACAACCCCCATCATCCCTGGCTTTTGACTATGCTTGCTGGGGAGTTGTACTTCAGCAACATCTTGACGTGATAGCTCATGAGACTTGTAATTTCTGGGTTGTGGGTTCGAGCCCAATGTTGGGCAAAAGATTCTGAGAGCCAGTGTGGTGTAGTGGTTAAGAGCGGTAGACTTGTGATCTGGTGAACTGGGTTCGCGTCTCCGCTCCTCCACATGCAGCTGCTGGGTGACCTTGGGCTTGTCACACTTCTTTGAAGTCTCTCAGCGTCACTCACCTCACAGAGTGTTTTTTTGTGGGGGAGGAAGGGAAAGGAAAATGTTAGCCACTTTGAGACTCCTTCAGGTAAGTGATAAAGTGGGATATCAAATCTAAACTCTTCTTCTTCTTCTTCTTCTTTCTTCTCCCTGCATTGCTGGGGGTTGGAGTAGATGACCCTTGTGATCCCTTCAACTCTTTGATTCTATGTGGTCTGGAGGGCCAATTTCCCCACACACTAGGGCTGGATCTAGACGCATCAAAAATTCAGTTAAAAGGGAAATCCTGTTGGAGAAAGACAGGACTCCACAGCGCCATCTGGTGACATAGTGTTATAACTCAAATAAAGCACATTTAATTTACTAATGTAGCTGAGTCCTAGCTCTAAAAGGACAGCCTTTTTCCTTTTAAAAACAAGTTATGCTTTCTTTTGTTCAGAATTATAGCATTATTTAAAACAACCAACCTTAACATGAATACAACTAATGAAAGCTCAGATCATAGGCATACTTATTTGGGGTATGCCCCCATTGAAGAAGGTCAGATTTACTTCTGGGTAAACATGCACAAGACTTGGATATAACATTTCATTAATTGGGCAGTAGACCTGAAGTTTAGTTTTAACACCAGAGAAAATCCCTTAAAACAATAACATCTTTGAAAGGCTGTTAATAGTTGCTTTCCTTCTCTGGAGCTCACTAAAGAAATGCCACAATTATTTTCTTGCATTCACTGGAGGCAGCAGATCAAGGGAGGCATTGGGCTACCCTTCAGCTTAATTAAGTAACCCTGCTTAGATCTCTCTTTGACTTTTTTTTGGGGGGGGGGAGGGAGAGAGAGCCAAAGAACGCACTGTTTTGATTTTGTGCCTTTGTGCCACTGCCTGAATAAAATATAAATCAAAGTTCCCCTGTCACAATTCACTCCATTTCCAGGGAAATTTTCCTTTCTTTAATTAGGAACTGAGCCAGCATATCCATTCCAGGCCAATGCATGATAACCCAGCACCAGTATATCTATTGCAGGCCAGCTGGAAAAAATTCTATTAGGTGCATTAGCATGTTTTATTTCTTGAGTATAAGGAACTCAGAATGAAACCTCCCTATGGGTCTTTTGGCAAGAGGGAATTTTCCTGCTTCACACATTTTAGCCTTTTGGGGCAAGTTTTAATGGGAATATAAAATAATAATAATAATAATAATAATAATAATAATAATAATAATAATAATAATAATAATAATACTTATTTATATGCCGCCCTACTGACTGGGTTGCCCCAGCCACTGTGGGTGGCTTCCAAAAAATTATTAAAAGACAAAAAACCTCAAGAAACCTCCCTGCACAAGGCTGCCTTCAGATGTCTTCTAAAAGTCAGGTGGTTGTTTATTTCCTTGACATCTGATGAGAAGGCGTTCCACAAGGTGGGCACAACTACCAAGAAGGCCCTCTGCCTGGTTCCCTGTAACCTCACTTCTTTCAATGAGGGAACTGTCAGAAGACCAAGATCTGTGTCCAGACTGAATGGTTGGGGTGGAGACGCTCCTTCACGTATACAGGCATACATACATTTCTCATGACATATCATGATAGAATATGCTTGTCAAGAAAATGTACCATATTGATGTGCGTGGAGGCCACACTTTCTCCATAAAGGTGGCCTGTATCAAACCAGAGTGTGGCCTACAATTGCTCTCTTACAGGTAGAGCAGCCTTAGTTTAAGATGAGACCTTGGGAAGTGCATGGAACTTTAGGCAGTTTTAGGGAAAGCATCACATGTCCTTCTCCACAGGTGCCATACAGACAGGCTTTGTGGGAGGCTTATAGCTGGACCAATATGGTAACATTTCCAATAAACATTGCCTTGTTTGTGGGATGCGAGTTGAAACTCCTTCCAAGGTTTTCCACTATATAACCTACAAAACTCATTTGAAATATGCTTTTCTAAGGTGGAAACAGCAGCTTAACATTATTGTGCAGCCAACTATCTAAAACATACATGGCATTCAGAGTGATGAGCACCACTGATGCCCCATGAACCTACTTATACAGATATTTTCCCAAGGAAGCCAATAAGTCTAGAATTTTTAAAGAGAGAATTTAATCATCTGCTATAGTAACTCTTAGTTACGGAGCTAAATTTAGATACTCCAATTTATGCCATTCCCACTTGACTTGCGTGCAGAGCTTGGGAGGTTACTTGAAAGATTGAATGTGAAGAGAGGAAAGTGAAAGCTAATTGAGAAAGGGAGTTCCATGTAAAATAATTGAAAGAGACATTTGTGAGCAAAGGCAGACAACAAATGATGCTGCGGGTGTTTTTTTAAAGCCTTTTATTTATTGACATTGATGAGGCTAAATAGGGTAGGATATTTTAATATGTAAATTACCAGTTTAAACACATTACCCAGAGCTTACTGTTTAACCCAATGGTACAAATACTTGGGGAAATTCCACTCAGAACATAAGATGAGCCTACCTAGATCAGACCAAAGCCTGTCTAGCCTAGTATCTGGCTTCTTGTAATATGCTAACTGATGCCTATTCAAAACTCAAAAAGCAGAATATGGACAATAGCTTCTCCCAGTGGTTTTTCCCAATTATTTTGATATTTAGAGGAGTGCTATCTCTAATCTTGGACCAAAAAAAAAAATTCCTTCCAGTAGAACCTTAGAGACCAACTAAGTTTGTTCTTGGTATGAGCTTTTGTGTGCATGCACACTTCTTCAGATACACTGAAACAGAATGTATCCTGGAGGTAGTATATTCCCATCATGACTTACAGATCACCAATATAACAAATGTAAAAGTATAAACCTTTAAATACGGTCGGTGCCTCGGCTTATATTTGCGTCGGCTTATACTCACGTATATACGGTATGTAATATAGAAATACTTACCGGTACATGGGGCTTTCAGTGGTACCCTAGCTAAGAAATTGATTGGACTGCTCTACTTAGCTTCATAAATACTGTAGTATCAGTTCTTGAACAGCTTGTAAGGTCCAAAGTGCATATATGAAGCACAAATACTTTGCCATATGTTGGTGTTCTGTACAGACAACGTAATTGTTTTTGTCCCCAGACACACTGAAGCCAACATTTGGCTGCCTTTCTCCCTTTAAAGCCATCTAAGCTAGGTCTTTGAGAATGCTGGAAAGAAATCAGTGCTGTCCAGCCTTCCGCACATCAAAGGAAGGGCAACAGTACCCATCCCCTCAAGGCCTCCTCTAGGATGTAACAATGATTCTGTTTTATCATTTGAAGCTGTGATCTCAGCCAGTAATAAGATATTGGCAACAACTCTTGCAGACATCAGAGTTTGCTTCCTTGTGTTTCTGACAGTCACAAGCGACTATCCATTTAAGACGGGTGTGGGAAGCAACTGCTTGAAATACGTAGACTCTGACTCTATCAAACCTTTATAAGGCTGCACAGTATGTCATATCAGGTCTTTTAGAAGATATACATGGAGTGTGTGTTTTCCACAAGGAACAACATTTATACAAATCAAGTTTATTGTGATGTAATAACAACATGGCATTAGTGCAAATTAAATCTTTACAAGATGGGTGGTGATTTCATAATTATGAGGTTTCAGGCAGATTCATTTTTTAAGAAGGTATATATTTAATTCAGTATGCTTTTTTCTGCTCATGGTGCATGAGCATCTACAGTCCTAAGCCTCTACTGGTTTTGAGAGTTGCAAGGGAAATCCATTTTGCCTTCTCCCCTCTAGTTCTGTCAAACTGTGTTATGCTTAGACCTTTTCAGTGATGGGCAAACTCCCTTCATTCGGTTGGGAATTTGCATAGCAATTATGAAACTGGAGAATGTTCAGGGAAAGTTCCTTTAGCTCCCAAAGTAGAAAATCTGACAACTGTTGTGCTGTTTTAATGCTATTGTGTTATTGTATATTTTAATTATGAATATGTTTAGTTCAGTGTTTGTGTAATTGTTTTCATGCTTTGCAAGCCACCTAAAAGCTATTTTGCAATTAATTAGTATATAAATTATTATTGTTATTAATAATAATAATAACAATAACAACAACAACAATAATAAATTATTCCACTCCAACTTGCTTCCAGTCCTTTATTTTTCTGATCAAATATAGCCATACTAAAGACATTGTGTGTTCTGGAGAAGTTTAATTTCCCAGGGTCCCTGGTAGCTGTATCAATGCTGTAGCAGCTTTCTAGGCCCAAGAATGTGGAGCTAAGGGCATAAGAAATACTGTCTTCTTTTTGCCACTGTTGCAGTTCCCAGGTACAGTAAGTGGTGGCAGGAGAGACTGGAATAAATATTTCTCTGGCTCAGGTTATTATCTAAACTGGACAATAACTATCAGGAAAATAGCATCTGGTTTGGAATACATGCATGAATACCAAATTCATATTCTAAATTGTGTATATATGTGTTTTGGAGACACCACTAGGTTTTGCTTTTCTCTTACCTCCACACAGTGCGTGTGCCAAGCTATTTTGCTCCCTAGGTAAGGCTAGCTACTTGCATCCCCCTTTAAAAAAAAATGCTAACTATGGTTTTTAAAAACTGGTTGTAAAAAGAAAAGAAAAGCACAAAACTTGAAACTGCTACATTTATTTTACATTGGAAGAATAAGCAATACAAGTCTTTGATTATCTTTCTCAAATACAAAAGAAAATGTTTTAGCACACAAATCATTTTGAATAATCTTGTGAATGGAAGTCTTAAAAATTTCAATTTCAGGCATATAAAAATCACACTTTCTGTGCATTTTCCTTTGAAAATTTTGTCACCCATTCCTTCAGGTCAAGTGCTGGTGCTTGGGCATGTTCTTTCTTTCTTTCTTTCTTTCTTCTTTTTTGGGAATGTGCTTGGGCATGTTCAGTTGATATACCGGTAGTTGCCAAGTCAACTAGTGTCTTTTGCAACATTTTTAAGCGTATGTAAATTTATAAAAGTTTGAGCTTTGAGAAACTGTGTTCACCACTGGCCTGTTTCAGATGTAATGACAAAACATGGTTTATGGTTATGAGGATGAGCACTGGGCTCAAGTTCTCACCCTCTTCTTCCTCATTCACTTATGAAGAGGTAATTTAAAGCTTCCATTGTAGTTTGGAACAAACCACTGTTTCCCATTTTGTCCAAATTTGGGAAACACTGCTTTGCAAAAACCATAGCTAGTTAAGAAAGCAGACGATTAAATTGTGATTTGACATTCAAGCTTTTAAACTGAATATCTGAAATAGAAATAGAAAGCTGCTCCAAACTATGAAGGAAAGGAAGAAATGAAGTAGCATGTGAGTCTGAGACACAAACACAAAGGAGTGGGGAATGCACCAGCCCAATGCTTCCTGAAGCATGTTGTCATGGTTTGCTGAGAGATCTAAACGTGATCACTCAGTCTGAAAAAGTGGTGTGACTAATGATCTGATCTTATAGGTCACTGTTTTAGAATATTGGTGAATAATTGAGCATCAGTATTTTCTGCCAGTTCAATGCCAAATTTACAGTATGCCCCAGGCTAAATTGTGCTGTAGCAATGCTACTGTGCAAAGGATAGCTTCGAAAAGTTCAGTAGGCATAGAGAATGAGTAGGGCTTTCTCTGTGTTTTCCTCCAGGATTATCAAGTCTAAACACCTATCGGCTTTAACAGACAGCTTTCTTTTTACCCATTTGACTAAAAATATAAATCTAATCATATATTTGTGGAAATGAATGTTTAGTTGGCACTTGTTCAAATTAAGAGAACTCTCAGAGTACAAGAAGAATAATTTAAGGTGTCAGTTCAGTTTAGTGCATGGGTAGGCAAACTAAGGCCTGGGGGCTGGATCCGGCCCAATCGCCTTCTAAATCCAGCCCGTGGACGGTCTGGGAATCAGCATGTTTTTACATGAGTAGAATGTGTGCTTTTATTTAAAATGCATCTCTGGATTATTTGTGGGGCATAGGAATTCATTCATATATTTTTTTTCAAAATATAGTCCGGCCCCCCCACAAGGTCTGAGGGACAGTGGACCGGCCCCCTGCTGAAAAAGTTTGCTTACCCCTGGTTTAGTGTTATGCTCCATCTCGCATTATAGCATTTGTTAAAGCATGAAGCTGAAATTCTAACTTGCTGGTTTTATAGATCAGCAATGTTATTATCAAGAGCATCCATTGGAGGACAGTAGAACACAGCAAATCAGGAGTGGCTACATATTGCTGATGTTCTAAAGAGTCTTTAAATGTGTTTTAATAATATTTTTCTTTTTCTGCATAGCAGGGGTCATGATCAGCATTGCTCTTTACCCTCACATATGTGCCATCCTCCCCCGTCCCATGTAATATTATCCTGAGTGGTTAGGGATATCATTACTGAATAGCGATGAAGAATAAGTTTTATTTTACTTATTACTCATGACTTGCGAAGAATTCACCCAGGTACTAACCAAGCTGAGAGCAGCTTATACCCGGACAAACACACAACATGTGTCCATAGATAGTCATCTGGATTCCACTTTTGCAATGTGGAACTTGCTACTCATTTAAATTTTTCCAAATTTACATGTATAAGGGTTTAGTTGGTGTTGCATAACCTTCTATTTGAAAGTATTGGAAATTCCAATTTTTGGTGTTTGTGACATTAGTCTTTTATGAAGATCAGTAGAAGTATGAAGAGGTGTCCTGCCAGTGTGGTGTAGTGGTTAAGAGCGGTAGACTCGTTATCTGGGGAACCGGGTTCGCGTCTCCACTCCTCCACATGCAACTGCTGGGTGACCTTGGGCTAGTCATACTTCTCTGAAGTCTCTCAGCCCCACTCACCTCACAGAGTGTTTGTTGTGGGGGAGGAAGGGAAAGGAGAATGTTAGCCGCTTTGAGACTCTTTCGGGTAGTGAAAAGCGGGATATCAAATCCAAACTCTTCTTCTTCTTCTCACCAAATCCACACAGACAGAGGTGTTTTTTATGTATAAGTAAGAAAGAAATTTTTATTCAGGCAAGTAACAGTACAAACCTGGCAGCAGACCCGTTCAGGAATCATAGTTCAGGAGTTCAGGAATCAATGAAGATGTTCAGAACTGGATGGAAGCAATGCAGATGTCCCAGCAGTTTCCAAACCCCACTTGCCAAGCTTTTGAAGGTGAGGTGTGATGCATTCACTCATGAGACTCACTCACTTTGTGGGAATGTTGGGATTGAAAACACATGCTTTTCTGAGGTGGCTGCAACGGCTGTGCTCTGCAGAGGTGCTGCCTGTTTCCAGGCAACAATATTGCACTCTCCTGTTCAAGCTTCTAATCATTTGCTGCCTCCTTCTAGGTGCTCCCCGCCCTATGGCTGCCCACAACCCCCACTGAGACTTTCCACTTAGCTGGGAAGTTGGGGAAGGAGCTGGCATCCCTGCTCCCCCTTCCGAAACAGATGAAGTAAAGGAACAGTGGGGAGAGCCCTCTGTTCCAACCCTGGTTCCCACCAACCAGCACCCTATATTTCCTCCTCCTCCTCCTCCTCCTGTGTTGGGGCCTGCCTGACAACCCAAGCCCAATCCTGACAGCATTGTGGAGCTGATGACAAGTAGCACAGGATTAATAGTTTACAAGTTGGTTTTCTACATGAGCTTTTGGAGGTAAAACTCAGTTCATCAGGTGCAGGCATAGGTAGAATCAAGCAAAGGAGAGGGGGAGAGTAGGCAGATAAAAAATGCATTTCCATTTAAACAGATACCGTGTTTCTCCTAAAATAAGACACCGTCTTATATATTTTTTCGCTCAACAAAACACAGTATGGCTTATTTTCAGGGGATGTCTTATTTTAACCATGTCGCATCGGTACGCTGCATAGCCACGCCTCTCCAGGCTGTTTTAATGGGAGGTACCATGTCACTATGGCTTATTTTCAGGGTATGGCTTATTTTTGGGGAACGGCTTATATTTCGCAAATGCATAGAAATCCTGCTATGGCTTATTTTATGGCCATGTCTTATTTTAGGAGAAACAGGGTACTCACAATATACGAGTGGTGATATGTGCAGCAGGCATAAATGGAGGACAACAACAAACTGTGTTTCTGTAATGTGCATAAAGCCGACAGTCTCTGTTCTAAGCAATCAAATTTTGCTTAGAATATTGGTTTACGCAATCAAAATTTAATTTGAGTTCCTTTTCTTCTATCTTATCATGTTCCATTTGTCTCCCTGAATTAAATTCCTGTGTCCAGAGAATTAAAATATTTACTAAGAGGTTTCCAAATATTTTTGACTTTCAGATCTATGCGCAGCTTATATACCGGTACTCCTTGCCCTGGGAGTTGTATGGAACTCCTTCCAGACTAAGATTAGACAGGCCTGATCTCTGTTAAACTCCAGGTGCTTAACAAATACCTTTCTATATCAACAATCATTTTAAGGAAGTTTCTTGTTTTTATGATTAATTTTAATTGATCTTATCCATGTTATGCTTTTTGATTTTTATGTGCACAGCTTAGAAACTTTGATAATTAAACTGAGAGCCAGTGTGGTGTAGTGGTTAAGAGCGGTAGACTCGTTATCTGGGGAATCGGGTTCGCGTCTCTGCTCCTCCACATGCAGCTGCTGGGTGACCTTGGGCTAGTCACACTTCTTTGAAGTCTCTCAGCCCCACTCACCTCACAGAGTGTTTGTTGTGGGGGAGGAAGGGAAAGGAGAATGTTAGCCGCTTTGAGACTCCTTCGGGTAGTGATAAAGCGGGGTATCATATCCAAACTCTTCTTCTTCTTCTTTACATAATAATAATAATAGTAATAATAATAGCAATCATTTATAAGTTAGGCTCATTTGATACACAATCCTCAATGCAACATTAATTTACGTGGAAGTACCCTAGATGTGATGGATTGCACCACTGGGATCACAAGTAGAGTTGTTGCTTTTTTTAAAGGGGCATAGTAGCATTTGGCTGTGTGGAAAGGTGCGGTTCCTAACTCCAAATTAAATTAAGGTGTGCACTTCTAACCCCATTTACCTGGGGTTAAAGTCAATTGATTTATGTATGACTTGATTCTGAGTAGACTGCATTTGGATTACACTATAATTGTCGAAGGTAAGGGAGTTGCCTGTACACAACCATAAGTTTCCCTCCAGTTACTTTTATGAGTGTAGGATTGTTTCCAAGAATTGGTAGTAGGTCTCATCCTTTTTTGTTTGTCTTTACCTTGGAACAAAAGTAGTAGTAGTAGTAGTTGTTGTTGTTGCCATTCACTACATGTGTAATTAGTAGCTATTGAGGATCAATTCAGCTTGATGTATGAGGCCTCTGCTGTATCTTAGCTGTCCTTATGGTGGTCTGCTTTTAGCTTGGTGGGTCCCAAATTGTTTAGGCCTGTATTGATGATGTCCACCTCCCCACACTGTGACATGCTATGAGCTTTTAGGTGGCTTTCTCATGACTCAACAGTAATATTAATACACTCTTTTAGTTCCACTGGCTTCCCTCAGGTTTACTTCAATGAATATTCCAGGACTCATTTAACTTGAAATGGTTCAAATGGTTTAATGCAGCATTAAAGCCAGCACCTTCATTGTCTGCTATAACTTTCTTTTATAACATTGCGTGTGCATAAGTACATTCAAGAAACAGTCCCTATTTTCATGTTTCAACGCTGGAGGGTGTGCAACCGGCCACATGATCCCTTACAAGAATAATAAATTGCTAATGATTCGTCTTTGTTATTTAGTCAAGGGATTATCAGATACATTATAACTGATCTATTGAAAACAAGAAAATTAATCCACTAAAATCTCCCCAAGTTACAATGAAATCGCTCAGACTGGTAAGAACAAAAGTGATGCTATTGCTCACGGCCAAAGTGAATGTTTCATGCAGAAGTGTATAATATTATCCTGATTCCCCCCTTGGGAAACAGAAAAACAAATTCCGGAGAGAAAACTTGAGATTAGAGTAGCAGCAAGAGAAGGGGAAAAGGAGCCGTGTTTAACCATTTATTGCCCCACTAAGCAGTTTTCCTCTATTGAAATTTAAATGAGGGAAAATGTACAATTAATTCCCTGTGGAGAAAAAGCCATTGTGGGGAGGGGGCCTAATTGGAAAGGGAGAAAAGGAAAAGAGTTTCATACCTCTGCAGCTTGTCTGAAGAAAATTGTGCCCTCAGAGTTTGACCTTCAGGCACTCTTATGTCATATGACATTACATAAACTATTGATTCAACTGCAACTGTTAATGCTAATAATGAATTCCTCTTTAAAAGGGTCCCTTTAGACTAGCATTTCCTGCAATCATTTTCAGGTCCTTCCAGAATGGAGTTTTGTTTTGTTTTGTTTTGTTTTGGTGGGTATATTCTGCAAATAGTGCATTTGCAGTGGATTTACACTACGCTGTCCATATATAATTCTGCTTTATTAGTAGCTCTGTGATGCTTCTCCAGTATTTAACAAGATTATTGCTGTCTGGAGGGGCAGTTTTATACACAAAGAGCAGACCCCCACATGTGGAACATTTGTGGTATAAAAGTTACAGGATTTCAAGAGGAGTTACAGGACATACACTTATTGGAAATGAAACAGTATGCTCTCAAAAGCTTTGTAGGCACTTTTAGTATTGAAAGCAAGATAATGTCTAACTGCCTCGATACCACCATGAATATAAATAATCATGAATGCATAATAAAACGATGTTTGAAGGGGCCCCTACTTGTTGGTTTCACTGATTTTTGTACTTTAGTATGATGTAAAGCTCTGGCTTACTATATTATTTTCCCTTGGGGGTTCATTACACACACACACACACACACAAATTGTTGACAGAGTCACTTAGTTACACAGAATATTATTTTGCACCCTTGCCTAGGAGCATGTTTTCAAATAATTAAAATGACAACCCACCATTTGGCCTGTGTGGAAGAGAGACGGCGCCAAGATTCTGAAGGTTTGCAAACAAATACATGAACAAATACGTTGACAGGCAAACTGTTAAATTAGTCCATACAATTGTGTTCAGTATTCTACATGGCCCTAGATGAGGATAATGCAATCCCTCCACTGGTCTGTGTAATTGCTCTGGGCTTGAGATGGTAATCCCATAAATCATTTCCAATCAGTATCACAACAAAATAAAATAGCATTTCAGTAGAATTTTTACAGTGCAATTCTAGGCATGAGTGACCTCGGAGGGACTTACTTCTGAGGAGGCATGCAAAGGATTGTACCAGAAACACTGTTGAAATACCAATTTATTTTATTATGATCCTGATTGACTATGATCAAAGTAACTGCCATGAGACTTGTTCCGAGGTGGGTGAGCTTAGAACTGTAGCCTTAGGACAGAGCTGGCCCAGTCATTGGGCAGAGTGAGGCCACTGCTTCAGGTAGCATGAGCCCCCCAGGTGGCACTCCTGTAAGTGCCCCGCCTGTCCCACTGCCTCTGCCAGTGCTGGACAAATGCTGCTGCCAGCGGTACCAATTTTGGGCAAGATCACACCCATTTTGTGAAAGAGCTTGCCTGAAATCAATGTGCCCTTGCCTAAAATTGACGGGGTGCACAGCGGCAGCAGCAGCAGGCCGGGCAGTGTTGGCGATGGTGGTGGCAGCAGCAGGTGTGGTGGTGGTGGGAGAGGCAGCAGGACAGAGTGGCTCATCCCATTTCATGTCAAGCAGCAAAACAGGATTCATTGCCTCTCTTAGGAGCTCTACAGATCCAGTAAGAGTGATCTGTACAGAGAACCAGGCTTCTACATATGGATTATGGTACTGATAGCATGCATTGCATATAAAAGAGTCCAGGTTTGTTCAGTCCCAGGCACCCTCAGTTTGAAGCATCAGGTAACAGAAGATGGGAAAGGCCTTTGACTAACAGAGGCTCTGGAAAAGTGGCTGCCACTCAGAGTAGATACTACTGCCCTAGATGAACAACAAATCTGACCTGGTACAAGGCAGCTTCATGAATCTCTGTATCAGGATTGTGGAGGAAATTTCCTGTCATCCAACACTCAGAGGTATGCAGAATGGTGTGCTGTGTGTCTCTAGTTTGAGGAAGGTCTTCATTTTCCCATCCATCCCGAACTGACAGTCCTGTCAAAATTGACAATGCTGCCTCTCTCTTTGGGTGGAGAATGTGTGTGAAGTTCCCTGGAGCAGCAGTATCCTTTGTGTTTACTGGGAAGCTGAAGCTGAGGTGCAATGGTTTTTCCAAGGCTACTTTAGGAATTTACAGTTGAGCAATGATTGGAAGCTGGGTTCTACACATATGTACACATGCATGTACACACACGTCTTTGGATCTAGAGAGGCATGAGTAGAGGCCTGTGTGTATAATGGGGATTTCCTTCCTCTTTTCCCCCATGCTACAGCCCTGTATCACTACAACTGAGGACCAGGGGACCCTTTGCAAAGCACACATGTGATGCAAGAAGGGAGGAATGGGCAGAAATCAAGGACCCCCATCCATGTGCAAGCAAAAGTGCTTTCTGTTCTTTCAGTGCCAGCAGTGGCCCTTTTAAATCCGAGGCTTCCTAATGATAAACATTGTAAAGCCATCATATATATTTTTGTTATGCATCAAGAGACAGTATAGCAGACACCCATGCATTTCTGTGTTTCCTCTTTTGTAGCTGTCAGACTTTCCCAACTTTATGGAAGGTGCCATTCATATGTTCTGCTACAGAAGTAACAGCTCAAAAGCAAAATCATTGCTGCCCCTTAAGTCCCTCATTATCCATTTGAGCAGTGACTTTTGTTTCTGTTTCTCTACAAGGCACCAAGAACTATAGGCTGCAAGAACTTGGGGATTGACCTATGCTTTTAAATGAGTTGTAAATTGAAATGGCCTGAAGACAAAAGGTTTTCATTACTGACACCAAACATCAAAATTAGGATTCAGCATGAACCCTAATGTATTTAAAGAGGTATATATCAGCCATGAAACAATATTTTCTATTCTTTTTTCCTTGCAGATTTTTGAGTTTTTCCTATCTGTCATTTATCTGTCTCATTGGAGATTTAGTTAGTACGTTATATAAATAAGCGCTGCATATAGGTTCATTAGGTTGATAGGAAGAGACACCTTGTCACTTGTGAAAAGATCAGGTATATAAATGGAACCAAATTAAGTCTAGCTTTGGGCCAGTAAATTACAAAATAATTGACAGGAGTCTGGCCACATTTGTCTGCAGGCTCCTTCTATCACAACCTGTGCAAATGACAAGAATTGTACCTATTTGTAAGAACTAGATCTGGACAATGCAGTTTCACCAAATGAATTGTAGTAACAGCTGCAACAACGAGGAATTTCAATAAATAGTTAGAATTATATCTTGATTCACTGCAGATTGGGAGTGTGCTGTTAAGTTTGCTGTGTATGCGACCCAGGTTTTTGTGATTATTGGATGCCCTTAACAAATATAAAAAGATTGCAAAGGAAGAGGCACATTGGCACGAAATTAAACTAGGGATATAATTTCTAGGCTGGGGGACTGCTCCTGAGCATGTTCCATTGACAAGGTTCTAGATGGATAATTTTCTAGAAAAAACATCAAGTGCTCACACACAGCCTAAAATTTCTTTCTGACACTGCCACCTAAATACCTTTCTGATCCTGATTTTTTCTTATGCACAGACTGTGGCTGTGTAACTATTCTTATCTCCTTTCTTCAAAGGGACCCCAAGCAGCACCCATGATTTTTTCAATTTTGTCTTCAGAACAACCCTTCAAGGTAGGTTAGATTGAGAGACAGTGACAGGCTGAAGGTCACCTAGTGAGCTTCCTGGCCAAGTGGGGATTTGAACTGTGATCTCTTCAATCCTAGTTTAATATCATTTCTGCTATTCCATACTGGCTCAGTCTTTCTCTATGAGGCAACTGCTGCATTTATCCTTATTCTGTGCCCACTTGACTAGCAAGGACTAGAGGCAGTTCATTAAAACGAATCACAGATTTGCCAAAATTATAACCAATGTGCCATCTACTTTTCAGTATCAGTTGGGGACAGAAGACAACAGTAAAGCTAATTCACAGTAGACTAAATGCTACAAGACCTAATCTATGCCATGCCCCCTCCCAACTCCCTCAACTGGGATGGGGTCTTCTCATCCCCATTGTGGTGTGCTGGGTGGGGAAGGTTTATATACATGCACAGGTCTTCTAACAATCAGCAACAAGGTATAGTACCAACCAAGAACTAGTTCCAACATTTCTCTTTGCTAGTACTGGTAGAGAAAAGTAGCTGAAAAATGAATCATGTTTTGAATTCCATATATTTGGTGTAGGTGGCCTGAGTTTATTCCACCTTTTGTGTGATATACCTCTTGGGCTTCCCAGGCACTCTTCTATTTAGGTAATAACATTTGGAACACATGTTGGTAGATCGACGTCAGCAAAAAAGTTACAATAGAAATGGGGCCCTGGTTTATTTTCGTAAAATGAAAACTCATTCAGAGAGTCAGAGCTGCGCTTTGGAGTCTGACCGTGTGAACTTTCTGTGTTCCAGCAAAGAATCGTGAAAGTTAAACCTTTCTTTACCTCTGAAGATATAGAATCCTGTGAGCTTACATCAAAACTGTTCTATCAGTTTTTGGTGTGCTTCTTAAAAAGTTCAATATACCAGAAATCAGTTTGACAGACCCATCAGATAAGATCACATCATCTCGGCGATATTAAAAGCTTAGGGCATTATATTTCTCCAGCTGTTACTTCCAGATAGCAGGGAACTGATTAGTTAAGCTCCCTTTGATTTTTCTTTTACCTTATCTGTATGCTGTGATGGAGGTACTTACTGGTCAATTTGCATAGGCATACTGGAGAGCATAAACGTGACTTTTCCCTTCCTATAATTGCCCTTAGTATTGCAGGTATTTGGGGATTTCAGGCTGCAGTCCTATACCTATCTACCCAGGAGCTAACCCTGTTGAACGCAGTGAGACTTAGGTTGAGTAGACATGTATAGGATTGTGCTGTCAACAGCAGAATTTTGATTCTAAACTATTTGAGATTAAGAAATTAAACATGAAATGAAGGCTAAAGTGTTGCCTGGCATATCTACATTTCCCAAAATTTAATATTTCCCTATCAATCTGTTTATGAATTTGCAGAGGAACCGCATAGCCCTGGCAGGGATACAAAAACATTCACTGTTAAATATTTGCTTGAGTGCAGTGAATCAATCTGTATTGCCCAGATGTTGTTCATTCTTTAAACAATAATTTCCAATTTCACCCTATTTGCACAGAGATTAATTTTTCCACATAGGTACATATCTTTATGGCTGCAACAGTAACCCACCAATATATTGTTCTATTTAATGGCACACTCACAAAAGTTGTAATCCCGAAGCATTAATATTGTGGTGGTTGGCCATTAATTTCACTGGAATGTGGACTATTTCCAAATTCTTATCAAAAGTAAATGAAAGCTGATGGCATGGGGAAATGTGTATGGTATCCCTCTGGAGTGTTTTGTGGCGGGTGATACTGGGATTATTGTTGTACAGTGGCTCCAGTCTTTCCTGAGGTATAATTCTGGACATTCATCAAATGCAGAGGTTTGAACTAGATTACCCCTCCAACTCTACAATTCTGTGATTTTAAGTCATGTGATTTGGGCATGTCCGTGATACATTTTTATTGGTCTGATGTTATCTGTATCAATTTTTGTATTGATGAGATCCTTGATGTTTGCAGTTTGTCATGTACTTTTAAATTACATTCTTGTAGTATGGGAGTTAACAGCAGGAGAACTAAAGTAGATTTTGTGAGCCCTTATGGTTGCTAAGAGACCTATACTTCGAGCCTGGATGGATATAAAACCTACCACCTGTTGCACAGTGGTCTGAGGATCTCACTGCCGACATTCAAACACATTCAGGTGGATACCTGTTTGCACATTTAGGTGACTAATATCAATTTATACGTATAAATTAAGATAAATGCATTGATAATCATTGTATTCATAATGGGAGATGATTTGTTGTTGTTGTTGTTCAGTCGTTCAGTCGTGTCCGACTCTTCGTGACCCCATGGACCAGAGCACGCCAGGCACGCCTATCCTTCACTGCCTCTCGCAGTTTGGCCAAACTCATGTTAGTAGCTTCGAGAACACTGTCCAACCATCTCATCCTCTGTCGTCCCCTTCTCCTTGTGCCCTCCATCTTTCCCAATATCAGGGTCTTTTCCAGGGAGTCTTCCCTTCTCATGAGGTGGCCAAAGTACTGGAGCCTCAACTTCAGGATTTGTCCTTCCAGTGAGCACTCAGGGCTGATTTCATTAAGAATGGATAGGTTTGATCTTCTTGCAGTCCATGGGACTCTCAAGAGTCTCCTCCAGCACCATAATTCAAAAGCATCAATTCTTCAGCGATCAGCCTTCTTTATGGTCCAGCTCTCACTTCCGTACATTACTACTGGGAAAACCATAGCTTTAACTATACGGACCTTTGTCTGCAAGGTGATGTCTTTGCTTTTTAAGATGCTGTCTAGGTTTGTCATTGCTTTTCTCCCAAGAAGCAGGCATCTTCTAATTTCGTGACTGCTGTCACCATCTGCAGTGATCATGGAACCCAAGAAAGTGAAATCTCTCACTGCCTCCATTTCTTCCCCTTCTATTTGCCAGGAGGTGATGGGACCAGTGGCCATGATCTTAGTTTTTTTGATGTTGAGCTTCAGACCATATTTTGCACTCTCCTCTTTCACCCTCATTAAAAGGTTCTTTAATTCCTCCTCACTTTCTGCCATCAAGGTTGTATCATCAGCGTATCTGAGGTTGTTGATATTTTTTCCAGCAATCTTAATTCCAGTTTGGGATTCATCCAGTCCAGCCTTTCGCATGATGAATTCTGCATATAAGTTAAATAAGCAGGGAGACAATGTGGGACAAGAAGCTACAGTTAGAACTGGATATGGAATAACTGATTGGTTCAAAATTGGGAAAGGAGTACGACAAGGGAGATGATGGGAGATGATGGTTTTTTAAAATTCATTTTTTCTCTCCATTTTTCTTTTCTTTTGTTAAATTTGTTATTTAAAAACCCCAGTAAAAATGATGAAGTCTTCATTTGAGGATCCATTGAAAATGTTTTAAAACAGCTGTCCCCAACCTGGTGCCCTCCCAATAATATTGTCAAGAGTTGTACAACCCTCATTGGCCATGTTAGCCGATGGGAACTGGTGTCCCAACAACATCTGGGGGGGGGGGGCTCAAGTTTTGGAAGAGTCTCTTAAAACAGTACGCCACCACATGCTCTCTTTATTTATTTCTAATCATTCTTTTATCACATTTCACAACTGCTGTTACCTGGTATGAACAAAACATTCTACAGGGACATAAAAAAGCATTTATCTTAATTGACAGGTTTACTGCTGTACCCCGGTAGGGCTCAGCTTTTATCTCAGCTATTAATCAGCATAGCTAAACCAAAGCAGTTGTAATTTATGACAACATGCACTCTGACTAGTCCTATTTACAAGAGGCAGTTCTTGTTTCCTGATAACTGGCCTGATAAATAGGTGTCCTGTTTTGGCCAGTTAGGGATGCCTTGTTTCTAATGCTGTTAGGGTGAGCTGCTGGGGCTGTCATTCTTCAAGACTCCTTTTTATGCCAATAAAGGTGTTGTATTGTATTGGTAAACACATCCCCATGGACCTTAAAATACTATGCAACTCCCAGCCTACCTTCCCATGTGCACTTCAGATGTAAACTTTGAGCTGTAGATAACTGGTTAGATCCAGAGTAGGATGGTCACACTTAGGTTCTGTTGAATCAGTTTGACTCATTTAAGTCTCATTGATTTCAGTGGTTCCAAAGTGTAGCTCCAGATCTAACCCAATATTTTCTGGGGCACTGATACATATCAAATATGTCAAAACAAAGAAACCAACATTTTCATGGCTTTGGGTCTGAAATCACATTTTTGAAACTGGGTTGCAAGCCACAGTATCCAATTTTGTCCATCCACCTAGGGAATCTTCAGATGAAAGAGGGGATCAACTATATTGACTGTTTCCTGCTTCTCTTGGTGGAAGACCTTTGCTGGACTTCTGTGAGCAGAAGAACATGAAGTGATACAATCCATAGTTTATATCTTGATTGTGCTGCTTTTAAAAAAATTGGTTTGGATAAAATAGATCTGGCACTGCATGGGCATTGATGACAGCGCAGCTCCTAGAGGATAACTAGGATGAAGAGTTGAATGTGTGATTTCTAATGCTCCAGTCTCCATATCTCAATGGTAACCTCAGACCTCAGTCTTTTGAATACTGTATGTGACTGAGAAATACTGGTGTGAATAAACTGATTACATATTATGCAATAAGAGTTTGGAAACAGAAAGAGAGAAAGAGAGGCAAAAAGGCCAAGGAGACAGATGCAATTGGGTGTTAATGTGCAATAAATATGAGAAATGAGCCTATAATTGGAAACCTCTAAAACTATATCTGAACAGAAGAAGATTGATTGAGTTAGTATATAAAGTGGACCCTGTGCTTTTGTTATGGATGCATTAAGGTTTCAGCTTTGAAATGCTTGCTGAAAACTTTTCTATTCAGCCAGACCTATGCAGGCAATGTTTTTTTGCAGTGGTTTGTAGACGATGCAACCTTGACAACACACTGAGGAAGTTTTATAGAGTCTCATCAATTGTTTTGCCTAAGCCTGCATGAAGTTTGACCTTACCACCAGCCTGATGAAGACCAACATTTCTGGGTCAGGATGTCGCCAGCACTCCATGCATCAGCATTGGTGACACATGCTTGAGGTGGGAGACGATTTTGTCTACCTGGGCTCCATCAGAACTATCAACCTCTCCGTCAGTGGTGAACTGGACAAGTGTATTGACAAGGTAGCTACAGCAATGGCTCACATCTCCAAAAGGGTATGGGAGAATGTGATGCTGATGACCAATGAAGGTCTGCCAGGCTTGCGTGTTGAGCATGCTGCTTTATGGGCAACTTACACCCACCAGGAGTGACGCTTCAACACTTTCCATATGTGCTGCATCAGGAAGATTTTGGGCATCACAATGCAAATCCCACATTCCCAGCATATTCATACTCCTGTCTCAGTGACATCTTCGTTGGCTTGGTCATGCCCACAGAATGGAAGATGGCAGGATCTCCAAGTACGTGTCCTATGGGGAGCTGGCTTCAGGCACCAGACCCACTGGCAACGCAATTTTGCATTACAAAGGTGGCTGCAAATGTGACATAAAGGCTGGCAACATCAGCCCTGCCATGTGTGAATCCCTTGCAGATGACCACAGCACCTGGAGACAATCAGGTTGTGCACCCACATCAATGACCAGAGGAGTAATAACTGCTGGAAGGGGCACAGAAAGAAGAAATGCCATGGTACACCTGTATCAGCACAACCAGATGCCTTCATGTGCCCCAGCTGCAATAAAGCATGTCTCTCTTCTATAGCCATAGCAAGTGCTGTAACTCCAACAATGCCCGATGGCACACTCCCCTATTGTTTTCCGAGACAGATGGCAACCAATATGGTTACTGTATAGTTTTATGTATTTTTGTAAACCACTTATCTATTTACTTTATATACTTACATATTTATTTCATTAAAAATATATAAGTAAATAAATAATTTCATAAGTAAATAAATTAAATAAGGTTGAAAGAAATTTAGCTTCAAATGATCCAGCGTCGTTGAATCACGCCACTGTGATAGGCTCATGCTGTGACGCAGCAGTTACCATAGTAATTCTCTCCTTGGCAGTGGCAGCTGCAACACTAGTTATGCAGTGACTGCTAGCACTGGGTAGTGCTATGAGTGCAACATGTTCTTGCTGATGTTTCAGGCTGTTTTCCGACACAACATTTCTCAGTTTCAGGAGTTGCTGGATCTATGTGCGGCTTCCGCATGTAGTGAATTTCTGAACTGCAGGTGGCCCCTTTCTTCATCTGCTAAGCTGACACAGGTTAACCACTAGGTTCTTCTGGGAATGATGAAATGTAAAGAGATTCCTTTTCCAGCTAAGCCTTGCATGAGCCACATTGTCTTCCTGAACTCTGCAATGTTCCTGTGTCCTTGGTTATTCTACCTTCTATTTGGTCCTGATTTCTGACTTGATCCTGCCTCCTGGTTTTCCCTTTGGTCCTCCCCAATCCTGATTCTCAGCCATCACAGGTGCAAACCATCTTATGTAGGAGTAGCAGTATTGTGCAGCATGGTTAATAATGCCAGGGCTTTGAGAGCTACAGTAAAAACACTCTCTCAGTTGATCAATTTTGCATGCCAAAGGTCTTAAATCCAATCTTTAGGATCTCCAAGTAGGATTGAGAAAGACTCCTGTTTGAAACCTGCTGCCAGGTAAAGTAGATGGATAATGAAAGAAAGCAGGCAGGAGAGAAAGAAAAGAAATGGGGAATAGGAAGGAACAAAATACACCAACTGTAATGAAATGAAATAGTAACCCTTGATCTAGATTTAATTCTGATCAATAGGAAGAAATTGGTTGAAACAGTGAAGATGCCAGATAACTGGGGAGAAATGATAGTTTTGACTTACTGAAAGAAATGCTGAGTCTCAGTTTGAAAACTTCTAAAGACAATAATTTTAGGCTGACTTCTAAGTACTTTTGTTCCTCTCATTTTATGTAATCTGCTTTAACTTCTTTAAATGCCTGCAGATTTGGTTCCAGTGTACTTTTAAATAAATGGAACTGACTGCATAGCCAGTCATAGTACAGAATAATAAAGCTTTCAGAAAACTGTTAGGATCCATTATATTTCCCTTGGAAAAATGCTGTGTCCCATCAAATGTATTTCTGTTCATGTACGGCAAGTTTGTTGCAACAAATGGCCAGTGACCATTGTGTATAATTCAAGTAGTCATTGGTTGTGGGTTCACAATAAATTATGCACTAATGAACCTACAATGCTAAAAAATTATGCAACTGGAGGAGGCTTTTATGTGTAAAACTAACTGGTTAGAAAAGCATCGGCAAACAGTTGCATGACTGCAATTGTTAACAGCCCAACCCCATGCATGTTTACATAGAAATCCAACTGTGCTCAATGGGGCTTTTTTCCTACTAGGAGTAGGCAAATGTGTCTATTTCTGGTTCTTATTTTACTCTATTAGTTTGCAATTCTCTTTAATGTCCTCATGAAAATTCATCACATTTTAGTGAAAATATCTCCTAATACACATTTTACATGTAATTTTGCCTAATATACAGTGGTTTCCCCCCCAAAGAAATTTCTCCTAATTAATTGCATTTTTGTAAGTTATTTTCACACATAAATACATTTTTGTGCACACTTTACCTTGGTATATGCATTTTTGTACACACTCCTAGGCTGCAGAGCTACATTGCAAAATTTGGAGAAGTGTGAATTTTGAAGGGTAGCTGTATTTTATTTGCATATTGTTTTGGGAAATGCAGATTATGTAGGCCATGCCTTTAAATGTGATCTGAATTGAATTTCTGCTCCATGGCTTTTCCTTGGTATGCTTAGGACTGTAGCCTAATTTGGGAACCTTTCAGACCCAAATTCTAACTATCTGCAGCAGGGCTGGGGACTCTGTGGTCTTCCACCCTCCACCCTATTGGCCATGCTGCCTGGGACTGATTGAAGTTGGAGTCAACATCTGGAGAGCCACCAATTCACCATCTCTGCTTGCCTCCTATGCAGTCGCACTTCCTCTCCTCCTGTGTCTCTTCCTACCACTCCTTGTGATACAATCCACTAAAGGTCATAGGCTTCATTTTACATAGGGAGCATGTGCGAAATGTGGCACTTCTGTGATTAGGGTTATTTTCAGTTTGCCAGGGTCAAAAAGTGCTTAACCACTCACCACCTTCTTGCACTGATAGTTGATGTGAGGGGGCTGAAGGGCTAATACATGAGACAAGATAGTCAGTTGAGCTGGGGAAAGCCTCCTTATTTTAATGATTCCATTCACAATGTTGATAAATTGGATTTTTGGAGGAGACTATAGACCTCTTCAGGTGTTCAATGAAAGATGCATGAGGAGCTACAGAAAATGTGCCAGCTAGCACTATTCTTAAACCTGATCTGAAAGCAAGCATTTTCTGACTATAAGAGAGAACTTCTTCTTTGGCAATTACTTGTAGCCAAGTAAGGTTGTCTTCCATGAACACAATCTTAACAGTGACTGTGGAGGCTTAGTCATGCTGGCCACATGACCCAGAAAAACTGTCTGCGGACAAACCCCGGCTCCCTTGGCCAGTAAAGCAAGATGAGCACCGTAACCCCAGAGTCGTTCACGACTGGACTTAACTGTCAGGGGTCCTTTACCTTTTCCTTTACCTTGCCCATGTACTATCTGAAACCAAAGGAGCACATTGGTTGCCAGATGTGAAATATATTGGCATTATTTTTCAGCTCTCCTACCCCACTAATAGTCTGTCCAAACTCCTTGCTACAGTTGAAAACAGGCTGAAATGTGTTTGCAACCTGAAGATCCAGAGTGCTACAAGCCTATACACCCTTGCTTGGGAGTAAAGCACAGAGGGACTTACTTCTGAGTGCACATGCATAGAATTGCATTGCAAATTTTCTGACACATACCTGTAGGAAATGAACAGCTGGGGTGGGAATTTAACCTTGTTAATGTTTATGACAGGGTGATAGCTATGGTCTGGCTAACTATCAAACACTTAACACAATTTAGCCATAATGAATCATAATCAAATTGCCTATGCATAGTGTGTAGGTGGTACATGACAACTGATATTAAGGAAGGGCTTCTCAAATTGCAAAAAAAAGCCCTGTGCAGGGCGATCATTTATTCCCATTATAATGTATTTAACTTTTTTAACACACATACACAAAATCCACAGAGAAGATTGTATGAATTACCTTGCAATAGAGGAAACTGTTGTAGTTCAACAATATCTGAATGGGCAATTCCATCATCCCTGTGCTGGGTCTGATGAAAATTTAGATCCAACAACAAATGGGGGGGGGCATGTGCCCTAATCCATGCAGTACACAGAATTAACAATGCCTTGCTACAATTACTTTATAATTATATTTTTGTCTGCAGAGCTTTACTAAAATATTTTCATTATGGCAACATGAACAAGGGACAATTTGGGGGATCATTTATTTAAAATATTTTTTATTAAACGTTTAACAATTCTGGGAAATCATTTACAATAGGGGGAAAAATAAGCGTGCAGAAAGCCTTTTAACTTTGTTTGAGCACTTGCTTCATCAGCAGCCATGGCTGTGTCCCGTCCCCCCCCCCCCAATATCTGTAAATCTTCATGTCAGAAGCTGGAAGCGCTGTCTGCATGAGGAAAAAATGTGTTTGGATTTCAGACTCATTTTAGAAACCGCAGAATGTGTCATCTCATTGTCAAATTGCCTGACCAATAGTGGATATTGCCTTACCAATTCCTGGCCCCCTTGAACAGATTAAGGAAAATGCAGGCATATCCCAAGTAGATGATCTTCAAAGAGCGCCAGGTTCTTCTGAAAATGTACTTTTGCAAAATGTGTCATTTACATTTTCATCTTTTCAGGTGCAAAGTAATATCAGCAGGTAAAGAGGCAATCATGTCAGCTTTACTAGCAAGAAACTGATGAACACCCCCTCTTGAGGCAGTTTTCACTTACTTTCTCAAAAATGAGTAAGCATTTTTCTGCTGCACAGGAAGCAAATGTCTTTTATGAAGCAACCAATCACTCCAGTCAGCTTGAAGTTTCTGACGGAAAGTTCTGGAAGCACCAGGTAGGTCTAGAGAAATGTTCTGACTTTACTGCTATGTGGTAAAGATATGGCAGAATATTCAGCTTCTGGCATCATGCGAGCAGTTTATGGGTTTGTGCAGCATAGGAGGTGGCCTCATAAGTGAATATTGCTTATTTGGGGTTCTGTGAGGGGTTCAGTTAAAAGTGGCCAGGACCAAAAAGTGAGCAATGTTGTGAGCACCTGTTTTCAATAATTTGGAATTTAAAGAAATGCAATGCCATGGGTCTACTTTCTGTGGCTCTTAAAATTGTGTTGGTTTAGGAAAATAGGAAGTTGCTTTATGGGATCATTGGTATGTCTAGGTTGGGGTTGTTATAGCAGTGTGGTGGTGCCTCAGCAAATTTTCCCTGGAGCCTACCAAACCTCTGTTCCAACCTCCTGCTCATTGCCTCCTTTATCATGGGCGGGTGGGACTGGTCACTTTTGCATCAGCAAGAAGAGCATCAGTTTTGGGTACTTAAACGGGTTCCCAAACTTGGGTAAATAATAATAATAATAATAATAATAATAATAATAATAATTTATTTATTTATACCCCGCCCATATGGCTGGGTTTCCCCAGCCACTCTGGGTGGCTTCTAACAGAACGTTAAAATACAATTATCTATTAAACATTAAAAGCTTCCCTAAACAGGGCTCCTTTCAGATGTCTTCTAAAAGTCTGGTAGTTGTTTTTCTCTTTGACATATGGTGGGAGGGTGTTCAACAGGGTGGGTGCCACTACCAAGAAGGCCCTCTGCCTGGTTCCCTGTAACTTGGCTTCTTGCAGCGAGGGAACTGCCAGAAGGCCCTCGGCACTGGACCTCAGTGTTTGGGCAGAACAATGTTTTTGGACTACACTTCCCATCACCCCTGACTACTGGTCCTGCTAGCGAGGGGTGATGGGAGTTGTAGTCCAAAAACAGCTACAGACCCAAGTTTGGGAAATCCTGGTCTAAAACACAACTCAAGACTGCTCCCATGGCTATCCCAAACCCTGATGATCATAAATCTTATTGAAAACTCTTCCAACCCATCACCACTTCCAGGCCTAGCACCTGAGCGAACTCTGCTGATTCAGAAGTTAGTTACGCATGCAGCCAGTTCAATTAAGCCAGGACAAGCATGGCACTGCAGATGTGTATCCAAATACATAACTGTGGGTGCAGAAACCTGCTTTCACACACACAATTCAGTGATGCCAGTTTCCAGCTGTACCTCATCCAGTGCCATTGTGCTGTGCAATGCCCATGCATATGTGAATCAGCCCTGTGCCATATTGTGATGCAAACATCACGGCCATCCTGCGCTTCATATTGTGCAGTTAGTACGATTTGAAATATCCCCACGGCTAAGAAACATGACCACATTGCTTCCTTGTCACTTGAATGACTATATGAGCTGCACTTAATTCTGAAGGTTCTGACACAAGGATCAGGAGAAGGCCGTTTTCTTTCTGAAAATCTTTCAGAAAACAAGTGACTTTGTCATCACACCAATATTTATATAATGGCCGAGCGCTGTCTGCACTGTCTGTAGCTATTTTGTAAAAAAGAATACTTTGATGGTTTATGAGTATCTGCCTCTCATTACATTTTTTTTTCAGGGTGGGGTGGGGCAGGTGGCTGCACTGTAATATAGCTAAAATGTCTGCATTGCAGAGGCCGTATTGAGGTGTAGAACTCCCTGCTGTGCTAATTATCCTTTTGAACATACTGTGCTCTGCAAGGAATGGAAATAGCTACATTAATCACCACGTGGGGTTTCAACGTGAAAGGTTCCTTTTCAAGCGCAGGTTAAAGCTGTTTCCCAAGCAGTCAACTACTATCTATACAGAAAGACATTTGCGCTTGAGGGATTTGTGGCTCAGCGGCTCGGCTGAATTTTGAACAACCTAGGGGACACTTTGGGCCAATCTTTGAGTATCGTTTTTCAATTGCCAGATGGGATAGAATTTTGCGTTTCGGGATACTTCTTAGTCCATAGTGGTTTCCTGAAAGCTCAGTACAGCCCACACCCCTGAAGGAGATAGAGAATGTGGGATAGGTGTGGATGCTGTGCAACTGCTGCATCCTTGGACCTGACTTGAATCTGCAGATGGAGAAGCTGGTCTTTGTGCTTGACTAGCCACATAGGCTACAGCAGGGTTTCCCAAACTTGGGTCTCCAGTCGTTTTTGGACTACAACACCCACCATCCCTATCTAGCAGGACTGGTGGTCAGGGATGATGGGAATTGTAGTCCAAAAATTGCTGGAGGCCCAAGTTTAGGCAACCCTGGGTCACATGGTTGCTTATTCAGGGAGGGGAAAGGTCTTCCTTCAGAACTTGCAATGGATCACAAGTTTTAGTGGTTTGCTGATCAAACCTTCTTCCCATAGAACTCTGGGGAGGAGAATAGGAGTCCCCTAACAACTTACAGCTCCCCTAACAAACCACAGCTCCCAGAATTCCATGGGGGAAGGCGAAGCCATGTCTGCTTAAAGTGGTACTGTTGTTCTTTAGATGTATGGTGTGAATGTGGGGCCACCATCTTGTCCTTTGCCTCAGGCACCTGAAAGTCTTGGTTGTGTCCAAATGTCTGACCCTGTTAATTTGTTTTTAAAAGTTTCCATTTTCTCTTTGATATTAATTTCCATTCTTGGAGCGACACTAACTACTAGTGAGAGCAAGCCAATTAACTACAGAGCCCTGACTCTTAAACTCCCATAACAACAAGCTGCTATTGTTTCTGCTGTTACTTCTTCCGTTTAGCCCAGAGGGAACTTTGTCATTCTTTTGTTCTTTCCCCCTTCACCAATTTTCATGAGCAAATGCCAGCGTTGCTAAAATCCAGACGCTTGTCGTTTGACACCAGATAGAGTGCAGTACGATTAGCACGATTAGCTGGTTTGGGATTTAGCTTTCCACTGGAATTAATGCTCTGGAACATTAATCTGCTGAATGCTGCATGTTTAGAAAGTTTTTGTGTTTGCATATTCTTTTGGAAAGATAGTTGTGTTTACACAGGCTTAGATTTAAAAATGTAATTTCGTGCGTAACCGATGGTGTGGGTAATCGACTGATAGCAGGCAAAGATTAATGCCAAAAAAGAAAATACATATGTAGTATTTAAGCTGCATTAATATTCATAATGTCCCCTGCAGTTATTATGTATAAAATACTTTAAAGTGCTGTTTCTTCTTGGAATTCTAGTTTGTGTTGTGCCCTACCACCACCTTACCTATATACTTGAGTATAAGCCTAGTTTTCAGCACACTTTTTGTGCTTTAAAAGCTGCCCTCGGCTTATACTCAAGTCAACCATTCCTTAAGAAGTGTACAAGAACGGCGGTTCTTTACTCTCCCCAGGCAGCTTGTTCCATTCCTGAACTGCTCACATAAATGCAAACTTTAGACCCCAGAAGGCAGAAAGCCTATCAGTTAAGGAAGTATTAAAACCCCACAGGTGCTCACTTTCCCTGGCTCCGCTTGAACAGGACAGGATCCCAGCCTTCTCTGTATAACACAAGGGAACATTGTGCTGTGGGTTAAACCACAGAGCCCTAGGGCTTGCCGATCAGAAGAATGGCGGTTCGAAACCTTGCGACGGGGTGAGCTCCACAGCAGCAAAGGAGGAAGAGGAAGGAGCAGCCCAAAGGGCTGCTTTGGGCTGCTCGTTCCTCCTCTACCACAGTGGCAAAGGTGAACCGGCTTATACTTGAGTCAATAAGCTTTCCCACATTTTTGTAGGGAAATTAGGTGCCTCAGCTTATATTTGGGTCGACTTATACTCGAGTATATACGGTATTTTGAATTCTGAACAAAGCTTCCAAATTAATGGTCAGCTAGGATTTCTGCTTTGCTACTTTTTCTAGTACAAGGAAAAGTTCTTAATCAGATTAAACATGTCAATTTCGCCATCTCAGCTAATTCCATTAATTTTAGCAATTGTTGGTAATGATGAGTCTTTCCATCTTTGTGCATTGTCAACATTTACTAAAGGTTGGAAACCTCCCATAGACTTTTTGCATGAAAAAGAAAAGGATATAATGACATTTAAATTTGAGGATTAAAGATAATGATTAATAGAAAGTGGCTTTATTTAGGTGTTATACTGGAGTGGATGAAATGAATAAGGTTTATTTGGTCAGATGAAGAATCGGAAGTTCTTTAGCTTCTTAACTTTTCCCTTCTCTCTCTCTCTCTCTTTCTTTTTTCTTTTCTCCTCTTTTCTTTCTCCTTTTTGCCTTTAGATTAATGTTTTAGTTTGGACAAAAATGATATTTGATAGTAAGTTTTTATTTTTCTATATAAATAATAATAATAATAATACAGTAAATTTAAAAACAAAAGTTATTAATCAGACTTGCTTGCTTTGTTGTTGCTGTTGCTACACCTGGGAGCCAGGAAGTTTTTTTTTAAAAGCCAGACAAGAGGAGAAACTTAAATCCTGACATGTGCAGCAACCTAGGTTCTAGGCACAATTTTAGGGTGCTTGTAATGAAACAAAGCGGGTACCTCCCTTTTTAATGGCATTTGAGGCTTAGAACTCCCTGTCACATTTACCAGACTTCTCCGCTAGGGAGTGCGTCATCAACTAGAGAAGGTTTGACCCTTGCTGCCAAAATAAACCCAATATAAAAGCCTGAGAGCTTGGTTCGGATAGCATTAACATGAGATTGACACCACCACCAGAGACAAGCTGTTTGCATGCACACGAAAGCTCATACCAGGAACAAACTCAGTTGGTCTCTAAGGTGCTACTAGAAAGAATTTTCGATTTTGTTAAGATGAACAAAACTGATATGGCTTATTTAAGGGAATTATTTACATAAGGGAATAAAGTGTTGCCTTTCAGATGGTAGAATAAGATTGCTTAATTGTACGGTTCTTAGTTAAACAAGATTAAATTTGCTTGTTACAGTTCTTAAGAGTTTTCCTCAGCTAAATAAACTCTCAATAGGTTTTCCTTCAGGCAAGATTTCCCTAACCTTCATCCCTGCCAAACCAGGATTAGATACTGTATAGCATTTTTCCTCTTCTTTCAGCTCTTTCTGCTCTTTCTTGCTTCAGTGATGGTTCAGATGTTACAAGGACTGCCTACTGAAATTCTCCCTGTGATTAGACCGCTATTTGATGCTGGGTTGTGTTACCTGTGAACCAGGCAGAGGGCCTTCTTGGTAGTGGCACCTGCCCTGTGGAACGCCCTTCCATCAGATGTCAAGGAAATAAACAACTATCTGACTTTTAGAAGATATCTGAAGGCAACCCTGTTTAGGGAAGTTTTTAATGTTCGAAGTTTTATTCTGTTTTTAATGTTCTGTTGAAAGCCGCCCAGAGTGGCTAGGGTAGAAATAATAAATTATTATTATTATTATTATTATTATTATTATTATTATTATTAGTATTAGTATACCTGATTGAAGAATCACCACCATCACCTCACAGCATGGCTTCTCATTCTTGAGAACCACCAGCTCCATTCTTCAAGCCCTCTTCTAGCAGGCTTCTCCATGATTCCAAAACTGTCTCAAACCAATCTCTTTCTCTCCTGACTGGAACCTCTGACGAGTCATGTTCTTACTGCTTTTGGGACCAGGGCTTTTCTTTCAGCCGGAACTCAGTTCTGGCATCTCTCAGGTGAGCACTATTGCCATTATGAGAGAACAAGGGAGGTGTTCATGGTGAGTTCTGGCACCTCCTGCCGAGATCTCAGCTTTTACTTACCGTAAGTATAGAGCTGAGACTCATAGATGGACTCCCAGTGAATGACTCAATTTGATGATTTTTTTGTTGTTGCTGTATATATTATCCCAAAGTTCGAGAGTTAGTAGCACAGATGTTTTAAAGGTTGTTGAAAACAACCCCATTGAAGAAGATAATAGTGGTCACCCAGACCTCATTGTTGGTTGCAAAAGGGCTTCCAAAACAGTCCAAGCTTCAGGGCCTCAAAAATGTAGGTCCGTTATTGCCTTCATTCAACTTTAAAAATGTTCTCCAGACTTCACCGTTCTTTCTGTCAGTTTCAATTTTATTTGTAAATGATATTATAAATATAAGAACCACAAAGCTGTGCTTGCTTGATCAAAACAACAACAATGCAGCAAGTGCTCCCCTGCAGACTTTGCAGCTTGTTGCAAGTTGGCTGAAACAACTTGAGTTGTACTCGGTTGTAAAATGCTTCTCTGTTATATCTAAGCAACGCTGTTTCTCAGATTAACCATTAATTCCAAATTAACACCTTTTGTTAGAAAAAGCCCAAATTAAAATATACAGAGAACAATTATCCAGTTTTCTATTCTTAATATTAATAAAGCAAAGCACAATGAAATATCTTAGGTGGGTTTTTTATTTGTTTAGTGGGTTTTTTATGCTTTTATTATAGCTTTACAAATATAATTTGCATCAATGCAAATATTAACTACCTCTTGATTCTTTGGAGAGTTGTTTGGAAAAGATAATTTTAACAGACGTAGTCAGTTCTTCACCAATTCATGATGAAAATGGTGGCAATGCGCTGCTTCGCCCTCCTCAGCTCGAAGGCGAGTTGCTGTGAGCACTGACACCTGCTGCCCTTCACGGGCATATGGCAGTCCCTTCAGTAGGCAGAGTGTATCACCTGCAGGAGAGGAAAAGCAAGCCCATCTTCTTGCACCATCTTTCACGGGACTTCAGCGCCACCTCGCTGGATTCTCTGGGAGAAGTAGGCAGTTGGCAGGAGAGGAATTGGGCAGGGGAAGAAGTGTCATGGTGTTTCATGTTGGCTTACACAGAATGTAGATGCTAGTCTTCACACAATATATGCAAGCGGTTTCTGAGTTCCCACACACCCCTTTTTGACCCCAGACATCCTTCTCTCCTGGGCCCTGTCTGAAGGTCCCTAGAGTCTGCCTAGCAAAAGCTTCACTGAATTACAACCCTTTCCTCTTGCTGGGAACACTGTCTGAAACATACAAGTTTAAATTAGATAATTATTTTGTAGGTTTCTATTCTTCCCCTCATCAACAATACCAGGATGGTTCACAACAGTGCAATAAAATTCCAATAAAACCTTTACATTAAAATGCATGACAATGCCTGGATGAACAGAGAGGTCTTCAGTAAGCACTGAAAACACAGCTGTATTTTGTTGAGGAGGTGATTCCATCCATAAGCTGCTGCTATTTCTACCACTTTCTATCAAGTGATACATTTATATATCACTGCTTCCTGTCTGGAAATTTTGTACATTTGGTGAAAAAATCTCTGTCCTTTGGCTGCCTTTAAAAGGGGATGGGGCTTTCCTTAAGTCCCAATCTTTTGGTATCTTGCATCCCCAGTCAAAGGATCTCGGGAAATAGTGCTCTGCTTGAGACCCCGAAGAACCTTTGTAAGGAAAAGTAGACAGTACAGAGGCAGCTGGATTAATGGTGTGACAACACTTCTTTATGTGTAATCTCTGCTTGGGTTATCTGCTCTCTGCAATGTGTGGAGGGCACCTTGGTGCCAGAGAACTCATTGTGCAGAAAGGATAACACACACACACATCATTCTACAAATACAGTTTCTATCCTGGGTCAGAAAAAAGTTTGAAGAAATGCATTCCGGAAAAGTTGCACTTTGTTGCATAAACGGGTGCCTGCAAAATTCATTTGGAGCTTTCCCACTTTGCCGAGTGCGTCCAATAAAAGCGCTGAAGCAAAGACTATAAATTTCCGTGAATGGAAAGTAGTCAAGCTGAAAAAAGTCATTCTTTTGTAAGTCAATAGCGTAATATCTAGGATTTAGCACGTGCAGAAGTATGATATTAAAGCTCACCAGAAATAGCCTCAGTGACCTTGAACATGGGCCTTTAGAAGGTGAAAATATATCCCATACCATCTCGAGTGGCCTGCAGAGTCAGCGTATATACAGCCGTTAGTGAACATATCTTTTAGTTTTATAATGTACTTAGAAGACTAATCAATAAACCTGACTTTGGGAAATACAATCCTCTTCCTCTCTCTGAAGGGAAAAAAAAGTGATATATATCTTCTGGAAATCTAGTTAAAAAGTAGATTTCTTGTTTTTCAAATATGCTTTGGAATGTCAATAAAAAGAAGAAGCAAGATGCTTCTGCCTTAGAAAGATAAAGGGTAATTACATCCCTTGTTGCAATTGAGTTTGTGACATGCCTGCCATGCCCTCAAACTGGGCTTTGACTTGTCTTCTGCCATTTGTAAGAAGTTGCTCAAAACCTGGTGCTTGGCAGTCGGGAAGATTTGCTGTAGGACAGGAATGCCACAGCTGTGCCAGACCAGATTGCTCAACTCTTTTAATGTTAACCTGAATTTGACCTGGCAAATTGGGACGTAACAAATCGCCAGGCTAGATGCCAGCTTTGGGCAGACCAACCCTGTAATCAAATGATGCTGTGAGGAGGAAGCTATACTGCCACTACACCTATGGAACAGCTGCTCTGCCCTTTAGGTACTCAGGAGAGCAATACACACTTTATTTCATTAAAATGAAAAATGTGTTAAAATGGTTTTGTTCACCGAGTGGTTTACAACACAAAAAGGCAAAAATAGACAACACAGTAACAAACAACCAGCAACCCCCCCCCAAAATGTCATAGATTATTCAATTCGCCAGAGACCCAGGAGAAGAGGAATGTTTTTGCCTGGTGCCTAAAGATATGGAACAAAGGCAACAGGCGAGCCTCCCTGGGGAGAGCATTCCACAAACAGGGAGCCACCACAGAAAAGGCCCATTCCTGTGTTGCCATCCTCTGGACCTCTAATGGAGGAAGCACACAAAGAAGGGCCTCAGATGATGATTGCGGGGTCTGGGGTGGCTCATATGTATAACATGTTGCAGTAATCTAACCTAGAGGTTACCAGAGCATAGATGATTGACATTAGGCTATCCTTTTCCAGATAAGGGTGCAGCTTGGCTCAAGTGACAGCAATGGATCCAGAAGTACTCCCAAGTTTGTTGTTGTTCAGTCGTTCAGTCGTGTCTGACTCTTCGTGACCCCATGGACCAGAGCACGCCAGGCATGCCTATCCTTCACTGCCTCTCGTAGTTTGGCCAAACTCCCAAGTTATGTACCACCAAAGGAATGCATCCTCCAGCTAGAAAGCAAGCAGGTGGTGGAGGGGTACCAAAGCATCAGCAGGGAGCAGCAACCAAATGCACACACATTTCTATAGCTACAAGAGGTGGCACCTAAGGGCAGGAGGATAGAGTGCATCTAATATCTGAGAAACCATTCATTACACAGTAGGCTGGGGGCAACCACATGCTGCCAACCCCGTCCCACTTGCCCTGTGCTTAGACAGGCACAGCAGGTGACATACATGGTTGTGGGGTATGAATTCAGGATATTGAAGAAGTGGTGATTTTGTTTCCACCACAGCACTATATGACTAGGACATCTGAGAAGGTAGCCAAGGTTGTATTGGTGTGCTCCATGGTACACAGCGTGGCCCTGAGGTTATGGAGCCAGTCTGTGTATCAGTAAAGATGTTTTTGAGTGTAGAGAAGACTAGTGTGAGAAGCAATGTGAGACTATATTTTAGCCTATATTTTTGTTCTTTTTCATGCCAAGAATTTATCTCAGAACACCTAATAATAAGCTTACTTTCCTCCATTATACAATTGGCCTTGTAACTCTATCTTGAAGAGCTCTTTACTGCTGTAAACTTTGCAGGTTTCCCTAGTTACATTCTTTTCTCTCTCCTTCTGTAGGAGATTTGTATTTTTTTTTTGGTTGACATAATGAGTGATGCTGTGATACAGGTTATTAAATTCAAAATGTTTCCACAAAGTGATCTGCATAGCTTGGTAGACATGGAGAGGGTGACACAATACAATTATTTCTAAGGCAAGAGGTGGTTATACGTAGGTGGATATTTCATGTTGTTTGTCTCTGGTGAGCCATCCTATTAGTTATTGCTTTTCCCAGCCTTCATTCCAGCTCACACTACTTCTGCTTGTCTGCCTAATTATTTGTTGTCATATTGGGTCTCTCAATTATAAGGTCCTTTGGGGGAAGGAAAGTGTGTGCGCCTAGCTCCTTGAGAGGAAGGAGACCTAATCAGGTCAATGTGTCTTGTTGGTTCACAAACACCAAACATTCCTCCGGTACAGGAGTGTGGGACATGTATAATGAGCAAGGAGTTCCTGTTGTCATTCATACGATGGATGGTTATTAGGAAGTTCCATTTTCCTATTGCTTCCAATCCACCATATCTCTTCATCATTAGAACACCGCCTGCATATAAATATTTTAAAATGCAATGCAGTCAAATCTAATGTGTGGCTCATCCCCTTGAACTTGTAAGGGTTTCTTCAAAGCTTATGTTACTGGAGTCTACAGGAGTTTAATCCCACTGAAAGAAGAGATGGGGAAAGTGATATTTTCCATAGCAAACATTTTCTCTTGCTGCATACACTGACTTGCAGAGTAGAACATGAGGGCAGCATTTATTAGTCTAGTAGGCTTGAGACTCTGCTTTCTTTAGCTGGCATATCAACAGTATTTTGCCTTTAAGTGGGTTCTGTCAGTATGTCTGTTGATGTCAGGTTTGAGCCCTAGCTTGGAGAAGGAACAGGAAATTTACTCTGCGTATCATGGCATGTAGCCTTGATGGTAAACTCTTTCTTTTAATTTGACTGCTGCCTATAATTTCATCACCATCCATTTCTCACTCCTACTTCTCCTTGGTGCTGTTTTTAAAGTGGAAGTGACTGTCAGTGAATTATTGGTACATTGACAATTATCTTGAAATCTGTTTTCCAAAATATGTTAAAAATCTAGCTGCGATTTCTTTTCACACTCTAGCTGGAGTGGTGACATTTTTTCAACATGCATTTCTAGACTTTTCCAGGACTGGGACAGGGCACATGCAAGTGGGGAGCAAGCCTAAAGTGAGCAGAGCAATTGATGTAAATGTTTACCTCTGCAAAGTAGGCTGATTTCTACACACACACACACACACTCCCACATTTCTATGTCCTGCATCCAGGCACACAAAATGCATTGGGAGAACTCTAGGGCATATTCCAGCCAGACAAAATCACTCTTAAATGGATGAAAAGAAAGGCAGTGGAGTGTGTGGCCTGGAAGTAGAGAAGCCTGTGGGAAGCACAGTTGGCTCTCAGGCCTGAAGCTCCCCCACCTGCTCTAGATCACAGAATCAAGACGTTCTTGTAATGGCAGTGTTCAGACTGAGCACACATTATTAGTTCTTTTCAGGCATCCTTTCACCATGCAGTTAGCATCACATGAAGAAGGAAGGAGTAGTAGTAGTAGTAGTAGTAGTAGTAGTAATAATAATAATAATAATAATAATAATAATAATTTACTTATACCCTGCCCATCTGGCTGGGTTTCCCCAGCCACTCTGGGTGGCTCCCAACAGAATATTAAAAACACAATAAATGATCAAAGATTAAAAACTTCCCTAAACAGGGCTGCCTTCAGATGTCTTCTAAAAGTCAGATAATTGTTTATTTCCTTGACATCTGATGGGTGGGTGTTCCACAGGCGAGCGCCACTACCGAGAATGCCCTCTGTCTGGTTCCCTGTAACTTCACTTCTCACAGTGAGGGAACCGCCAGAAGGCCCTCGGAGCTGGACCTCAGTGACCGGGCTGAACAATGGGAGTAGAGATGCTCTTTCAGGTATACTGGGCCAAGGCTGCTTAGGGATTGGCACACTCACAGCTTCTGCAACTTGTAGGACAACTGCAATGGGGAATCTCCTCTGCTTGTGCCAGTTTCAGCAGTAGTGGATTGTGCAGTAGGGTGCTATCAAGCACCTGACCTATCGTAGGTTGTGTTGCTGCTGTTTACCAAGACTGGGGTGAGGTGGTACTGAGGTTGGCACAGTGCAAACTCACTGGCAGGAATACTGGATTGGCTCCCCTACCACTTCACCTCTTCCTCTCTATGTCCTAGTAAGCAGCAGAAATGCAACTGAACAGAGGTCAGGGGAATGGCGATGCCACATCACACTATCTGCTACTGAGTTTTAGAACACTGAAGCACCAGGACTGAGGAGCTTGCAAGAGTAGAGCAATCTCCCCATTGCAGATGTTCATCATCCAACTTTTAGAAGGTACTGAGGACTGCAATAAACAGGGTGGAGTGGAGCAAGTGTGCTCATCCATACTTGTTAACTGTGTGGTGTGGACAAAGAAACACCTGGAGAGGGTTCATGTTTACATGAGGCTTGGTTGTAATAGCATTGTCATATACACATAGAGTAGTTCTGTGCAAATACCTTTATCTTGCCCTAATGGAGAAAGAGAGTTTTACTGCTGCTTCCAAAATGCATGTTGCTATTAGTTTTGTTGAGCTGTTGGAAGAAGCAGATTAGCATTGATTCTTAAGAAACCAGCCAATCAGTCCTGCTGAATCCCAACAAACCATATTTAATTCTGGTTGCAATTTGTCTCCCTTAACCTTGTGTTGTGTTCATTTTCTTGTAAAGCAGAGCCTTTTGAGGTAGATAAACTCTGGCTAATAGGCTTAGCATTGGCAAACAATTTCACAGGCAAACATATTATTCAAGTAAACACTCAGAGTAAACCTAGATTTGTACACATTTCCCTTTAGATTTGAGATGATAGTTGGTTGGAGAATTCTCTCTGGATACATGCTCCAAAGTTATTTCGTTAGCAGTGAAATAATTTCCACAATAAAATATATTAGACAAAGGGTTTTAATTCTCTCACCACCACCCCAATTATAAATGCATCATGGAATGTGAATAATTGGGACCATTTCTTTTTTTGTACTTTAATGAATCTACCACTTAACCTAAACCAACTTCAGATACCAACTTCCTTGAGAAGTTGTTATCATTAACCAATTAAGTAACAAAATTAAGTGCTCATATTCAGCTTATAAGTAATCAACAAGTTATATTTAGAATGCTAACACATTTAATATAACCCAATAAAGCACTAGTGTAATTCCTTTGGGGGGCATTTTTTTTTGGGGGGGGGGAACAATTAAGTGAATATTCTCAATTAGAATAGCTTCAACAAGTTATGATTTACCTAGACCAGGAATTTTAAGATGACATGTATTTTAAAACCAGATGCAAACAGATAAAAACATGATTATAGTAAAAGACATTGGTGGTGGTATGTTGTGATTGTCACCTGCTGCCAATATTTGTAGCATACATATATTGTGATTTATATTACTTGCAGTTTTCCTCTGGGATAGAAAAGGGCTCAGTTGCCTCCAGTGTCCTGAATCTGCAGAGGTTATAGAGCTCTGTGTGTGCCTAACTATTTTGTGGCTTTCTTGGCAATGGTAGCACAAACTCTTGCTTGAAATTTCAGTTTCAGTAAAAATGCCTCCCATCTCTTCATCCTATTTGCCTTCAGGAAGGTGGGAGTTTGCAGTGACCTGAAGTCTCATAGTGTGATCCACCTTGCAGCCATAAGGCTTCAGGCTTGACCATCTAAAATATCACTGTATAAACTTGGTTTTTAAAGTAATGTAATTTTTAGAATTAATTTTCAAGAGCAAATATAAGTATGAACATAAACATTAACATTATCAAATCAATTGTTTTCCTCCCCTCCGCCCTCCCCCAGAACAGAATATTAACGCATCAAAATTTTCCATAAACTTATATTTGTAGTTAGTGAGTGCCAGTCATCAGGGTGTTCATTATAAAATCATCAGCATCAGATGCATCATTCAGAGCATGCACTCTCTTAGTTGGTTTCTCAGATAAAGCAATTGTCCATACATTCTGTTTCCATTGTGTGACGTGCATATGATCAAGTCCTTACCAGTTTTTTACTATAAATAATTGTGCTACTACCAGAATAAAAGTGATAAATTCTTTGTGTACCAATTTAAGTTGGGTTTGTTTAAAAATGGTTAATAAACCTATTCATGCCTTGCGTTGTGTGTCCTGGTTCGTAATTTTGCTTATTTCTGTAAATACCCTTTCCCAAAATGGCTACACTAATTCACATATCCACCACTTATGGAAAGTTTTGCCAATTGCCTTTCACCTTCTCCAGCATGCCAAAGATGATGCTTTGTCTATACTGTATAGCTGAAACTTGATTCCTATCTAAATGAGGCATAGATTGAGGGAAGCAATGCTTCTGTATTCAGATTGATTTCCAAGGTTTTGAGATACATAGTTCCCAAGAGTGACATGGGCAGAAATGGTAATGTGGCATGAAGGGCATGGAGGAAGGCTCATAGGGATGTAGGTAGGAAGAATTAGTATAAGCAGCTGGGGTTGTGAGCAGCTCCAGTTGGGAATCTACTTCCCATCATCCTCTCTCCACAAGAGAACAGATGTTCATGCTAACATCAGGGCTGGAGTAGTTTGTGTCAGGAGACATTATGCAGGCCACTACACTTGGGCATCTCAACAGGTTAGCTATCTCTGCAAGATACACCTTTTAACAAAGTCCAACTCTATTCCTTAATTCACCAAAGTATTCTTTCTATGTGCACTGTACCTACTTCCATTACAATTCATATGAAAAAGTAAGTTTGGGCAGAGTTAGCTGTGAAGTTACATTGCTCCAGCAGAATAAAACAGTGGGATATGCTCAATAGATAATCACATATGGAGTTCTTTATCTTTCCTATTGCTTTCTGAAATGGAATCATTGATCCATATTTTTTGGAGTTGTCTCTGCCCCCACTTCCTATATGAAATGCAGGGAGACTTGCAAGATTTGGGGAGGATGGTCTGGCATCACACTGATCTTTGGAGGAAGACTCCTCACTGCTGCTGCCCCCAAATCCTAGTGCAAGGTTACGTATGAGACTGTATCTGCCAGTCACTTGCTGCAAGTTATTGCCATGCTGAAGGATAAAGATCACCAGTGACAACCTGGCATTAGAATTTGTGGACCCTTGTAGGAATTTTGCTACAATCAAAGCAGCACTTAATCTGTTCCATCATCTTCTCCCACAAATAGTACAAATGGGCAAGGACTCAAGCACCACGTTTAATTGATAGCTTGAACTGATTAATTTTGTAATATTTTTATGCACTTCATATCAGTTTGAACGTCGTGGTGTTTTCATTTCAAGGAAGAGTCTCTTAAGCACTTTGACTTAATCATAAATCTTCTCATTAATATTTATTTTAGCCACTTTGGGAGCAGCTGATATATCTTTCTCTGACAGATTCAGACTGGAGGAAGCATTCATTCATAGAATCATGGAGTTGGAGGGCCCTTGTAATCTGCTGCTTGATGTAGGAAATCCAAAAATAGGCTGGCCTTATGAGATTATCATCCTAAATATACAATCAGATATATATCCAATCAAATGTTCAGATGTGAGCCTACTTTATTTACAGAAACTGCACACTGAGCATGGTGTTGTGGAGTTTTCAGCTGGTAGTTTAGGGATACTCTTAGAATTGGCCTTATAGTCAAATTTCAAAGTCTCGGCTGTAGCCAGAAGTGCTTTGGACAATCAAGACCGGTGGGTCAGTTGCATTCCTTTCAGGAACCTTCCAACATATCTGGTGAACTATGTCTTAGTCATCTCTCACCTCGATTATTGTAACATGAATTGTGGGATTGCCCTTGAAGACTGTTTAGAAACATTTATTGGGTCATAATGCTGTAGTCAGGTGTTTTAATGTGAGTTGGATATATGGTTGATGTTAAGTCTTCTGTCGTACCCCCCTGAACACAATTCAGAGTGCTGATTTTTATCTATAAAGGCTGAAACAGCTTGGGACTAGACTGCTGAAGGACTACCTTCCTCCATATATTCCTGCCTGAGAATCGAGATCTTCTACTCTTCATCTATTCATCAAGTGACAACATGCAAATGGGTCTTTTCTGTGGTGGCCCCACCATCTCAGATGTTTTCCTCCTTCTGGAGAGAAGTTAAATATTTTCTTTTTAAACATAGTTGTTGAGCTCTCTTGGTTATTTGGACTTCTGTGGGTTGTATCGTGTTCTTTAGCTTGTTTACATTATTGTTACTGTTTTACCATACAGTACAATCTTCTTCGGAAGAGCGAGATATTAATGATTAATTTAAGAAAATAGGTATTTATTGTTGTTGTTGTTGTTTGTTTATAGGACTCTGAATCTTTTAAGCACCCTGCAACCCCCTGCCTTTAACAAGATCTGCCACAGGTATTTTTGACTGTTTAGTCAAGTCCCAAACAGCTGTGTTTAGTTTTTGGGAGGAACTTACATTTCCTGTAAGAACTTATCATGTTTTTAAAGTTGTCTGTCTTTTTGCTAAATTTCTCTTTTTAGCACTTCAGTTCCCTGTGCAGTGTTATCTCTGACCCATATTATATTGTTCTCTAGACTTGCACTCTTTTCCTCTAAGCTTTCGGCAAGACAGTTCTTATTCCCCGCTTGCCTTGTTCTGAGCAGTTTTAAATTAGTTTCAAAAAATGTCTAATGCATTCTGACCTATTTCCTGTCTATCAGTGTGTTTAGCCAGACATTTGTATCATCCTTTATAGCCTCTACACTGCTTTTTAGCTAATTTGTGTGTGTGTCACAAAATAGAGAGGGCAAAAAGGAGCTCCAGCTCTAGCTCAGAACCCAATCCCATGGGTATGGAGTAGCAAGGCATCAAAGAATGACTCCTGTGTACGGTTTTATTTCAGCATCACACAAAAGAGACTATTTGTTTTTTTCCACAGTGCACCACAACCCCATTGCTGGCTCTAAATTAGACCATCATGACCCTCCGGAGGGCTTCAGTCCTGCTTTGAACTATGGCACTTTCTCTTTCTTTCTCTCGGGGGAAAAAATGCATAGCAGCATTTTCTTTTTCTGTGCAAACATATTGGGACGTGTAATGGTTCCCGTCACCTGCCCTGTCAGTATGTTCAGAATTTTTTTTTTATTTAGGTCCCAACTGCATTTGTGCCTTTGCTCAAATAAACAAGCCCTGATTAAAAAGACAACAGAATAGTATCAAGTAAAGCCTGCTATAATGAAGTTCAGGCTTAGCAGATGAATAAGGTGATGATGCACTAGAGATCTGCCCATCATTCCAGAATCTTAATACGATCTGTTGCTGGGCACTGATAGTATTTCACCCATACACAAAATCAGTAGCATTCATGTCCCATCCTGCATCTTATTTTGGATGCATCTAGATGTTGTTGGACTTCATTTTATTTATTAATAAAAGTATTTCTACTCTATACCACCATATCATAAAATATCAAGGCGGTGTACAAGATTAAAACATGGAACACCATTAAAAACAACACTCTGACTGACTAATAAAAACAAAAAAAAAACAAAAAAACCAGCAAGAAAGGCCTGTCATCATAAAGAGCTCTTCAAGGGATGCCTAAAAGTCAAAAGCGAGGGTGTCTGCTGAATCTCTGTTGGAAGAGATTTCCGCAGCATGGGACCAGCAACACTGTGTGCCTGATGTCTGCCTTTAACTCCTATGAACCCCAGCTGGCATGGGCAGTGGTCAAGGTGATAGACAATGCAGTCCAATAGTGTCTGGAGGGCCACGGGTTCCTTATTCCTGGTACAGAGTCAACACATAGGATTTTGTTTATGGAGCCATTATCAGTATTAGAGAAACAAGTGGCAGCAGCCACAATTCCAGTGGTGGTCCGGTCCCCCCACATTTTCTAGACTTGTGACATAAGCAATGCCAGCTGATATCAACGATTTGAGGGATCCTTAATAGTGGGTGGCTAATGGGAGCATACTGCTACATCTTACATCCATCTGCTAGCTAGCCTTGGAACAACTGACCTGGCACAAGAAAGGCTAACTGCATATGGAACTGAAATACATTTCCTATGTTGTCCAGTTATATTCCTGTGTTCAGACCCCATGCTACTGCCTCCATTACCCAGAAAGAGCAGCACTGGAGCTGTGATGGCTACCACCTTAGACATTTTGAAAAAAGCATTCAGCAGATCTATGATAGGTAAATGGACCTTCCACATTAGATGCAGTAAACTTCTGAGTACCAGGTCTTGGGGCAAACAAGGGAGGTTATTTCTTTTGTCACCTCCTGGCAAACAGAAGGGGAAGAAATGGAGGCAGTGAGAGATTTTACTTTCTTGGGTTCCATGATCACTGCAGATGGTGACAGCCGTCACGAAATTAGAAGACGCCTGCTTCTTGGGAGAAAAGCAATGACAAACCTAGACAGCATCTTAAAAAGCAGAGACATCACCTTGGCAACAAAGGTCCGTATACGGTAGTTAAAGCTATGGTTTTCCCAGTAGTAATGTATGGAAGTGAGAGCTGGACCATAAAGAAGGCTGATCGCTGAAGAATTGATGCTTTTGAATTATGGTGCTAGAGGAGACTCTTGAGAGTCCCATGGACTGCAGAAAGATCAAACCTATCCATTCTTAAGAAAATCAGGCCTGAGTGCTCACTGGAAGGACAGATCCTGAAGCTGAGGCTCCAATACTTTGGCCACTTCATGAGAAGAGAAAAGACCCTGATGTTGGAAAAAATTGAGGGCACAAGGAGAAGGGGACGACAGAGGACAAGATGGTTGGACAGTGTTCTTGAAGCTACCAACATGAGTCTGACCAAACTGTGGGAGGCAGTTGAAGACAGGAGTGCCTGGCGTGCTTTGGTCCATGGGGTCACGAACAGTCGGACACGACTAAACGACAACAACAAAATTTCTTTTGTGCTTTGCTCTAAGAATTTCTGGAGGCTTCTGACTCACAACAATGGAACAAGGATGCTGGACTTCAATATCATCTTTTGCCAACCTGAAGCTTCCAGGTTTTTCAACTACAATTCCCATCAGCCCTAGACAGTATGGCCAATGGGCCTTACATGATTGGAGCATAGCTGTCAACTTTTCCGTTTTCTTGCAAGGAATCCTATTTGGAATAAGGGAATTTCCCTTAAAAAAAGGGAAAAGTTGACCACTATGGATGGGAGCTGTAGTCCAAAACACCTGGAAAGTACCAGATTGGGGAAAGTTGACTTAGAAGGACCCGTGGTCTGATCTACCAGGGCAGGGCTGCCCATATATTCTTCATGGGTAACTTACAATCTAATTGTTTAAATAAGGAATAATCCAAATGAATCCTTTGAGAAGCTGATTTCACACCATACTGCAGGCATTTTTGGTATGGAGTTTTAATTCAAGTTGGAAAAGATTGCTTACTATGCAGCCACTGCTTAAAACCACAATTCCACGATGAGACTCCTCCAACCGTACAGTATATACAATGAGCCAGATATTGATAGGCTGCAGTCACAAAGTGAGCTTATTTTTAATGCTACCACAAGGGCTGACCCATGAGAAGCCATCCTCACTGCTTCAACAACACTGGCAATGAGACAACACCACTCCTCACCATACCCTGTACATTCTACTTTAAGGAATGTAGTCAGGCTGCATGACACACAGAGCTCTACCACTGAAGATGGGGACTGCCTGTGCTCCTCTTGAGCATTTTCTGCCTATGATGCCCTGCCCTGAATACCACCCTTTGCAACACAAACTCATCTTTGTGGTTTTGGGAATCGGCTGTTTTTCTTCTTCCTCCTCCTCTGTTACATTTGCTTGATAAGGGAAGACTTAAATAAATGATGCTTCTTTGAAATGCATCTTCAGATGCCATTTAGAGAACATTAACAATACATTAAAAAAATAAGAGTGGGGATCTCTGATTTTAGCTTCCAGCAAAGTCAGCCTTTAAAGTAAAATTCAGTGTTTGAATCTTCCCTCTGAGGGTGTACATCTGGGCAGTTCAATAAGTCCAGGAGGGAGAGTGAAGCAGAGTCTTATCAGGCATTTGCTTGGAGTGCTTTCATCTCCTTGGCACTTTAGTTCAATGAGACTGTGTATACAGAAGACAGATTGGTGTTTAAGTTCCCAGTGGACCACATAATATTGCTCTTTCTGCTGGCTTCAGTGAGGAAAGCCTGCCAGCTTCTCTGCAGAATGGCTCCCTGGGAAATGGCATGTGAAGAATGAACCAGGAAGAAATGTCTAGAGCACACTTTGGGAAATAGACCACTTTTATTCACTTAATCTATCAGCCTGGTGACTATCACCATATTCTTCAGTCAGAATGGAAAACTCTTTTGCTTTCTTCCTTTGCCAAGGCTCTGATGAGTGATATTTTAGTTGTGCTGCTGTAATGGCTGTTTTGCAATTGAGGCCAATGGAGTGAAGATTTTCCTGTGAAATGGGGTGGGGGCGGACTTGTGCCGTTTATCCCTTGCAGCTCCCTGAACTCATTGCAAGTAGATGTCTCTCAAATTCCACTGTGGAGAGAAAGATCGCATTTATGCTCCTGTCAACACTGCCATGATCACATCTGCAAAGGGGGTTTATGTTTCTGCCAGTTTGCTTGTCTTCGTGCAGCACTTTAGATGTGCGATATCAAGAAACTGATACAGTGGTACCTCAGGTTAAGAACTTAATTTGTTCTGGAGGTCCGTTCTTTACCTGAAGTACCACTTCAGCTAATGGGGCCTCGCGCCGCCACTGCACAATTTCTGTTCTCATCCTGAAGCAAAGTCCTTAACCCAAGGTACTATTTCTGGGTTAGCAGAGTCTGTAACCTGAATTGTCTGTAACCTGAAGCGTCTGTAACTTGAGGTACCACTGTATTTAGCAGAGATGTTGCCTAGTCCTATACACTTATACTTGGGAATAAGTTGTGGTGAATTCAAGGGGACTTACTCCCAGAAAATCGTGCACAGAATTTCAACCCTCCTCATAATTAGATTGCTGGGGGTCTCAGTCTTCCCCTCTTCATAGAGTCATAGATTTATGGAGTTGGAAGAGACCTTGGACATCATCTTGTGAGTGCAGGATCCACAATTCTGGTTTTAACTGCAGCATCTCTGACAGCTATCCAGTATACCCTCATCTTCTGATGCAGCTGCTTAGGTCGAGGAAGCCTAATTCCAGTCAGTGTACAGAGGACCTGACTTCAAAGCATGTGGCAAAGAAGGGGGTGCTGGAAATTGTAGCTGTGTGCGTGGCAAGCTACAGTTACCAAGATTCTTTGGAAAAGCAATGTGCTTTAAATGCATGGTGTGGGTGTGACCTTACAGCCAGTCAGTGCGTGCCCATTAAGAGGTCACAGGGGAGTGGCCAATGAGAGTTCTGGTTTTCTTCCCCATCCTCCTCTCTTGCAAAAGTACTGTGGACACTTAAGCATTGCTGTTTTTAAAATATTTAACACCTAAGTAAACTGAAAATGTCTTATTTTGCTTGGCTGCTAGGAGAAAAATCGTGTTCTTTTCCATTTGTTCAAGTTCTCTCCCTGTCTGGCAGTGAATCCTGACCTATAACGCACACACACCCCGTCCACTTCTCTGTGTTATTTTCATGGAGTTATTACTGCTTAATAGATATATTATTATTATTAGTTATTGAATTTATATACCACTCTATACCTGGAGGTCTCAGGGAGGTTCACAGAAAAGATTCAGAGCGGTTCACATAGAATTTAAGGGTTTTTTTTCCATTAGGGGACATCACTGTTGGGCACATGCTGTGGCCCCTTTCCCAGCCAGGGACACACTGCCAACTCTTGGTGTCCTTTGACCCTGTTCACACTTCTGCTCCTCTGTGCAGTGGCTGCCCCTTTACCTAATCCCTCCAAACAAGTGAGCTGTAACAGGAGCAAAGAGCAGGAGCAACAGTCTCTGTTCACCTTGCTCTCTCCCTCTTGTCCTGGCCCCAAACAGAAAGGGGAAGTGAATGACCAGAGGCCCACTCAGAGAGATGAGTCACTGAGGACATTCTCCAATATTTGGATCCGACATTGCTGGGCTAGATCATGGAATGAATCTGACATAACCATTCCAATGTGCTTTTGTCACACAGTATAGGGAAGCTTTTAATGTGTGATATTTTAATGTATTTGATTTTTGTTGGAAGCCGCCCAGAGTGGCTGGGGAAATCCAGCCAGATGGGCGGGGTTTATTATTATTATTATTAGTAGTAGTAGTAGTAGTATACTAAAAACACATATATTGAAAACCAGATGGACCAAAGTGCTTGTGTATATCTGGTGTGTTTTTTAAAGGGGGAAAAACAGCAAAACAGTTGTTACATGATAATCTGTAATGTTCAACATGTGAATGCCATTTCTTTTATTATTCCAGACATTTGCTAACAGCTTCCCCCCCACCACCACCGCAAAGATGAATATATTCTTTGTGTGTGTGTCACCATGACTGAATAGAGAGAATACTAGTCAGAGGCAAGATGGAACAAGGGAGAGAAACAAATTGCTGTAATTTTGCTCGAATTAGAGTACAATGTAATCAGAGCCTTTCTATGAGTGGGGTTCTTTAAAAAAAAAATAAAACTTAGGACAACTTTGTAAAGGATAAAAGCTTAATTGTTTCTGTGAAATATTGAAAGGTATGTTTCTAAAACTGCTGATCTGGATTCCTAGGTAGATGTTAGCATAGCACGTGTTGTGACAATCCATTACAGAAAAATTATATACTGAAAGTGATTGATATGTTATAGAATTTACCAGCAGACTGTAGGCAAATGTAGCTATTTCTTTCCAGACAGGCTGTCTAACCTGCAGTAATATTCAGTGATCATCCTCTCCCCATCATCTTTCATGTGAAAGAAAAGCATAGTGCATTTAGTAATTTGGGGAAATGATTTGAGATGGGGCACATTGCTATTACTCTGTCTTACTCTTGAGTACATATGACTGATAAATGGATTTAGTGGTGCTGCATTCACTGAAGATTGGTGTGTGTGTGTGTGTGTGTGTGTGTATGTGATGTGTGTTGCTTAAATTTGTCAATGCTGTAAAGGCCAGTGTCGTGAGCAAGGCATACAATATGGACAGAGTGGGAGAATGGGGAGAGAAGTATAATGGTATGCAACAAACAGAAAGAAAAAATGTGAAGTTCAAAGAAACAAGACAGAAGGAGAATAAAATTCAGTTATATAGAAAATGATTAAGCACATCATTCACTTTGCTTGCAAATGGTTCATTTTATCTTCAGCTTGGTACATTTGGAAAATAGGCACATAGGGGGAAGAAGGCCATGGAAATGTTTCAGCTGACACATAACATAACAGTGAAAGCTTCTACCATGTGGATTCCATGTGCTTTAAATAGCTCTAAACTGTGTCTTGGATCAGGAAGCCGCAAGTCCTAGTTAGGATGTGTGTTGAAGTAGCTGAGCAAGCCAAAATGACTGAGTGTCACAATGGCACAGAGCAACTAGGTAAAGGTAAAGGTAAAGGGACCCCTGACCATTAGGTCCAGTCACGGACGACTCTGGGGTTGTGGCACTCATCTCATGTTAGTGGCCGAGGGAGCCGGTGTACAGCTTCCAGGTCATGTGGCCAGCATGACAAAGCCGCTTCTGGTGAATGAGAGCAGCGCACGGAAATGGTGTTTACCTTCCTGCTGGAGCGGTACCTATTTATCTACTTGCACTTTTGACATGCTTTCGAACTGCAGGAGCTGGGACCGAGCAACGGGAATTCACTCCATTGTGGGGATACGAACCGCTGACCTTCTGATCAGCAAGCCCTAGGCTCTGTGGTTTAACCCACAGCGCCACCCGCGTCCCTTACAGAGCAACTAGGACATTCTAAAAGCCGACTCTTTCTTGATGGGAACACCACCATGTTTGGAGCATGGACATTGCTTTGGATGCAGTGTTGTATGCCTGTATCTTGAGGCAGCTACCTTTTTCTGGCATAGCTTGCTAATGTCATTATTGAATGTTGTTGGGTTAAACCAGAAAGGATGCCCATGTGGCCACTGTAAGGAATAGTTATCTCCAGGAATTGAAGGTTACCTCTCAGTGTTACTTGAAGGTTAGAGGTCTGCAGGGAAGTTGTAGGGCAGGCATGGCCAAACTTGGCCCTTCGGCTGTTTTGGGACTACAACTTCCATCATCCCTAGCTAACAGGACTAGTGGTCAGGGATGATGGGAATTGTAGTCCCAAAAGAGTTGGAGGGCCATGTTTGGCCATGCCTGATGTAGGGCTTCTACCCAGGAACAACTAGTTTTCCAAAATAGCTTTAAAGTTGTTGGAAGTGCAAATGTCACCTTATTTGCATGGACAAAATGAAATTTTTGTTTGGTTTTGTTATCTGTATCTTCCATATACTATAGGTATTGGTATAATAAGCTGTTTAATACAATGGGGATGCTTAAATGCATTTCCTCCCCATTCCAGAAGATTATGGTATTTGATTAAAATGTAAAAATCACTATTAGGAAGGAATAGTATCCTAATTACAAGTATTTATCTACACACAATGTGGAATTTTTGCCCATTACAATGATTAAAATTAGCATTCTCTTGTGTCATGTCATGCTAACACAAACTAGTCTTCATAGTTACATAGGGAATAATAAAAGCAGATCTTTTCTTCCTGTCTAGCGTGGTGAATTATGCAATTTATTAATCATCACTATAATTTATTTTGTGTCTATTTGTCTTCTATCTCTGCCAAATACTCTTATGCGTGATCTCATTAGATTTGATCTGTAAGTGATTAGAATTTGTTTGGGGTTTTTTAATGCCTACTAAAATAGGACATCTTGCTCTGAATTCAAGCCTAGTTTTCTAAGAAAACACCATGGAATTCTTTGTAATTCACGTGGGAACATTTTCACAGTTAAACACAACTTCTAATTATTCAGAATGAGACCCCTGGTCCTGTTTGGTTTGCTTGATGTTACAAGGCACCGTATATACCCGAGTATAAGCCGACCCAAATATAAACCGAGGCACCTAATTTTCCTACAAAAACCTAGGAAAGCTTATTGACTCAAGTATAAGCCGATTCACCTTTGCTGCTGTGGAGGAGGAGGAGGAACGAGCAGCCCGAAAGCAGCCCTTTGGGCTGCTCCTTCCTCTTCCTCCTTTGCCAAGTTTGCATTTATGCGAGCAGTTCAGGAATGGAACAAGCTGCCTGGGGAGAGTAAAGAACCGCTGTTCTTGTACACTTCTTAAGGAATGGTTGACTGGGGAGAGCGGGTGGCGGCACAAGCGAAGAGAAAGGGCTTCTTTCTCGCCGCCCCCACCGCCTGCCTCACTCGAGTATAAGCCGAGGGCAGCTTTTTCAGCACAAAAAATGTGCTGAAAAACTAGGCTTATACTCAAGTATATACGGTATTTTTTTGTCTGTGTGTGTGTTGGGGGAGGTGATTCCTGAGCACACATTCACTTGAAAATCTATCCAGTACTTGAACAATTATTATAAGAACACTTTGTATTCACTAATGTACATTTAGAGTTTACAACAATTATTTTGGACATCAGTTGCCCAAAGCCATGTAGTGACTGCTTAATTCTGACATAAATTTTTGGTGACTTGTGCATCTTAATTATCCATCCTGGGTAAATACTCTCACTAAAGACAATGCAGAAAAAAATATTCAAAAATTAAGTGTCCCTCTTTTATAACAATGAGATCCAGGAAAGGTTTCTTAGCTAAAAACGATCACAATTCTTTAAATGAGTAAGGCACAGGCTATACATCTTTATTGTCCTGATGTACTCTCAGGTCACTTTATGCTTGCACCAACTTTGTATTCCAACTATATTTGAATATGTTAGGTAATACTGTAATGACCATTGTTTTGCTGTTGGAATTATTAATCCCTAAAGGAAACAGCCCAGAGCCCAGAATTAATTATCAACCGTTTTCTCGCTTGTTACTGGTGAGCTTGGTTCAGCTGGAATTCTGCACATCATAGGCAGATACTTGGACCATAGAAATGTGATTGATAGAGAAGGCTCTGTGTGATGTCATTTCCCCATCTCTCCTGAGAGGGAAGGAGCATATAGTATTCTCTCTCTCTCTCTCCCCCCCCCCGCACTCTCTCCTCCTCTCTCTCCCAGTGGTGGGAGCAGACATATACCCACCTGCTCCAGCTCAGGCACATGCCTGTTGCTGTGTCTACTGTAAATATATTTTGCCTGCATAGTTTTTACTGTTGCTCTTGCTGAGAACCAATGAATGACTATAAGCAAGTAAATTGTATTTTAAACTTCTCAGTCTCTCTGATTCTGTGTTAAGTGGGGTAAGAAAGGGGAGCCTGATTGCTTTGCAGCTGGACTTGTTCACAGAAGGCTTCACAGCCCAATTCCTGTGCTTTCAATTTGCTGCTAAGGATGGGGCCTACAACTCTGCTCAGCCCCCTGTTTAAATGCAAGTGGTAAGCTGATGTTTTTTGTCTGTTCAGAGATAAATTGCAATTAATATAGCTTCTCCCACCTATTAAAACCCATCCCACAGGTTGAACAGTTTCATCTTGGTGCTAGATGTTCTAGGATTTCCAGTGGTTTCCAAATTGTAATTTTCCCATGGCCACATGGCAGGAAGTGACTTCACAGGAAGAGGTGTGGAGCTAATAACCTCTTGTAGGCTTCCTCAGGGTCTTCTATCCCAGTTGCTATGTGCATTGGATTTGAATTGATTTTATATATGGGTTGTTGTTTCAGTTTTATTTTTAATTTTTGTATATCTTTTTACATGTGAGTTCATGTGCATATGTAAATAGGGACACTGGTAAGCCTGGTAACAGCTTCTAGTTAACTCTTGCAAGGTATAACTAAATCAAGAACTGAAGTTAGTTAAAGTCTCAGTCTCTGGAAACATGGTGTAAGCAAGCTCAGAATGTCTGCAGCACTCTTGCCGACATTTGCCTCTAGGGCTTGTGCTTTCCTGAATCAAGAGGACTTCTAATAACCTGACCTAGTTTGTTTCCTTTTAAGCTTTGAAGAAGTGAAAAAGGTTTTAGAAAGTTGGATGCTACATTTAGAAGCCAAACAGTGGTTTGCCTTTTGTTTTTATTTCATTTCCCCATTTAGTTACAGGCCTGTTCTGCTTGTGATCTTACACTCAAAGGAAATACAGCCCACTATTTCACAAATCAGGTGCTTCCAGTTTTTACAAGTAAAAGTTCTGCTGAAATTCCGGCAGGTCAAAGGCTAAGCAGGCCATTTGGGGGGTCATTTGTATATTTTTTGCATTCCCAGTTGTAAAATGTATGTCCCAAGCAATGAATGGATGTACTGTACAGAGCAGCCCAAATAATAAATGTGTTCAGTATTGCAACTTTTGTGTTATTGGTCCCAGTCCAGAGAAAGATAGTCACACATCAGCCTTATTAATATAAATGGGATATTAGTTGGAACAAACATGTCATTAATTTAATTAATTGCAACAAGCTTTGGTTTCTTCCAGATGACTTGTTTACTGAGCATTCTTCTTTTATTTGTTTGCCAGGAGATTGGATGATGTTGGCTATTTAATTACCTTTCATTCTGTTTATACAGAGGTTAGACAATGTTTCATCAACAAACATCCCACATTTTCCAGAGTATTTCCCCGTCACATGCCTTATTGCAAAAAGTCTGTGGTTTTTGTTGTTGTTGTTTTTTGCTAGAGGGGAAGAGTAGGTTTGTTGCACAAGAGCTCCAAATCAGTTTTAATTGTGCAAACTGAATTTGCTGGTATGTAATTCAATCCTACCTAAAAATAGTGACTCTCAGAAAGTGCCCTAACTTTGGATTGTGGACAATATATGGAAGCGTTGTTTCTCTCTTTCATTATATTGGGACCAGCCACTTAGCAAAACATTAATCTGCCTTGCTTTATAGTTTCTGCTTATTGCTACAAGTTTGTTTTGCTTCTTTTGAGATCTCTTATATGACACATTTTAACAGAAGAAAAGATTCAACAAAATAGAGCTCATCTCCCTCTCCTTATACAGTAGACTTTTCTTGCATGCTATAATGATCGAAGAGTCACAGAACAGAAAGCAGGACATTATACAACTGTAGGAAATGTCAAAAGCCAGCACTTAATTGCTGTTCTCATGGCCACATTACCAGAGACTACAAATAGTGCTAATGTATAATGAATTGAGCTTCCCCTTTTACAGTCATTTCATTCCTACAGCTATTAATGCCCTTGTTGAATCATTGAAAAATATTAATGGGATCACCACCTGCTCAAATCTATTTGTTCAATACTGTATGTTTTTCTTTTCTTGTGACCCAGTCCCAAAGCATCAAGATTCTTAAATGATGTGGGAAACAAGAATTAACACAAAGCTACAAAACATACCATATTAATCCTGCCTTATGCATATAAAACATGCATACAATGATAAAAGGGCAACATAAACATCTTAAAGTATGATCTGCAGCATGTACAGAATGAGAATGGAGTCACTGTTTAATTGCATACATATCAATTTGCTGCTGGCAAGTACTTAGCAAATTTCTGTGTAAATGTCAGACCTATGCTTATTCAGCAAGGATTCAAGATCACAAGGGCCATCTGGAATGGGGAAGTGTAGCCTCTTTATTTTCTACCAGGATTCAGACCATAAGGATTAATATGGATGCTGATTCAGAGGCAAGTGAATAAATATGCACATTAATATATTCTGTAATTACAACACTCAGTAATAATAAAAAATGTCATTCAGATCCTTGCCCAGATGTCTGCGTCTTTTGCACTGTTTGAGGATGTTAAGGCCTCTTTCTTCTTTCTCCTTCCAATTGTGAGGGATAAAGAGGGTAAATGAAAAATTCTGCACCAAAAATAATATATTACAAATAAATATTGCAATTATCTGCAATACATGGCTTACAGGCCCAAGCTGTTCAGGGTTCAAAATTTAATACATACCCTCCAAAATCTCTCAGATGAAAATAGGGACATTTCTCATTTCCGCCCAAAATGACCCTCCTCAACCCCCATTTTTTGTCGTCGTCCCCCCTCCGATCATTTCCTATCAGGAGAAGGGTGAGTGCCACTACCACCACACCGACAGTACATAACATACACGTCCTTCATCGACTTGAAAAAACAGCAACCCTTAATGCCAATTTTATTTTATTCTTTGGTAGATTTACCAAAAGAAAAGCACAAACCAATAAATAAATTTTAGAAAGGGGAAAGATTGAACGTGAACACACAAAGCTTCTTCTTCTTCTTTTTAATCAAGACTCCTTGCATTTCACTTCACTCTCCTTGAGAGCCAGTGTGGTGTAGTGGTTAAGAGTGGTAGACTCGTAATCTGGGGAACCAGGTTCACGTCTCCTCCACATGCAGCTGCTGGGTGACCTTGGGCTAGTCACACTTTATTGAAGTCTCTCAGCCCCACTCACCTCACAGAGTGTTTGTTGTGGGGGAGGAAGGGAAAGGAGAATGTTAGCTGCTTTGAGACTCCTTCAGGTGGTGATAAAGTGGGATATCAAATCCAAACTCCTCCTGCTCCTCCTCCTCCTCTTCTTCTTCCCTTTCTTCCTACCCAGGGCTGCCTTGCCCCCTGCCTGTCCCCAGAGCCAGCTCAACACACAGGGCTGGACCTCGGTGGCTACAGCCTCTCCTCCTCTTCACCTACTCTCTGGCAGCCACTATGAGCTGCCCAAGGGAGGAAGCCAGCAGCGGTAGCCATGGATAGGCAATGAGATGCTCCCTCGCAGCAGCCACCTTGGTCGCAGCTGCCGTCACTTGAGACAAGTGCCAGCTCATCCTCCCTGAGCTCGGCCGCAGGACCACCGACGGGATATAGGGACATTCTGGGATCAAATCAGAAGCTGGCATGGCTTTCATAATTCCGGGACTGTCACTGGAATATCAGGACACTTGGAGGGTACATTAATATTTAGATAATTCTAAGCTGGGTCTGAACTCCATAGCAACCACTACTAAGTAAAGACAAGCAGGAAACACTCCAAGAAAGAAAACTTCACTGAGCATATGTGTTCTTCACCCTGTAACTGAAAGGGCCCACACAGGGGATATGTTAGCAACTGAAGTCATTTCTAGGCATTTTAGCCTGGTGGTTGACACCCTTTTTCGGCCAGTGAGTGTGTTTGGCATTTTGAGGAGGTGCTGAAATTCAGTGCAAAATGTCTGCTGTGAGGGCCTGGCATAATGGTTGCCATGTCAAAAAGAGGAGAAAAAGAGACTGAGCCACAAAGTGGTGGAGGCAAGCCTCTTCCACCTGGCCCACCATCCATGTGGAAAAAGGCACCTACATCAGACATTGCCCTGTCCCCTCAATGAGACAAGCCCTTTGCACTTCTCCTCTGTTCAGGACAGGTGGGAGGGAGGGAGTCCAGTCCAGGCATCCAATGAGTTATGGGCATGTCTAAGGGAGCGTGTTCAATGTAGGATAGGCTGAGCTTGTGCAAACAAACTGAGCAGGAAGATTAAACACTTTCTCTAGTGACTTCCGGCGGCTGACGCCATTGCGGGTGGTCGTGGGTTGCTTCGGCTGCGAAGCACCCAGTCCATCCCGGGGGTTAGGAGCCCTGCAGCCGCATAGCGGGGCTCCGGTTGGGGTGCGGGAAGAGCGTCCCGCACCCTGGGCTCCCCGGCTGTGCCCGATGTGGCTCCGAACCCTTCCCCCGCTCCCCCTGTAAAGGGGGAGTGGGGGTGAAGGGACGACGGAGCCGGGCTATAGGGGACATGCCCCAACCGGGATGTAAATGCGGCGACAAAGCCTGTGATGAGCGTCTAAGTTCTACCTGTCTTTAACGAGCTGATAAGGACCCAGAGGCTGTGAGTATTTGATTGACTCTTTGTATTCCTGGAACGATCTGGGGGAAAGAAGAAAGGCAGCCCGCCTCCCTCCCTTCGGGAGTTGAAAGAAATTAACTCTTTAAGTGACTGCTGCTACAACAATCGATAGAAAGTATCTGGAATTTGAAAACTGAGACTGTTGAGATTTCCCTTCGGGGGTTAACTGGGGAAAAAATATCTCCATTTGAAGTTTTGGTCTTTATACTCCGGCTTCGGAGAAATGGCGACGACTTGGACTGTCGTGGGAAAAAACTGAAACAAAGGAAGGAAGAGACAGGAACTGAAACTTGATACTCACCCTCCCTTCTAAAATGCTGGACTTTGTGCTCGCACTGGTATTGAACTCTGGTTTAGAGGATGAGGAAATGCTCACTGTCTTGAAGCTAGAGCTGCTTAATCGGAAACTACAAGTTTTGAGTGGAATTATACATAAAAAGGACTTACTTTCCACAGAGGAGGCTTTTCAAAAGTTTTACACAATGGAATCAAACCTGGGCAAAGAGCTGGGAGGGGCGCTTGAAGGATGGTCTGAAATGGCTGGGCAAATCCGGGAAAAGGAACCGATTTCTGGGGGTGGCAGCCCTGAAACGGGAAAATTTACAATATCCAGACTCCGAGGTGGCAGCTCGGGGGCAAGGGACATGGAATTAAGATTTCTACAAGAAGAAGAAGAAAAAGAAACGGAGGAGCCCAGAAGGGAGGTGATGAACACCCTGAGGCTCGATGCGGGGTTTGTTGTGGATGTTGCCTGGATCTGTGGACACTCAGAGGAAGACAATTGGAGATTTGGTTCTGGTGAAAGACAGAAAAAGACAATGGACAGAGGGGGAGTGGGTTGAAGTATTAAATGTATAATCCAAATGGTCTGCCATGGTATCCGAAATCGGAGTGTGAAGTCTGTTAATTACAAGTTTATTTTAAATAAGTAAGGAGATATTGAATCTTAAGTTAAAAGCAGCATGATAAAGGATAGAAGAAATAAGTTTAGCTATAAGAATATTTGGTTATGATTTAGGTTATAATGCAAAGAATAAGACAATTGTGTTCTTTTTTTTTTAAGTAAAGTTAAATTTTTTTATAGAGAAAAGTTGTTAAGGAAATAGTATATTGATTTAAAACCGAAGGTGAATAGGCGGGGGAAGTCAAACGTCAAGATTTAGAACTAGAAATTTTTTTTTTGTAAGGTATATAAATAAGAAGAAGAATCCTGACATTATGTGTATTTGTATTTGTTTTTGTATTTGTAGGTGTGGGGTTGGGTTTGTGTTATATTATGAAAATGCCAATAAATTCTGTTTAAAAAAATAAATAAACACTTTCTCTAGTATTGTGGATTTTGGGGACAATATTTAATGAGACCTTTCGTGGTGACCATAGATGCTACTGGCGGGCATGCTGGTGCTCAGAGGTGCCATACTGGCAACCCCTGAATTAGCAGTATTCCCAGTGCTACCAATGAAGCAGCCATACTTTCTTCTAAAGTAGAGTCCCATAGGTTCATTGGCACTGCTGATGGGGCTGTTGCCCATGCTTCTTGGGCCTGAGAACTCTGGTCCATCATTCATAGGAAGGAGCATAGGAAGCTGCCTTGTACCGAGTCTGACCATTGCTTAATCTAGCTCATATTGCCTACACTGACTGCCAGTGGTTGCCCAGGATTTTTAGTTTCTTCCAACCCTACCTGGAGATGCTGGGGATTGAACCCAGGACCCTCTGCTTTAAAAGCAGGTGTTCTCCTACTGAGCTATGCCTGCTTTTGGACGTGCTCTGGAATTTATGCTCTCCTCCCCTTTTTTGCAGGTTCTAGCTTCCATTTGTAACTAACTGCACTTAGTTTAACATTCAATTGTTATGTAGGATTGCAGCCCAATAGGGTTAGGCTGGAAATTAAGGGTCTGTTCAGTATTAGAAATTACTCAAACCCACCTACATTTCTATCATCGTGTAGATTCTCATATCATGATTGAACACTGGCATATTATGAGCCATTTGGATTATGTATATGTTTTGATTTTTAAATTATAGAACCATGTTGGGCTGTTGCTTACTTAAAATATGTATTTTGACATATATACTGTGCCTTTTGTTCCCCTCCTGTGAAATCATTGCCATTCTGCAATAATCAAAGAACATTTGTTTGCATTAAAGATATCCCACTTTGTCACAACAATCTGCTGCCTAATAAAATCCTGTAGTAAATGGGCTCTTTGCTATTCTAAAAGCTGTTATCCAATAGGGACAGAATACAAAAAAACCCTAGTTCCCCCACCCCATATTCATTAAACAAAAATGCCTTTCATAGAAGCTAATTCTTTTTCTATAAAGAAAAAGAATAAAATTTATCTTCTACTTCAAGAAAAACATGCTCAGAGACCCTCCAATTACAGACGAGAATAATATACAGGCTTTTTAGAAATCTACAACCATGAAATGTATTGCAATTATTTCCTTCTTCCTTTATATTTTTCATATCATTCATTCAATGCTCATGATTAAATTAATTTGCTCTGAATTTCAAACATAATTTTTCATGGATAGCAAGGGATAGTGTGGGGGGGGGGGGAGAGCACTATTACTCCAACAGTGTTCTCAGAGTGCAGGGAGCCCCTGCTGTTTTACCTGCATACTGTTAATACATGTCTATGCTGCCATTTCCATTTCCATTTCCATTTGAAACCCCCTGAATTGCTCTGCACTTCTACAAAATGCAGTCGCCGCTAAGTCATGCTACCTTCTGATGTTTAGTGACCTGAATGAAATTGTTTTAATGTAATTGACTGGCATGCTTTTGTATATGGAATAAAGCCTGCTCAGCAAAGACTGAATTGTGTGATTTTCTTCCTTTTGTAATAAAGATTTCTCTCCCCGCCCCTCACAGCCAAATGTGAGCAATGCTATTGGCTGATAAAGACAACAACCTTATCCCCCCCTTAAAAATATATTGAATTGTAACAATGATTTCATATATGTGCCCCATACTACATTTTTCCACTTGGCTGGTCAACAATTTGCAACAAGTAATTAGCGATAAAGCATCAGTTCCCCATGGAAGCAGTTTAGCTGAGGTCATTCAAACGAATATAGTAAGCAATTGGGGAGCCATTTAAGAGAAACACATAATTAGTATTTTATCTGGCATGAAGTCAAAGCACAGTTATTTTTTATAATAAATTTCCAAATATATGCTTTGGGGTACAAGAGAAGGAATGCATTTTAAAATAATTGGCAACCAATTAGGTTAACTTAAATAGACAGTGGCAGCTCACAAGATGAGTTGCCATACTGCAGCTCTTTCAGCCAGGGAAACCTTGGCGTTGAGCTTTGTTTGGTTCCATTATAGTTCCCTGGTCAGTTCTGAAAGCGCTCCATGATAAAAAGCCAATGCAGATAAGTAATTGGATGTCATCATTCACACAGCCCTAGGAAGAATCAAGTCTATGTTTAAAATCATCTTAGAAGATAAATAGCTGAGTTCTGCTTAAAAATAAATTAAAATTGGGAGAAGCTATGGTCCTTTACAAAATAATGCACACTTAAGTCCCACTGATATCAAATTGAATTTAAGCACACACAACTCTGGCCTGGTCGCAAACCATGGTGGTTTGTTTTTCTGTTTTGTTTGTTAACCTTTTGCATCATCAATTTTTTATCATTCTTGGGCATTGCACTACAGGAGATCAGATATTTGCATTGCAGGGGGTGGGACTAGATGATCCTCGTGGTCCCTTCCAACTCTACAATTCTATGTTCTATCCTTTTCCATGAGTCCTCTGACCACAGAGAATGTACTATATCACGGAAGAACACCATACTGCTCAGGGTAGAATATACGGTGGGTGTTTGGGTCCTCTTGAAATCTCTGGGAAACAATGAGTTACTCCAGGAATCAAGGTTAAGACAAATTAATTTATTTGAACTTTTACAATTAGAATCAAAACTTGAAACAAATTAGGGTCTTTATTTGGGATCATGAAAGGATCCCCCTAAATAATACATTTCAACACATTTCAGAGATGTGTATATATAATATAGTCCTGTTTTCAGCACTGTACACAATGCCCCCATTGACATACAGTTAACATCACCTCCAGTACACCCTTACCTTCTTATACTGTTTATAATATCCAGAGATAACAGTGTCCCACTGGTTGTCTCCAGTCCATCGCATTTCCATTATGCTCAGTATATCAATGCTGTCTCCTAAGACCAAGCACCCAAAGCCTCTTGTCTTTAGTGTCTTTCCTGCCTCCATTAAGGTTTCTTTGCTTGCATCCATGCTAGTTAATGTAAAAGTCTTTATTGTGCATTAAATGACCTTGGTGATCAATTAAATGAGAATGAAATAGGGATTTAGGGTTTTAAAGAGCAGCAGCACCTTTGCTTGTTTATTTTGTTTTGTCTTATTAAATGCTTTTAAAATACCAGATAGTGGGAATGTAGAACTTTGCACTGAGTTCTAAAGTAGGCTCAGGCAAAGAAGCCAACCTCAACCAGTCATGGACAAGAAATTTTTAAAAAGCAGAAGGAATGAAGAAGGAATTGGAAAAGGCAGGAGGAATTGGCTGATTCAGATAGATGACAGCAAGGTAATGTTGACAGTGCCTCTTTCAGGCATATGATGTGGGTGTCTCCTGTCATGTCATCTTTCTGGTCAGAAATTAGAATTCACATTAACTTCCATTTTGGGGAAAAAATCCTTAATATTTGTCAATGTTCATGCACTTTTCAGTGATACCACTGTGTTGTGGGGACCAAAATCCCATAAGTCCTTACAGTTGCGAAGAGACTTGTACTTCAGTGCTGGAAGGCTAATACCCACCACACACTACTCAGTACTATAAAGATCTCACGGTCCCTTTCTACAGTTGAACTTACATCTTATATGGTTATTGTCAATCTTGTTTGGATATCTAGTTGGAGATATTAATACACATGTTGGTGGATTTTTTTTATTGTGGAAGTGAGCCGATGATGTTTCTTTTCATTTTCATTTTCTTATATTTGGAAATTAAAAGGTTGGAGGGAGGCAGAAGGAAATGGTTGCCCAGTACAGTGACAATTCTGTTCCACATCTTGAATCAGGGAATAGGTGCACTGATCTGCTAAAAGGAGGAGAATAGTGTCTTCCCTTGTCTGCTGAGTGGAAGATGAAGGGTCTGTTTTACCATTTCAATTGTGGTGCACAGAACTGGACATAGTACTCCAGGTGTGGTCTGATCAAGGCAGAATAGAACGGGACTATTACTTTCCTTGATCGGGACCTTATTTGATGCAGTCCAGAAAAGCATTAGCTTATTTTTTGCTGTTGTATCACACTGTTGACTCATGTTAAGGTTGTGGTCTACTAAGACCCCTACATCCTTTTCACGTGTATTGCTCGAAATCCAGGTGTCCCCCATCTTATATTTGTGCAGCTGGTTCTTTCTGCCTAAATGTACAACCTTACATTTGTCCCTATTGAAAATCATTCTGCTAGTTTGGGCCTATTTCTCCCATCTGTTAAGATCATATTGAATCCCGATTCTGTCTTCTGCAGCATTGGCTACCCTTCCTAGTTTGGTGTCATCTGCAAATTTGATGAGCATCCCCTAAGTACCTTCATCCAAGATGTCTAACAACAAGGGGCCCAGCACAGAACCCTGCAGCACCCCACTTATCATTTCCCCCCCTCAGTATTACAAGGAACAGTTACAGTTACAGGTGGGTAGCCGTGTTGGTCTGACATAGTCGAAACAAAAAAAGAAAAAAATTCCTTCCAGTAGCCCCTTAAAGACCAACTAAGGAACAGTTAGTGAGCACTCATTGGGTTCAGTCAGTCAACCAGCTACAAATCCATAGCTGTCAACGTTTCCCTTTTTTAAAGAGAAATTCCTTTATTCTGAATAGGATTCCTCGCAAGAAAAGGGAAAAGTTGACAGCTATGTACAAATCCACCTAACAGTTACCTTGTCCAGTCTGCATTTTACCAGTTTTTGGCAGAGGAAATAACTGCAAGTTCTTCTATGACAAAAAGCGAACATCCAAAGAATTTAGGCTGACGCAGCACATGCCTCGTAAAGACTTCATCAAAGCACTTAGAACAATCCAAACTTCCTGTTTGCACCTGTTTCAGGTTCACTTCTTCCCTTGTTTCTTTGCACTTGGCAGACCTTGTTATGGGGACTATCTACTATTGAATCAAGGTCTTCACAGACAGATTGCACTGGTGGCAGGGAACCTGGGTCACTCCAGATGATGTTGGTCTCCAGCTCTCATCAGCCCCAGTCAGTATAGCCACTGTTCAGGGATGATGGGAGTTGCAGTCAAGCAACACCAGGAAGACCATAGATAGGTTCAACCCATCCCTGCATTAGATAACAGTACATCACTCCCCAACACTAATGTTTGCCATTTGAACTCCAAGGTCCCACAGCTCTGTAAGCTCTGCTTCCTCCATGGGGCTCTTCTCATTCAGCTTCTCAGCTTGAATGTGGAGGGAAAGGCATCCCATCCAGACTCTCCACCAGTACAACTGACTCCAGAGGGAGCAAAGTACCAGCAGATGGTGGCAATTCTTGTCCACTAGGACTGCAAGCAATTGCACTGGTAGGAAGACAAACTGCTTTCTTTACAGGGTTCCTCCCAAAGACTGTGTTTGCCTGCACAAGGTGACAGAAGAGAGGGAGGAAAGAATTATTTAGCTTGAATCTTGTAAGTTTTGTCTATAAACCACAATACCCACCCACCTATCTATTATTCTTTTCTAATGCTGAGTTCTCCTCTTGATCAGGCAAGCACAGTGCTGTTTCTTAGATGGCTCAGAAGATGTGGGAAGGGCTGTCTATAAGCAAAATGATTTCCAACATGTCAGATCCTGAGGATTACCTCTGGGCAACAGTGCATTAAAATACTTTTCCATCCTCTTCCATTTTGCAGATCAAGCCATGCCTGCATTCAGTGGAAAATAACTCACAAAAGGAAACCTTGGGCAGAAAGACCCTCATAAAACATGATTTGTAAGAGAAAACAGATCTGTGCTTTCTAAGTTAATGTTTCACTTTTTCTTCTTTTTTTTTCAAAGTGCTGAGATATAAAAGTAGGTCGGCGAGTCTATTTATATAGCTCACTCAACAGTGTGGTTTAAATTAATGCTGGTGACAAATGTTTGATATGCCATGCTTTTGGTTTTTCCTTTTATAGTGTGCTAGCTAAATTTAGAATTGTTCAAAGAAGCTGTTATATGCAAACCTTAGGGCAAGGCTTAGATCTTTTAGTCAGTTTCTTTTTTATTCCTGTGGCCTTCGACTTTATATTCATAAGCGACATACTTTATCACAGATAGGGGTACTCCCAATGCATTCCAGTTTCACCTGCAGGATACTGCTGCATTCAAAAATTCTCTGTTTTCATTTTCTTTTCTTTCTTTCTTTTTCAAAAAAAAAAAAGACGTGCTAGCCCCTATGGTTCCAGAAACAGCCTGGAAAAAAGTGATGTTAAAAAATAAGCAAAATGGCACTCCAAAATTTAATCCAACATTATCATTTGAATTTGAAAATGTCTGATATATACCTTCATCCAAAACACGGGCTGCATGCACACCATACATTTAAAGCATGCTTCCCAACCCATGTCAGGAATCCTTGGAACTGTAGTTTGTCAAGGGTGCTGGGAATTGTACCTCTTTGAGGGATAACTGAAAGTTCCCAGAATTCTTGGATGCATTCAGTGTTTGGTGTGTATGCAGCTGCTAATTCCAGGGTGGTGTTCGTAAGAATCAAATCTCAATACAATATGAAAACAATTTTTAAAAATATCAAAATCATAACAACACCATAAAATATGAGAAATAATAAACTGAAAGTTATTTAACCAGCTAAAGTTATTTACGGTAACCAGTGCTCTGGTCCATGGGGTCACGAAGAGTCGGACACGACTGAACGACTGAACAACAACAGTATCTGAAGAAGTGTGCATGCACACGAAAGCTCATACCAAGAACAAACTTAGTTGGTCTCTAAGGTGCTACTGGAAGGAATTTTTTAATTTTTAATTTTGTTTCAGCTAAAAACTGTTCATGATTTTAGAACAGATTCCCCCCTCCCTGTAATACATAATAGAATGTAAACACCAGGGGCAGCCATTTTTTTCCTGCACAATTCACCCTGTGTGCAATGGAATGTCATAAAAAACCATCACTTGCAGAGGGACTTGCTTTATGTTCAAGACGTGTAGCAACCAGGAAGCCCTTCATACTTAGGCACTCTGGCTGTGATAGCTTAGATAAAAAAAGGAAAGCAAAAATAATGGGGTAGGGAGGGTAAGAAGGCAGTGCACAACCCTTGGAACACTTCACAAGTCATTTTCAATTAAGTTGTTTTTGTGTGGGAAGGGTTTCTGGAAGGATTTCCCCTAAAAATCCAGCTGGAAATGGGAAGGCTATAGTCCTGTCCCCTCTGAAAACTGAGACAGACCAAACTTCAATGGGTCTGTCCATCCGTAATCAAGAAGTATTTCTTTTTGTCTGACATACAATATAGCCAGAAGACAGAAAGCTCCTGTGTCCATTAGGATTGGTTAGGCTAGGTTGCATTTTGTTGCTCTTGTGAGCATGCCAAAGTGTTCACAGAAGTCTTTGACCTCTTAATTATTCAACATGGCAGCATCCATGTTATGACAGAAAGTGGGAAATTATGTAATTTCAGCCACCAGGCTTTAAGCATTCTTCCTTACAAAACCTGTGTGTTAAGGTCAGCAGAAGGGGGTCTCTTGATATTTCTTCCACCCTTGGAAGCTCAGGGGTGTACAGTAGGTGGCCTGACAGAAGTACATTCTCTGTGGCATCGCCTAAGTTGTAGAGTTCCCTCCCCACTGAGGTGCATCTGGCATCTTCATTATGCAGTTTCCATTGCATGCTGAAAACACCTCTTTTCTCGAGCATTGACACTTGAGAGATATTTTTGGGGCTGACCCTATTCTTGTGACTCGTGGGACTCCTAGCCCCTACCATTTCCAGGGATGTAATATCGTACCTGGAAACTACAACAGAGGAGAAAAAGGAAGCTAAGATGTGCAGACTGTTCACAATGAATGAGAAATAAACATGGAGTCCGGACCAAGGTAGTTGCACTTAATTATGACTCAGTTGAAGTCCCATTGATTTCATTGGGGACCAAGCACAACTCAACATAGGTTGCATTCATCCTATACATTTACAGTACAGCAACCCCCAAGGAATCCTGGGAATTGTAATTTACCGGTACCTCCAAATGACAGGTTCTGGCACCCTTAAACTACAGTTCCCAGGGTTGTTGAGGGGTGGGGTGTGCTTTAGCTGAATGGTGCATATGCAGTCTTAGTCTGGATCCTGTCTATGTTGTTTTATTTATTATTATTATTATTACTGTTTGTTTGTTTGTTTATTACATTAATATGCCACCCTTATCTTCCAAGGATCTCAAGGTGGTGTACATAGTTCTCCTCCCCCCCATTTTACCCTCACAACAACCCTGTGAGGTAGGTTAGGCCAGGAAAAGGTTACCCAGTGAGCTTCATGGCTGAATGGAGATTTGAACCCTGCTCCCCCAGATCCTAGTCCAACACTCAACCATTACACCATACTGGCTCCTAGGTTTCATAGGCAACTCTCTCCAGTTCATGCAGGAGGGCCTTTAAACTCCACCAGGCCAGCACCATTTCTTCAACCCACCTGCCTTTTAAATATTTTACATTCTCAGTTGACCTCCTCCTGTTCTCCCCCTCTCCACGCCTGCTGTCTCTTCTTCTTCCTTTTTGGTGAGCTAAATTCTCTTGGCGTTCTCCCCACAGGAGCAGTTTAAATGTACTTTCCCACTAATAAATGATTAAAACTCCTTTGTTGTGTCATGCGTTGGTTTCCCCTCACAACAGACATAAAGGGAGGACAGTTGGAAATCAGGCACTTTGGATTACTCACAGTATGGCCAGATGATTCAAGCGAGAGCAAAATATTTCAGGCAGTGGTTCAGGTGCCAGTGACACATGCTGCTTTAATCTGCCTGGATGGAAAGAACTGAAATCTTTCTGAGCCTTTTTTGGTGGGGGGGGGGGGAAGGAAAGGACTTTTAAGAAGGTGACATGCTGATTTTGCTGCCTTTTCATGTCTTCCCTCTTTTCTGGACAGCAAGAGAGTCTGCTGAAATGAAAATGTGAGAGGCAAAGCTATCCTTGCTGGTGCACAATACGTCAGCTGATCTTGGATTGCAAATATTAACACCCATTTTAATATTTTTTTTTTTTACTAATCTTCAGTATAGGAACATCTTATGCTCAGCACTTCAAGGTAACACCCAGCTACTCTCTGTCTCTCGGTGTGTTTCACTCTCCACGAGGAAAAAGCCTCAAAATCATAGATTAGATACCCTTGCCTGATCACCCTTTAGCTACTATCTCACATTCATGGTCAGGGTGGTTCAAAAGTGCCCCCTCCTTGTTAAAAGCATGCAGCAAGAAAGTTGGGCTAGAATCGGGAAGACCCAGTTTCAAATCTCCAGTGACCTATGGTGCTCAGTGGGTGTCCTAACCTACCTTGCAGGGCTTGTTACGAGGATAAAATGTCGGGGAGAAGTACTTTGAGCTGCTTGGAAGAAAGGTGAGATATCAATGTAACCAGCTGCGAGTTTGGAACTAGAAGAAAGTTGGTACTTTAGGAAGCTGTCTTATCCCGAGTCAGACCATTGATGCATCTTGATCAGTATCATCTGCATGGACTGAAAGCCACTCTCCAGGATTTCAGAAAGGAGTCTCTCCCAGTTCTGCCTGGAGGTGCCCATGGAATAAACCTAGGACCTTCTGCAGAAGAAGCAGATGCTGTAACACTGAACTACTTTGGGGAGGGAGAGCAACTTTGAATCAGAGAATCTTCTGTATAGATTGCTTATCTACCAGCCAAATAGCCCACTTAAAAAGAGAGTCCTCCCCAAACAGGTAAAGGTAAAGGTCCATTAGGTCCAGTCATGGACGATTCTGGGGTTGTGGTGCTCATCTCGCTCTATAGGCCGAGGGAGCCGGCGTTTGTCTGCAGACAGCTTCCAGGTCATGTGGCCAGCATGACTAAGTTGATTCTGGCAAACCAGAGCAGCACACGGAAACACCGTTTACCTTCCCGCCAGAGCGGTACCTATTTATCTACTTGCACTTTGACGTGCTTTCAAACTGCTAGGTGGGCAGGAGCTGGGACCAAACAACGGGAGCTCACCCTGTTGTGGGGATTTGAACTGCTGACCATCTGATTGGCAAGCCCTAGGCTCAGTGGTTTAGACCACAGCACCACCCACATCCCTTACCTTACCCAAACCAAGGGTATGTTTACCAATCTAATAAATAACTAGTTTGGGTCAGAAATGGAAGCATGAACACATGTTAAGTGACAAAGGAGAATTTTGGAGGATCCACATTTGCAAATATGACAAGTTAAAAGAATCACAGTGTTTAGAGTTCCATTGGATTCTGTCCGAGACAACTTTTCTCAACCTCCTGAATAGCTCTGGGGGAATGACAGCTGACAAAGACTGGTGGTACTATAAACACTGACTGCCACTAGTAAAGTCTTTTGGAAATGTTAATTAATATAAGAAAGTCTACAAGACACCATTCACTGTGAGATTCTGCTAAGCTCCCCATGCAATTTTTGCCAATGCATATGTATGCCTCATAAATCTTTATAGCTCTGGGATTCCCAGTGTATCCTGTTATGATGAAAAAGGGATATCTGATGTGGAAAGTGTAAATAGTGTACAGAGAGCTTCAGTAAAAGTGTTTCATTTCTCACTGGTGAATTACAGTTTTATGGCACATAAATAAGCAACGGAAGGCAGGCAGGCAAGCTAAAACACGAGGAATAAACAGGTGTATATCATTCATGCAGCCATGTTTTCCCAAGTGAAACTCTTGTTATGAGAATATCTCTTTCTTTCTCAATTTGACTTTCTGTTATTGCTGTCAAAAGCAGTCTTCCTCAGCATGCTTCATTGAGATCAAAGCCTGGCTGACTGACACAGTCATTAAATGCAGAGTCAGGTTGCAGGGACCTGGATTTTGCAGTCCTGCGGTGTGACTGGTATAAAGCAGCCCAGGGAGGTGGGGTAGAGGGGGGGAAGTGGGGATTTAGGGTGCTAACTTTGCAGCCTGATAGTCTTGCCGGTGACTTCTGTTGACCTCTCCCATCTTCAAGGATGCAGTTTTCCTTACTGATCAAAATAAGGCGGAGAAAAATCACTTATTTGTTAAAAAAAAAAGATAAAATAATAAAAGAGCAGACAGAGAACTTTACCCCAGGAGGGAATCTGGGACTGCCTGATAAGAAGCCAAGGACTACAGATGTTTCAGTTTTCAAGTCTCTTTAGAAATGCCAACTCTTCTAGCTGTGATCTGACTTAACTGAGAAAGGTGAGCGAGGCTGCACTTTGAGGCCATCATAGGATGCAGTTTCTCTTGGGGCTTGCTTTCATGTGGGGTGGATTAACCAGCTGAAGCTGTCCTGGCGATTTAGGAAATGCTTTATGGAAGGAAACAAAATTCTGCCCATAGGCATTTCCCTCAAACGATAAACAGAGATGCTAGTGTTGCCAATGATTTTCAGTAAGTGTGTGTCACTTGTATAGACAGGAAAGCAGAAAAGGAAGGGAAAGGAAGTTGACTACTAGAATTTCATGCGGACCAGAGAAGGAAATTTAATAATTAAACTTCCCTCACACCAGATTAGATTCCTTTGTTTTTCAGTGACTGTAGCCAGTGTGCCTTTCACTCCATTCTGAATTCTGACCTAATAAGGAGAACTAGGAATTGTGGCATGCATAGTTTGCTGAGGTTTTCTAATCCTTCCACTCATTGCATTGCCTTCTTCCAACATCTGTCCCTGTGTCCATTGATAAAGCACAGTAAAAAAAGCAGTATTGATGCAATACATATGATTCCATCAGTGTTCTTTTTGTGAGGTGGTTTACTGATGCCTACATGCATTTGCACACTTAGGTAAAACGCCACATAAAAACAATATTCACACAGCTGCATATTCACACACCATGCTGAGATGCTTTTTTGGGGAAGGGGGGTGTCTGGCTGTGTAAACACCATGCAGTTAAAGCACATTCCCCCCTCCCTAAGAATTTTGGGAATTGTAGTTTACTCATCACAGAGCTCCGCTTCTCAGCACCCATAACAAGCTGCAGCTCCCAGGATTCTTTTTTTTTGGGGGGGGGGTTGGGGGAAAATATGCTTTAAATGCATGGTATGTACACATTCCCCTCCTCCCCAAATAATCCTAGTAACTGAAGTTTCTTACAGGTGCTGAGAATTGTAGTGCTGTGAGGGGTAAGCTGCTCTTCCCAAATGTTGTGTACACAGCTGTTGATGAAATGCTGCACAAAAATTGTATTGCTACATACAATTGCATCAAGATTGCTATTTTTGGTAGTGTTTTATCAACGTGAACATTATTGCTGGAGAAGGAGGAACCAGGCACAAATGAAATGAAAAACAAAGCATAACAACACAACGCTGCAGTGAATGGTGCACATGTTGCCCTCTCAACAAAACTCAGAAAGAATGAAATAATGGGGAATTTGTAATGCTTTTGGTTCCACCGCATTACTCACTTGAAAACATTGGCACCAGCACAACTGCAATGAAAGTAGCTCCATAATAAAATTGATCTAAAAATGTATATATAATCATTCTTCACCTGGTTCCATAAGGACAATAAGAACTGACATCAGGCAAACTACCTGAGGCAAAGCATTCTACAGCTGGATGCCATAACAGAAAAGGCCACTTCTCCAGGCACTTCTCATTTATTTTGTTCATTTGAAGTATTTATAACTTGATCTTCATTGAATATTTTCAGTCCCAGGGCCGGGAACAAAGAAATTATATATAATATTGGAATGGAATGGAAAAGATAACAATACACAAGGATTACAAAATCCATAAAAACAAACCAAGTTAACAGCTCCGTCTCAAAGCTAAATTACAAAGAGGACAGCAATTAGAATTTCCAGTTTAACCAAATACCTGTGTATTTGAAAAGACGCCAAGCAGCCAACTAAACAACCAAATGGCCTTAGCAATACTTCCCACCCCGTTTTCCACTTAAGGCAACCTGCTCACTCCCCCTCCATCTTTAATACAAAGAGGAGCCCCACTCGCTGCCAGCAGACTTTTCATTCTGTGGCTTTTGAGCACAAATCCTGCACTTAATACCTTTCACTCCTATACTCTAACCCATCCAGGCTGTCCCTGCTTATAGGGACGTGGGTGGCACTGTGGTCTAAACCACTGAGCCTCTTGGGCTTGCTGATCAGAAGGTCGGTGGTTCAAATCCCTGCAACAGGGTGAGCTCCCGTTGCTCTGTCCCAGCTCCTGACAACTTAGAAGTCAAAAGCATGCCAGCGCAAGTAGATAAATAGGTACTGCCTCAGCGGGAAGGTAAACAGCATTTCCATGCGTTCTGGTTTCCATCACAGTGTTCCGTTGCGCCAGAAGTGGTTTAGTCATGTTGGCCACATGACCCAGAAAACTGTGGACAAATGCCGGTTCCCAAGGCCTGAAAGCAAGATGAGCGCCGCAACACCATAGTCACCTTTAACTGGACTTAACTGCCCAGGGGTCCTTTATCTTTTACCTTACCCCATGTGTGGCATGAATCATTGATCCCACAAATTCCACAGCAAGAACTTCCCCCACCCTTTTCACAGAAGTTGGGAGAGTCGGGGAAAGAGCCCATGAGAACTCAGGACCAGATGATGCATTATGCTGATTATGTAGTTTGCCCCAAGTACAGGATTTTCCTTTCACAAATGGCCAGTGTGGGGGACCTAAACCAGATTAGAACTTTGGCACTGGGGTAGGCGTACTTTTATCCTTTGGCGCACACACACACCCCGCTCCAGTGTGGGCATGTGCTCACACTTCAGTGGGAGCTTTATCCCTCCATGGAAATAATTGGCATGGGGAACTTGATCCAAATACTGACTGTGGGGGTGGGATTGTTAAAGTTCCCTACTTCCATGCCAGGCTCAAGATCTGGCCACTCATGCCTGGTATTTGTGAAAGAAAAACACTGCACTTTAGGAAACCACATGATGAATGTAGTTCATGCTAATAATAATAATAATAATAATAATAATAATAATAATAATAATAATAATAATAATTTATTTGTACCCCGCCCATCTGGCTGGGTCTCCCCAGCCACTCTGGGCGGCTAGATTCATACTAATGTCTGTGCATGTGTGCGTGTTTAAAGGGAGATGTCTATGCTGTATAACATAACTGGATGTGTATGAATGTGGAGAAACAAGCAAAAACACTCCCACTTTTCAGTTCTTTATATCCTTAAATCGCAAACGCACTGAGAGTTAACCACAGCTGAGCAATGGTTCAGTTTTCTAGTGGATAACATTCAGAAAAACTAAATTACAAAGTCGGGGCTAATGACAAATCCATATTGAATGGAAACTTATTGGAAGCTTATTTAGATGTAGAATGTTGCTGCTTAATTCTATTCCTTTTGTTAACTGGTGAAGTTAACACCACTGTTGCTTTCCTGCCAGCTGGAATAAGGATTTTTATTTTTATTTTACATTGACCAGCTGGCTTCTACCTTTTCTCTTGACACATAACAGGCCAGAGTGTGCCATTCTTGAGCTGTGAACCTAAATCTGATTCTTAATATTATTCTTGACCATTTTGTCATCACTTCAAGTGTATCAAATTGTTACTGCCAAATACTCTGAGGTACTTAGATTCAATTTTGAGCAGAGGGAGAATTTTTATGGGCGTTTGTATCCTGAGCTATATAATTATGAAATTTTGCAATATTACTAGTTCTCTACACCTTATAATTTGATTAATTTTCTCATTTAAAACATGGATTCTTCCAATAAAAGCTTAGGACCTGAAAATAATTGAGATTTTAATCTTGTAAATATTTAATTGACATCTGGAGTCCCCCCCCCCACAATACTTTCCTAGCATTCAATGTTTCTAGAAAGTCCTCTAACAGGACAATCCTCTACATGTCTTCTTGGAAGTCAGTCCCACTGAATTCAGTGGTGCTTGATTCCTGATAACTGAGCATAGGACAGCGGTTCTAGTCAGGCAAAGCAATCAGAATGTGACATTCTAGTGACATCGGCTGTTGACCCAAAGTGACAATATCCTAGCAGCTGCTGTTGCCACTGGGCATGGATTTAGCAGACATGGGCAGTGCGAGGGCGGAGGGCAGAGGGGTGAAACAATCGCTTCATAAGACTGCAGTGCAGCTGGAAATAGAACCCAGGTTCTGTGAGTCCTTGGCCAGCGTCCTCAACTACACTAGCCTCCTTTGCTGCCAGAAATGTGTTCTTTTGTACTTACAAGCCTTCGCAATTTGTAAAGCTATAGTCTACTTGATACTGGCTTACAAACATGCCGATGCTGACAAAACTCAAAAGATCATCCTTTGCTTAAAATCTGACACATTTCTTACATTTACAGTAAAGCGCTTGGTTGAAATCAGCACGGGTCTTTTTCACAATTCGTTTACGTTTTGTATGAGACGCTATCGTTCTAGATAGCATGCTGTTGGCGTTTGTGTAGGGTATTGTGTCAGCATCACGTGGGTAGGTCTTTTTTCTGTACATTTATTTAATTTTTATCGGCATTGCGAGAGATTAGACCAGGGGTAGGCAGCCTAAGGTCTGGGGGCCGGATACCGCCCAATCGCCTTCTCAATCCGGCCCGTGGATTGTGTTTTTACATGAGTAGAATGTGTGCTTTTATTTAAAATGCATATCTGGGTTATTTGTGGGGCATAGGAATTCGTTCATTATTAATTTTTTCCAAAATATAGTCGGGCCCACCACATGTCTGAGGGACGGTAGATTGGCTCACGGCTGAAAAAGGTTGTTGACCCCTAGATTAGATTAGAGGGTCCAGTGCCTGGTTGATTGCGTTCAGCTGGTTGCAGTGTGGTTTGCTTGTGTGCACAAGGGAGTAGGGTTGTTGGGTCAGGTTAGCCCTATTGTTTCATATGCTGTTGGGGGAGATAGGTCATTGTCTTGTTGTGCCATGTATGTGATAAAGGGGAATCACAGTGGGGTAAAGGCGTCCTCCTTTGCTTGTCCCTGTGCTAATATAAGTTTGTTGGTTAACTTCTCTAGGGCAGTTTTCCACACATTTTGGTTCCAGTGGTCTATGTTCATTCCCGATAGATCCTTCCAATGTCTAGTTATGATATTTCTAGCCACTGAGAGTAAGTGACTTATGAGTTTTTTGTCATGTGCAGTGTTGTTCAGGTATGCATGCAGTTTAGCTACGTGGGTTGCATGCTAATTCCTACACAGAAATACTTCTCCATGGGAATTTTCCAGCTCTGTAAGCCAGGATACATTGGGATCGAAGGCTTTTGCCCTTGCCGATGTTACACAGCATTCATTTTATTCCTTGTTATTTGTTTATTTTAAAACAGTTGCTAAAAATAAGATCTCTGCGGCTGCAATCCTATGCACACTTACCCAGAACTAACGCCACATCCCTTCAGCAGCCTCAGGTGGAATTTCCGGCTCCGCTGAAAGATGGGGAAAGAGCCAAATTAGATGTGACACATGTCATGTACTTTGCCCTTGCATGGCTGCTTTAGACAAAATAAATAAATAGCTGATGTGGTGGAGCTCAATCAAGATGCTGATGTGGGAGGCGAGTCTCGATCCATCTTCACCACATCTGCTGTTTGCCCCCAACCATGATCCCAGTTGGAATTTCTCTCCCCAATCCCAGTCCAACCTGTTGTTTATAATGGGAGGAAGCATGGGAGGAAGCATTCGCTACTGTGGCACCATTATCTGGCAAATGCCAATTCTCACTGGTTTCTCAGGGTATCCAGTAGACCTCTTTTTTGGGTTTCCTTTGTACTCCAATATATTTATTCACCTGCGTTAAAAAGGTAAAGGGACCCCTGACTGTTAGGTTCAGTCGCAAATGACTCTAGGGTTGCAGCGCTCATGTCACTTTACTGGCCGAGGGAGCCGGCATACAACTTCCGAGTCATGTGGCCAGCATCACTAAGCCGCTTCTGGCGAACCAGAGCAGTGCACGGAAACACCGTTTACCTTCCCGCCAGAGTGGTACCTATTTAACTACTTGCACTTTGACATGCTTTCGAACTGCTACTCAGGCCCAAAACCTCAGGGGACATTGTTTGCTGCTGTGCTTTCTAGTCTGAAAAGGGAACTTGAGGGTTCAACAGCACTAAGGGACCCATCTCCATTGTCAGCACTCATTGCCGGTTGTCAGGTCCTGGACATAGAGCAGGTTGCTGAAGTCCCTGCATTTAGGGACACCCAGATTATTGGATTCCAGTACTAACCTACACTTCAGTTAAAATGTTAAAAATGCATTATAAAAATGTAGCCAATGGAATGTGTCAATGGAAATCTGCATTTAGAGCTATATCACATGGGTGTTTTTAAAGCGTTTTTACAGATCAGTGTAGTTCCAGCCTCAGTCAGCCAAAAGCAAGGCATTAGAACAGGGGGGTTGTCGGAAATGTGGGACTTTTTATTTCCTATGTGAGGTCAACAAATGCCACCAGCAGCATTTGTATTTAGGAGCTCCAAGGTTAGCCAATCAAATTGCAGAAAGACAAAAGAGATATATAATTAACTTATGGAACTCACTGCCACAGGATATGGTGATGGCCACAGACTTAGATGGCTTTGAAGGGGATTTAAACATATGAAGAATAGACAGGAATGGCGGAAGCCACCATTGGTCCATCTAGCTCAGTACTGTCTACCTTGGTTGGTGGTGGTTCTTCACGGTTTCAGACTGGAAACATGTCCTGCCCCAATTGGAGGTGCCAGATATTGAACCCGGGATCTTCTGCATGCAAACCAGATGCTCTACCACTGAGCTGTGGTGTTCAGATCAGATGCATTAACCGTTTTTAGTCATGGTGACAAAATGAAACCTCCATGTAAGAAGCAAGGGGTTTGGAGCTTCCTGGAAGCATACAATTGGAAATAGAATGTTGAGCTAGACTAGATGGGGGAACTTTATCCTGTTTCAGAAGAGCACTTATGTTCCCATGGAGGTAGACAGTGCTGGATTACCCAGTGGGCTAACAAAGCACATGCTGAGGACTCCACTCCACACTCTTCCTCTGTTTTTCTGTTCTCTTTTTATCATGTATCCGCACCTAAACCAGGGGACATCCTTCTAATGCAGATTAAATTAATGCAAGGAAATCAGATTGCCATGTGCATGACATTATTATTATTATTATTATTATTATTATTATTATTATTATTTGTATATACCACCCTCTACCCGGAGGTCTCAGGGCGGTTCACAGAAAAGATCAACAAAAACCACAATATATATAATCAAAATAAAAACAAGAACCCAATAACCCCCCCCCCCCAAAAAAGAGCCACATTTTAAAAAGACATAGGATGTCAACCAGATCAACCAAAGGCCTGGTTAAAAAGGAACATTTTTGCCTGGTGCCTAAAGGTGTATAATGAAGGCGCCAGGCAAACTTCCCTGGGGAGAGCATTCCACAGACGGGGAGCCACTGCAGAGAAGGCCCCTTCTTGTGTTGCCACCCTCTGGACCTCTTGAGGAGGAGGCAAACAAAGAAGGACCTCAGAAGATGATCTCAGGGTCTGGGTAGGTTCATATGAAAAGAAATGGTCCTTGAGGTATTGTGGTCCCGAGCTGTTTTGTGTTATTAAAAAGCACCTATTTTATATTTTATCATTGTTTTTATTCTGAATTACATATGGGAGGTGTCTTAATTCTTTCATTGTCTGGGGCTTCTAAAGGCCTTAATCCAGCCCTGGCAGTAGGCAAATAAACACACAGTGGGCGTATCCACACTTACTTTTTGCCCCATACTTTCCAGGCACATGCCCACACTTTAAAACTCTGTGTCGGAGCAGGGATGTAGTATGGGGGCCGGCCAGGGGAGACTGTGGCCCCGGATGGACAATTTTGAGGGGCATTAACCAGGCACCCCCACGCAGACACCAGCAACTGTGTGGATCCCTATCTTGCCTAGGCACATGCTAGCGAGCCCTGGCTGCCTTGCTACCGCCGGTGGTCTCTGGGCCCCAGAGCCTGGCCTGAACTTACCATCGCGTCCCCAGGCCTGATGCTGAATGGCTGCCTGGCCAGCACTGGCACGCTCAGTGCACTCCCCTGACGGTTAGCGGGCATGCACGGAGGGAGTTGGGCAAGGGGCGACACCATTGCAGCCCAGACTACCACTCTTTTCTGTAGGCATCAAGGGGATTTGCTCCCCAAGGGCCACATCGACTAGCTGGGCTTCCCTCTGTGGAGGTGAGCAGTGGGGAGGGGGGTTGCTGCAATGGCATCAAGAGCTGGGCTGGCATAGCAGGCTCCATTCACCACACTGTGCTGCTGTGCCCAAGCACTGCCCCCCCTTCTCGCTCCAGAGCTTTCCTCATGAAAGCTCGCTCTTTAAAGCTCAAGCACAACAAACGGCAGTGGAAGTTTTCTGCAGATTACCAATTGCTCCCATCTGGTGGAAAAGAGTGGGTTTTCCTGGGGAAAGCTCCATAGCAAAACAATAATAAAATAAATAAATAAACGATAAAAATTAAAGCTTCAAAGCATAAGGCAGTGCCTTGAAAGAGCAGAGGAAAAATAAGCATGGATAAGCCAAGTATCTAATGAACTGTAAGCAAACTAGAGTCATATAGTCACTGTATAAATCTTACTCCCTTCCTTTCCTGTACAGATCAATACTGTAATCTGCTTCCCTATGACCTACTGTAAAAAGTTCACTCCAGGTGAAATCAAGAAGCTGGATAACTCAGCATGTTCCACAGTAGAGCAATATATCAGATCTGCTTCCCACACTCCAGCTGCAGCTCTGACATCCTCTAGTCAGCTTCCGATGCTGATCTTGCCCTACAGAAACACAAACGGTCCAAGGTCATACGAGCCACATGAGCTCCTGCCTTGAAGCCGATGGAAGAGGATATAATTTGTAAAAAGTGCTTAGTCACAATAAAGGGTTCTCCCATGTACAGTATTAAATTTGATGCTTGTGTGCATCAGGGCAAATCATATACATTTGTTTTGGCTCGCATTGCACGTTCATTCATTATGACACTAAGCTAAATCATAATTTGGGACTGACTGATTTTGATAGGTGGGTACAGAGAGATTAGAGAGGCTAATTGTGACAAGATAGTGTCAAACACAGCTCTGTTCCAAGGATGCAGGTAGGTACTTAAGAAATGGTGTGGTGGGAGGGATTTTTCACAAAATGTTCATATGCTGACATACATGTGTAGATGGAAATTTAGGCATTTAGTCATTAAAACGACACTGTAATTAAATGTACAATAAAGCAGTCCCATTAAACTAATACACGTATGTGGGTTGGACCCAATCTGGTTTGGGCCCCAAGTCCACAATTTGCATGGTGGGTAACATACCCTCCAACATTTGTGCAATGAAAATAGAGACATCCTAAGGAAAAGTGGGTAGGCTTCTGTAAATCCAGGACTGTCCCTGGAAAAAAGGGACACTTGGAGGGTAAGCTCCCAAGCAAATTGCAGGAATGTGCCACGCTGACAGTCTGCATCAGGGCAAAGGGCCCTGCTCTCCAAAGCAGGGTGCTGATCTGGATTGGGTCTCCCACATTGGCTAGTTCTGCAAAAAGAATAATTGTAAGGTAAAGTAAAGGTAAAGGGCCCCTGGACGGTTCAGTCATCTCACTTTCAGGACTTGGGAGCTGGCGTTTGTCTGCAGACAGCTTTTTGGGTCATGTAGCCAGCATAACTAAACCACTTCTGGCGCAATGGAACACCATGACGGAAACTAGAGTGCACAGAAATGCCATTTGCCTTACTGCCGCAGTGGTACATATTTATCTATTTGCACTGGTGTGCTTTTGAACTGCTAGGTTGGCAGAAGCTAGGACAGAGCACATATATATTGTTTGGCCCTAAGGTTTTTTTAGGTCACATACATTATTATTATTATTATTATTATTATTATTATTATTATTATTATTATTATTTAAATTACCATTACATCTATCTATCTATCTATCTCTTATCTCAGACACTTTCAGCTTCTGTGAGATGTGGTGAAAAGGAAGGCTAGAGCTGGTGTTATCAGTATGTGGATAGCACTGTACTCTACCATATTTTAGACCAGGGGTCTGCAACCTTTAAGACACAAAGAGCCACTTGGACCCGTTTCCAAAGGGAAAAACAACAACTGGGAGCCGCAAAACCATTGCGACATTTAAAACAAATATAACGCTGCATATATTGTTTCTTACCTTAATGCAATAATAATAAATAACGCATAGGAGCCAATGCAAAGTATAATTAGTAAAAACAACAAGAATAAGTTATTACTTTTTTGCATTGACTCAGGGCCGTACCCAGCATCAAAACTAGGGGGGGGGGGCAAGCCATGGTCGTTCAGGTTGTGACATTTCAGCACAGAAAGGCGAATGAAACCAAAATTTTAGGGAAATTATATATAATTATAGCAGTGCTTTATTACAGTAGTTATTACAATTATTTGCTTGGTTTTTTTAAAATTTTTGTTCTAGTTACATGTCTTATACCAGGGGTGGCCAACTCCCAAGAAACTGTGATCTACTTTCAGCAGTGATTACCCCTGTTTTTTGGGGTTCAGCTCAAAGTTGTTTTTTGGGGGGTGTGGTGGGTGGGAGAGAGGGCTTCCCTCTCTAAGATAGGTTGGCAAGCGAACTAATAAAGAAAGAAAAAGGGGGTGGGAATGGAAAAATGGGGTGGAAAAATATAAATTGGGGGTGGGGTGGGGTGAATATCTATTAAAAATATGTAGTAGTTTAAAAAATAAAAATAAAGGGGGGAAATCTTTTTCTTCTTTTTCCTTTTTTTTGAAAACAAAAACAAAAGGGGAAGAGAAAAGAAAAATGGGGGATAGAGGTAGAAAAGGGTAATAATAAAAATTCAAATAGAGTGGCTGCAGCAGCTGTGGGGGGTGTTTGTTTGTTTTTCGTTTGTTTTAAAAATGGGATTTCTCCCCTTGGATTAAAAAAGGAGGGGAGGAAGAAAAAGAGAGGGGGGTGGGAGAGCAAGGCAAAAAGCCAAAAAGCAAAAAACAGGTTTTTTTGGGGGGGGGAAATCACGCCAGGCACTGCAGCGCACCGGCCTCGGGGCTCCGGGCCCCCGAGCCGCCCTTGGGGCCGTCTTGAGCATGTACACCGCCCGCAGTGAGCCTGGTGAAGCACCGGTTGGCGGAGGTTTCAGAAGCAGCCCGGACGTTTACGCCGCCGCCGCCCCAAAGCAGCTCTACTTCATCCTGTCGGCGACCATCACCGCCCTCCCGTCACGGCGACGCCAGGCCCGCCTGCTCCGCCCTCCACGCGGCCGCTTTGAAAAGGATTCCGCCCGACAGGGGCCGCTCAGGACAGGGGCCGCTCAGAACAGGGGCCGCCACCTCCCGCCGCCTTTATTATCCCGACTCTTTTCTCTCTCTCTCTCTCTCTCTCTCTCTCGATAACTTGCAAAGCCCAGCTCCTTCTTCTCCCCGCCCTAACGCCACCCTCATTGGCATGTTCCCCTCAAACAGGAACAGGCATCCCGGCGGCTCATTGGCCGGACGAAGCATCGCTCACCCGTGCCCGCCTCCCGCCTTCATCCTCAGTGGCTACCTCGGCGGTAAGGCCCCGGCTCCGAGCCTATGCGCCAAGGCGGGCAATCTGTCCTGCCAATCAGCACGCCGAGGTGGTAAAAGCTCAGCCCTCCCCACACACTTATTGGTGTGAAGAAGTCGCTTCCTCTCTCTGGGAGTGGTCAAGGTGGACATCAATCTTGGGTCTGTCCTCGGGAACCCCGAGAGGGCTGAGAAAGACCGCCCAGCTGTTCAACGTTGATACGGATTATTCATGGTTTTTTTGGCCCTTTTTTGCCGATAACCAATTATTATTGAAAGGGCATTGAAAGGGGGCATGCCGGAGCCGCGGGAGACCTGTCAGAGAGCCGCATGCGGCTCCGGAGCCGCAGGTTGCTGACCCCCGTTTTAGACTATTTACTGCTCACTAATTAATTGCATGCTAATATCATTCAAAAGCAAATGTGAATAATTGAGTATATATTACAATTCAGGTCCTGTTTGATTATGATATGCAAATAGTGGGGAGTAAGTAGCGTATGTAAATTTTCTGCTCTGAGTTGGTGTTTCTAAGAGTACAATTAATAGTTTTCCTGGTGGTGTGAAGGTATTTTGAAATATATATTTATCTTCATCCATCTCTCTCTGAAATATATCTATATCTATCTTCATCCATCTCTCTCTGTATAGATATTCATTTGGTTCAAGACTGTATCACAATGACGAAAAAGTAAATTATTAGTTCTGTAGTGTGATGATGTACGTTCAGCAGAAGATGCTTCTATTTAGGAATCGGTCATAAAGATGTAATTATTCTCGTCATGGTACAATAGGACTCCTGATAAATATACAAAGAATTTGAAAGTGTATGTATTCATTCGATTTTTACTGTTGCAAAATCAATAATGGTTGGAGACAAGGAACACACTCCATTAACGTTCTCTGCTTTTATTATTAAAGAGTCGTTTTTCAAGTTTTTGCTAAATGAATTTAGTAATTGCCAGCCTTGAGCTTGGCAAATACTTGGCATTTCATAGGATTCAGGCAGTAACAGTGTCCTTGATCTCCTTTTTTATCTCTTCCTTTAAAGATGCCTGTCTTATATTGTCAAGAGCTACTTGAAACCTTGAATAGTGCTTTAGGTGTCAATCCTACACACCTAGACAATCACACCTACACACAATCAAACCTACTTCTAAGTAACATCCATAGGATTGTACTGTTAAAAGCCAAACAGGGTTATGTTCATGTAGCTGCTCCATTCCAGAGCCCCATGGGTGCAATTGTGTTTGCAAAATAATGCATTTCTGGTTTCCAGCTGCTTGCTGCAGTGTAAGCTGCATGTAGTTGGAAGTTTGCACATCATCCAGGAGACACACTAAAGTCAGTGGCACTACTGATGAGTAAATTTGCATAGTTGTACCTTTATGGTAAAAGATTCATCAAACGTGGAATATTTCATCAAACCTCTATTTCAGAAGTTATTTGCTGTACAAGCTAAGTCGACTGATCACCAGTGGCATTCTCCCCTGGAAAGTACACACGCAGCATCACTTTAAACTGCAGGAGTTTCTCAAGGTAACAAATGTAGCAGCTATGGAGCCAGTCCAGAAATGATGAAGAAGTCACCTAGGCCTTTTTGTTGCATTGGCAAAACATAGGAAACAGATTCTTGTTCTTGCTTTTGGGGGTTTTAGGACCCCTACAGCAAGCCTGGCTTTATTCAGTGTCCAGTTGCATTGCTACAGAGCCGCACAGTCACTTGAACCTTTTCAGCTTGGAAGCCAGGGGCTTGCTTTTCACCTTCGGCAATGCAAGTCCACTCAGGCATTTTGTGCTGGCCCCAGGGGTTTGTCCGTGAAGCGAGGTCCAAGTCCAGTCCTGGGTCTAGGGGTCCAAAGGAGGTCAGTCCGGCGGGGAGCGAGGCAGGGAGCAGGTCAAGGTCCAAGGCAGGTGCAGGCACGAGGTTGCAGGTTGAGCATACGCTTGCAACTAAGTTGCTCACGCAACTTGGGCTGGGTCTGGCTGGCTTTTATCTGGCCCTATGCTTAGGGCGGCCCCGATCCTCTGGAGACTTGCCTCTCCTCCGGGCCTGGAGGCGAGCACTCCTCCTGAAAGCACTTAGCTCTCTTCGCCTCTCTGTCCTGAGCCTCTGCAGCTCAGGAGAGGCTGGTGGGTTACTGGACCCAGGGGCTGCCTCAGCTTCCTCTGAAGAGGCTGGGAGTGGAGCACCTGCAGGCAATGGGTCCTCCCTCCCATCAGGAGCCAGAGCAGACTCTGCTGATGCCTGCACCTGGGGATCCAGCACAGGTGGGAATCCTTCAGGCTCAAGCCCTGGCCCCAGCTCAGCTGGTTCTGGAGGCGGGGAATCCTGTGCAGGCTGGGATCCCTCAGGTTCAGCATCAGAGTCTGACTCCCAGGCCATCACACATTTTCTACCAGAAAAGCCCTGTCTTGTCTGCACTGAAGACTTGCTCTAGAAGATATGTCTCTTTAGTTGCACAGGGTATATCTTGTCAGGATGTCCTACTTATGAGTAGAACCTTGGCAGAGACACATGCCTGACTGGCATGTTCCCTCCCTCCTAGGCGATCGTTCGGGAGCTTCAAAAGCATTCCTCAGCCCAAACATCACAGCGACTGATGCCAAATGACATTAGCACACTAACGGATTGCAGAGGTTTGCACAGCTGTGTAACAGAACTCAGCAACTCAGCATTTTGGCTAATCTACTTTATTTACATATAAACACACATGGAGCACTGCAACATGGCTCTCTCTTTCTAGCATCAGACAGCAAAGAGAGAGAACAAAGGACAAAAGTCCCACTTCAGGGAACACAGTAAGACAAACATCCTGTCTTTGTCACTTCCCATTCTGTGGAATCAAAACACACACCCAGTCATGTGATAGACAACAAACGCATGACTGCACACGGGGAATGAATCTTCAACACATCTTTGTCTGCAGATGCAGCCTCCCCTCTCATTCGGACATTCTTCAGGCTGAAACGGATGTTAAAGCTGTTAAGCTAACCGGAGCTGGCTTTAAATTCCTTGGTAGGCTGGTCCCCATCTGTAGTGGAAGGTCAGAGGGGCTCAGAGCCTTTTAGAACAAGATACTGCCAACCACAGGACCATGCTTCCGGTCCTTATCTTCCAGCCACAAGTTCAGTGCCATTTCCATCTTCACAAAGCCTTGTCCTGCACCTGACTGGTCAATTTTGCAGTCAGTGGTGTGCTTGCTGCCACAGCCCCACAGATCTCCTTCCCATGCACCTTGATGGCACAGATATTGGACTCATTCTGGCCAAATTTGTGTGCGACTGCACACACAGACATGCTATCCTTCAAGCAGTCCAACATAGCCAATGTCTCTTCCAGCATGGGAGCCATCTTGTACTTCTTTGGTTTCTCAATAGCTGCTGCTGCCTTGGATTTAGGGGCCATCTGTCTTCTCTGCACTCTGCACTCTGCACTCCATCATTGTCTCTACAAATACCTCCACAAGTCTCCCTCCTCCAATCACCCTCTCCAACTGCTTCTTCCACACCCAAACACTCTCATGAAGGCTTCTGGTTATTATTTCCTGCTCTCCTGCCTCTTTTCATACCAACACACCCTTTTGTGCCATCCCCCCCCCCTGTGTGCACCATTTCTACAACATTTGAAAAAAAATTAAAATTATTTTTTGGCGATGTGCATAAAGCTGCGAGTAAAAATGTTAAATAAGCCTAAGATGAGAGTTAACTTCACCACAGATAATGAACCTAGAACAAAACCAAACAATGCACATGCCTTTGGACCAATTCAAACTACTGGCACATTTACACTAGTTCTCCTTTGGTATGTCCTTCCTCACAGAAGAGAACCAGTTGAGAAAGAACAACTTTTCACCCTAGTGAGCTGGAAACACCCTATTTTTGCAGCAGTAGCATCTGTGTCCCCTCATCTTTGCAGTCACTCAGCAACTGATGGCTGCTGCAAAGTTCATAAAAGAGCTGGGGGATTGGGTTTCCCAAAACTGCTTGTTAGTCTCAGCTCACTTGAACATTTTGCTGTAGATGTGCTGTGGAAATATATGAAAAACATTTCAGATAGAACCCAGATATTTTATGCTCAGAGGATGGACTGTCCCCAACCTTCAGACAATTAGTTGAATTAAGTGGCTTATTTTGGAGAACTCAGCAGGCCGAGAAGCAATACTGAGGATTCTAAAAAGCACCTTTTTGGCTCCCACTCAGTTATTTTCTCAAAGTGGAGGCTCAGCAGCACAAATGGAAGCTCATTCCCATCCCAACCCCCCAATGTTTGCCAGACATCCAGTGGATAATCGATAAACTTGTGATGCTCTAAAAATCTATTAGGTATGATGGAACAGAACTGAACCACTGTCTCATATTGCAATTGTGGTCAGCATTAGAAAAAATATTTCAACTTGATAGATAGCAAAATGAACATCTATGGCTCCTATCCTTATCCACAGTCAGCTGTCCTTTAAAAGCTGATTAACGTGACCAGTTAACACAGAAAGATTTCATTTTCCGTATGATAAATTGCTTCTGTCTACAGGCTGCGTATGCATGTGATATATGTTTAAATGTGAAGCCTTTCTCACTGATCTGCTATCATGGGTGATTCACAGAATCACAGAACTGTAGAGTTGTAAGGGACCCCAACTAAAGCATGCATGGCAGATGGCCATCCAACCATTGCTTAAAAACGTCCAAGGAAGGAGAGTCCACAACCTTCCGAGGAAGGAGTCATTCTGGGAAATGACCATAGGTCAGTAGTAGAGCATCTTGGCTCTCATGGAGAAGGTCTCAGGTTCAATGCCTGTCATCTCCAGATAAGGCTGGAAAAAAGCTCCTCCCTTAAACCCTGTAGAACGGCTTCCAATCAAAGTAGGCAGAACTGAGCCAAATGGACCGATAGGCTGAGTCAGGATAAGGCTTCTTAAGTTTATAATGTCCGCTGTGACAAACAAAACATCCAAAAGGGTTATGAATCTGTGAGGACAGGCTTGAACTGTCCAGCACCAGCACCACTCAGGTGGCATTTAATGGATTTAACTATGCAGCCAGCAGTGCTGGTTTTTTTCAGGGGGTACCCAAGTACCGGCACCTCATTGTTGTTGTTGTTGTTGTTGTTGTTGTTGTTGTTGTTGTTGTTGTTAAAAAGTGTGGCACTAACTTCATGGTGAGTACTGGCACCTATTTTTCGGGGGGGGGGGGAGCGCTGTCTGAGAGCCAATTGCGGTTGCCCCACTTACGCACAGGGTGCTTTTCAGTCCCACTGGTCTGATTTGGTATAAGGCTCCTTTCTATGTTCCTATGAACTGGCTAAATTCCTAGGCACAGGAAGCATTTTCCTTACCCATCATATATTCACTTGACCCAGTGAGTTGGCCCTTGGTTTATTACAAAGCTTCCTTTAATAATAACAATTATATGCACAGAGATGGAAAGATACAGCTCCACCCACTATACAGGAATGGCTGATATTATTGACATTTATTAAGGACTGGAAATTTGTACGGACTTTTTACATGAAAGAGAAAATGAGCTTGCAATATCTGGATTTGAAGATTGAAAAAATATTGGCTTATAGAAAACAGAATAGTTGGATGTTGATGAGTGAATACTATCGGAAGTCTTTTTATCTTTTTCCATTTTCTTTTTATCTCTCTCTCTTTTCTCCTCCCATCTTTCTTTTCTTTCTCCAACTTTCTTTGTCTTCTTGCTTCTATTCCTTTTTAGATTAGATTTTTAAAGTATTTCTTTTATTCTGGAGTATTCTAAAAAAGATACTTTGTGTTGGGTATGAACTTTTGTATATCTTGTGATAAGTATCAATAAGAATAGATATTTCTATATAAAAAAACAAAACAAAAAACCCAAAGCATTCTTTAAGGACAGCTCTAGTGCTGGAAGGCATAATTATACTAGATAAAATACAGCATATTCTACAAGAACACACAAATTTCTTGACACATTGAAGCAAAGTCATTGTTTACAGCCTGTTTTAATGCGAGTTACTTCTGTAAATAATGTATATTTCCTGAATAATTGTGGGAATATGCCGCAGGTAAATTCCAAAGGACAGAGCTTTTCATTTTCTTCTGTTGCCGTCCAAATCAGTGACATAATTAAAGGAAACACTATGTACTGATAACACTGAACATCCAAGGACAACTTGTCACTTCAGGTTGTGCATAAACATAGCATGGTAGCATAAGATGACAATGGCGAACGGGATTCTGAATGCTTAGGTACACAAAGTGGGCTCTAGAGCAAAGGAAAGGGGTTTTAAAGTTAAAGGACAAGAGGAAAAAACAAAACTGCAGAAATGTAAGCGGAAATAAATGCAAATATAGAAATATAGAACTGAGTGAATAAGATGGGTGGGGTATACATAATAAAATTATAATAAAACATTATTATTTTATGTATAGCTTTCCCAACTATGGCAACTAGAATGTTTGTGGTTTTAAGCCAATTTGACTTAAAATATTAATGTTGATGCCCCAGTTCCAGCTCTTGTTGAATGTAGCTAGCCTGACACAATGGCTGGTGGTTCCAGATGGGGATGTGCATTCCTAGCTACATCAAAGGATGTGTCCTGCCAGTTTCATAAGGCATGGGTTTCCTTTTATAGCAGGGATGTATCTCTCTCTCTCTCTCTTTCTCCAGCCATTTAAACCAGGCATGACCAAACTTGGCCCTCCAGCTGTTTTGTGACTACAATTCCCATCATCCCTGACCACTGGTCCTGTTTTGTAGTCCCAAAACAGCTGGAGGGCCAAGTTTGGCCATGCCTGCTTTAATCCATGAGTAGGCAAACTAAGGCCCTGGGGCCGGATCTGGCCCAATCGCCTTCTAAATCCGTCCCGTGGTTGGTCTGGGAATCAGTATGTTTTTACATGAGTAGAATGTGTCCTTTTATTTTAAATGTATCTCTGGGTTATTTGTGGGGCATAGGAATTCGTTCATTTATTTATTTTTCAAAATATAGTCCGGCCTGCTACAAGGTCTGAAGGACAGTGGACTGGCCCCCTGCAGGAAAAGTTTGCTGACCCCTGCTTTAAACACTAGCACGATCACCTTGAATTGGGCCTGGCGACAAACTGGCAGCCACTTTGCAAATACAACCTTAAGTATAGAGCTGATGTCCACAACTGTTTCTAGAGGGGCAGCTGCATTAGCCACTCGCAGGAGGGAAAAAAGCATATTGTGACACCTTAAACTAATACATTTACAGTGCAATCCTGTGCAGGTCTGCTCAGAGATAAGTCCCAGCAATTTCATGGGCAAGTATGCATAGAATTGCAGCCTCAGTAGCAAAAGTGCTCCCCTCTCACTATGTTCCACACAAATATTACCTTGAAGTGCTTTGTGCAATTAACCTTCTTTTACAGAAAAATGAATTGTAAATGGCATGTGCTGGTCCTAGTGTGCCAGTGTCTTCATGTAGAAGGCCAAGCAGGAAAGCATACCAATGTTCTGCTCTCTCATTTGTTTTGTCCAAACAATATTTCACATAGAGTTCAGTGCTTCAGCGCTTGCTTTATTTTAAAAGGGCATAAATGCATTGTTTGAATACAGTAGTAGGATCAAGAATACATTTGGTGACTCATCTTTCCAAGAACCTTCAGAGCTTTTTCTTCTGCGGTTAATGCCTCCTTCGATTCTAGCTAGTGACTAGCTAGGCAAACAAAACATTAAAAGTGTTTCTAGATGCAAACCAGTAAATGGGGTTGTCATGGGAGGCTCTTAGAAACTATGTATGCAGAGGGAAAGGGGTTCCTATTAAACACACCACCCACTTCTTCTTCATCTGCTTCTGCAACATCTACATTATGCTCTTCTTTCAGTGACAGCTTCAGTGGAGGTAAAAAGGAATGAACACTCTTGTCACAGTTTTGCGGGAGGAAGGCTAGACACCTTTACTGGGTGTAGGTGTTTGCTGCAAAGCAGTGGAGGAGAGGAGAGGCTGCCAGCTCAAAACTGCAGGCAGGTGGTTGTGGAGGGGCTAGTGGAGAGCCATGATTTCAGTAGGTTGTTGTGGGCTTTGCTAGCCACTTGGGAGCCACAATGTGCCTGCCTGGTGCTCACCCTTCCCTGTGCTACCACCTTGCAATGTACTGGAGACAGGTCTTCCTCAGTTGCTACTGGGGGGCGCAAATTACCTCAGGAGCTGCTTATGTCATCTCACATGTTTGTTAAGGAACTCCTTCAGAAGGCCTGTTGATTGAGTGGCCATCTTGATTTGCTTGCACAAAATTTACATGGAGTTTAGGCAATGTACGGTTTTTGTTGAACATTGGTTCTGCTTTGCTTACAGGGAAGTTATATGGCACCCCAAATTCTTAATTTGCAGTTTACCTTAATGTTCTTCGTTGGGCTGCAGAACATTGGTTTCAGATTTATTTAGTTATTTAATGTGTCTATACCACCCTTCATCTGAAGATCAGATGGGAGAGATCATCAGAGGGTTTGGGCTGGGTGTTCATCAGTATGCGGATGATACCCAGCTCTACCTCTCTTTCAGATTAGAACCAGTGAAGGCCCTGTGTGAGTGTCTGGAGGCGGTTGGAGGATGGATGGCGGCTAACAGATTGAGGTTGAATCCTGACAAGACAGAAGTACTGTTTTTGGGGGACAGGGGACAGGCAGGTGTGGAGGACTCCCTGGTACTAATGGGGTAACTGTGCCCCTGAAGGACCAGGTGCGCAGCCTGGGAGTCATTTTGAATTCACAGCTGTCCATGGAGGCGCAGGTCAATTCTGTGTCCAGGGCACTGTCTACCAGCTGAGACCCTACCTGCCCGCGGACTGTCTCATCAGAGTGGTGCATGCTCTAGTTATCTCTCGCTTAGACTACTGCAATGCGCTCTATGTGTGGCTACCTGTGATGGTGACCCGGAAACTACAACTAATCCAGAATGCGGCAGCTAGACTGGTGACTGGGAGCAGCCACCGAGACCACATAACACCGGTCTTGAAAAAGCTACATTGGCTCCCAGTACATTTCCGAGCACAATTCAAAGTGTTGGTGCTGACCTTTAAAGCCCTAAATGGCCTTGGTCCAGTATACCTGAAGGAGCGTCTCCACCCCCATCATTTTGCCTGGACACTGAGGTCCAGCGCCAAGGGCCTTCTGGCGGTTCCCTTGCTGCTAGAAGCCAAGTTACAGGGAACCAGGCACAGGGCCTTCTCGGTAGTGGCACCCGCCCTGTGGAACCCCCTCCCACCAGATGTCAAAGCAAAAAACAACTACCAGACTTTTAGAAGACATCTGAAGGCAGCCCTGTTTAGGGAAGCCTTTAATGTTTAACAGACTATTGTATTTTAATATTTTGTTGGAAGCCGCCCAGAGTGGAAGCCGCCCAGAGACAACAACAACAATATCACAGGATGGTTCACAACATAAAATTACAAAACAAGAAGGATGATGAAGAACACAAAATACATAGCAAACCAAAGCAAACCAATACCCCCCCCCCCACAAAAAACACATTTAAAAGATTATAGATCATTTAATCAGCCAAAGGACTGTCTCTCCTGGTGACCTGTTGACGTCACCATCATACAATGAAAGCAGTTTCTGTGCCAAAACCGGGCGTAAACCCTGATTGAAATGGATCTAAAAAACCAGTTTCCTCCGAATGCATTATGCCACTGAATAGATACAAATTGTCTGTTGGCAAACAGCAGGACAGTACTGCTGCATTCATGCCCTGAAGTTGCACTTCCTAGAGACGACTGACTGGGCCACAGTAGGAAACCTGATGATGCATTGGATGGACCTTTGGTCTGATCTAGCAGGGAGCTTCTTATAATTGTTGGATTGATTAGGAAGACTTCTCCCAAAGTGCTTTGCAAGCCTTCTTCTATCTTTACTTGAAGTAAAGCTTTCATCAGTCCATAGCCTCCGCAAGAAGGTGAGTGTTGTTTTCAAATTACTCTTCCCAGAAGACAGAATGATACTGGTCTATATCTAGCAGTACTTTTCATATAGTTTCAAATTAAACAGTAAATCCGCTTATTGTAGGGTGGCCTACTTTACAGAGCACACATCCCTCTGTTTGAATGGCTATCTGAGGCTTTTTGTTATTATTGAATTGAAGATAGCTCTCAATTCAAGGTTCTAGCGTCAATCATGGGCATCTCCAGTTTGGCTGGGAAAGAACTCTTTTAAGCTCTGGAGAACTGTTGCTAGCATAATGTTATAGGTTTGGGAGTCAGTCTGGGTGATATCTGTGGATACCTTCCAAACCTGTATCTGTGAGGTTAGAATCTATAAGAGGATACCCGCCGACCCAGCCAAACAAGTTCCTTGGTAAAGTAATGGCCTTAGCTGGCCAGATACTTCCATTTACATGTTGCCATAGAGACAAATGGGCAGGGCTTTTCCAACCACACCTTGCTGGGTGTCATGTCATCCTAGGGTGGAGAACAATAGGTCAAGTCAGGGCTTTGCATGAGTTTTGGCTGATGCAGGAAGCTGGGGACACAGAGGCTGGACCCAAGCTATGGTTTGGGGATCTCCCAGGAAGATTGGTTAGAATGTTAATGCTGTGAGCACCTCTAACCCAAGCTCAGTTTGTATATATGTATAAATGAAACCATATATCATAAAGACACCACAGTCTCCATTGACTTTCTTACCAAGGAAAACACCCCTTGGTAAGCTGTGGAACTCACTACAGTCTCTCACCAGAGTCTCTTCCCACTTGGAGATTGGGGTGCACGGAACAACACTATAGGCAATTCTGAGCTAGATGGCGCAATTGTTATAACTTGGTATCAGGGTTGCATCCTATGGTTCTGACTGGGAACATAATTTAATTGGTACCTTTCACTGTGAGCTGCTCGGGTTAGTGATGCATAGCTGCAAGTGCAAAGGCTTGTGTTTATTATATCTGCCCATATTTGCATTTATATTAATATTTAGATATTTGTAATTCCATATATCTATCCTATACCCCAGACTCCCAACAATGATTGTGTATCTCCTATCTGAACATTGCTTTTTTAAAAATGGGAATCCAGGAAATCATGGAATGAAATTCCCAAAGACCTGAAGCTGCATGCATAGATGTAGTATTGAGTGGTGTGTTGCCTAGAATACTGCACAGCGGAAAAATAAAGGAATTTTGGATTTGGACGAATAAAGTGACCAGGCTGCAAATGATTACCTACCCAAGGGTAATGTGTTTATAGTCTCTCAGTTGCTGCTGCCTCCTGGACCTAGCCCGGGTGATGTTTTTGCAGTAGCAAAGACTTTGTGGTAATACATCTGCCACACCCAAACACCAAGTAAACAAGACAATGGAAGGAGAAGACATGTGCTTCAGGGCCATTCTTCTGGAATTAGAAGGAATACAGGATAGACAATAGCAAATATGAAATTAAGAATCCTAAGATGTTTAAGGAGAGCCCTGCTGGATCAGGGCAAAGGCCCACCTGCTCCAACATCCTGTTCTCATAGTCACCAACCAACAGCTTATGGGAAGCCTGCAAGCAGGACATGAGCACAACAGCATCTACTTCACTCATGGTTCCCAACAACTGGGGAACACTGGCATGGTGGCATGCCTCTCTGTGCTGCACTTTCTTAGGACCAAAGAGCCATAATTTCTCCCACCTCATACCATGCACATGATATACCAGCATTTGGGGGCCTTACAGCTCACTGCTGTGCAGCCTGGTGACTTACTCCCAGGTATGTTTGCATTGGATTATAGCAGCTGTTTGTCAAAAACTGCTTTTAACAAGTATTAAGAGGATGTAGGAGTCGAGAGTAGTTGACGGAGCTGGTAAGTGTCTTCCACATTAAATAATTAGTGAAGGATGAAAGGGTACTTATGCAGCTATTGAGTTTTCAGACAGTCATCAAGTAGCAGGGACTTACAGTGGCAGAATATCGCAGTTTGTACTTGCAACTGTCACTTTAACATGCTTGCTTGTTTTTCCATCTGAGGGGATTTGGGGTTTGTGACAATGCTTCCCCCTCCAGAACTTTCCTTCTTTAAAATCACATACTTTTGTAAACTAAGAAAATCTTTATTAAAATGTTTTCTTTTTAAAATCCCCCCATGGAAAGTTTAGTGAATTGCTCTCCTGATTAGTGAATTCTGGCAAGTCATTGAAGCATCAGTTTTATTTCTGTATCCTATGTAGGATGGGGAACTAGTGTATTGCATTCATATACTGTATCTGAAGGATTAATAATGCTGTAAGATTTATTCAAGTTTATTTACTTAATCCTTTCCCTCTCCTCCAGTGTGGTGTAGTGGTTAAGAGCGGTAGACTCGTAATCTGGTGAACCGGGTTCTAGTGGTTTCCAGAATTGCTGCCCACAACCTTGAAGGCAGAGAATAACCATTGCAGCTGGTAGCCTTTGATAGTCCTCTCTTCCATGAATTTGTCTAATCCTCTTTTAAAGTCATGTAGGATGGTAGTAATCACTGCCTCCTGTGGGGGTGAGTGTCATGGGCCAAGAGTTAGCTTCGCTTGCTGAATATCAGCCTAAAGGGGGTCAATGCAGAGTAACTCCACCTGCAGCCACTGGTGGAGGAAGAGGGGTGCGGGGGGAAGGCACCGCCCCTGGCAGCACGATCCCGGTGGGATGCCATCGCAGCTGCCCCCTGCCCACGCTGGGTGCCACGCCCCTGGGACGTGCACCACGCCCCTGCAGGCGGCACGCCACACCCCCGGGACGTGCGCCACACCTCCAGGATGCGTGCCTGCCATGCCCCCGCCTGCTCTCCACCCCCCCCCCCCAGTGCCAGAGCATGAAGTTCTGCCACTGCCTGTAGCTAATCAGCCTGCACAGAAGAGAAGGCACTGATGAGAGCTGAATAGCACTGATGAGAACGAGCTGGCTCTGGTCTTCTTAAACAGAGCTCTCAGCAGCAGTCAGATATGTCGTTCCCGGCCCTACCTTGCTGCTTCCTGCTTTCCATCTGGACCCTTGGGCCTGTGACCATCTGGACTCCCTGACCTCTGGATTGGACCCTTGGCTCTGTGATCATCTGGATTCCCTGACCTCTGGGCTGTCTGACTTTGTATGTGGATTCTGCTCTCAGGCAAGAGTTCCCTATCCCTGCTTGCTCAGCAATGGGACTCTGACAGTGAGTTCCATAGTTAAACTATGTAGTGCTTATATCTGTCCTGAATTTTCCAACATTCAGCTTCATTAGATTTCCACAAGTTATATTGTTATGAGAGTGCTTGCAGAGTGAGAGAAGTGACTGCTGGTAAGGACAGCATAACCTTGGGAAAGGTAACTTTCTGACATGATTTTTTAAGGGCTATTTTTGTTTAAACTGATGCAGCCTTAAATTTCTGTAATCTCAAAAAAACCACCACTCCCACAGATCTTGTTACCAAATGCTGTTGTTGACCCTGCCAGTTTCTATCTGGCTATCTTTTCAACGCACGCTGTTATCCTTGCTTCCACCAGCAAAGTCTCAGTTATCTCTTATTCAGCAGGAATGACTAAATTTCAGCAGGGCTCTAATTCCTGGACGCTTGCAAAATATAAAATCGCAGGTCAGGGATGCAATCGCTATGAAGCAAACAATAAAATGAAATAAAAATTGGATTGTTCAGCACAGCTTCTTTAGCTTTCCTTCTCCAATTTTCTCCACCCTCTCACTTCAGCTGATTGGTATTTTTGCTGAAGGCCTACTTTAAAAATGCCAGCTCAGCAGGAATGTGAAAATATCCCAGTAACTAGGAAAGGATTAAAAATAAACAGCCATTAGGAAAGATATGGAAAATTAATTGGAAACCAGCAGCCGAGGCTAGAATTAAACATATGCAAGGGACCATCTTTCATTCTATACCATTTTCAGTACAGAAAGTGTTTTATAAATCTTAAACCACTCATTCTTATGATAATCCTGTGAGGAAAATTATTACTGTTTCCATTTTTTACAGCAGATTCCTTAAGACCATTTTCGAGAATCCAAAATTGAAGGTACATCCATGGAGAAAGAACAAGGGTTGGTCACTCTTTTGCTCTCCATTCTCTTCTATAATCATATTCTGAGTGAGGAAGTGATCTCATTCCCAGCCTGAATCTTTGCATCCCTGAGGATGTAACTTTGGGCTGAGCTGAGCATGTTTAAATCCCACTGATTTCAAAAGAACTACATTTGTCCGGAAAACTGCAACGAGTGAATAAATCTTCCACAAATAACAGCAACAGTTTCCTGGGTGTGAGCCTCACCATTGCACGCAACCACCCCCACCCCCCCCGAATCAAGCTATGCTTTGGGGTTTCAATGAGCGAGAACTTCCTTCTCAAGATCTGAAACACATTGCTTGCACAAAACCATGTGCAATGTTACATTTCTGCTATGTGGATTCTTGCTAGATTCTCTGGAACCCCAGTTCAGATTAGATTGGGAGTCAGGTGGTTCTTTCTGATTTTCTATGTGCACTGCTTCCACCTAAAGCTGTATCTCAAGTAGGGGCACATGGCACTACATGCCAGCTTTCTCCAGAGGAGACTTGCTTGGATTGTAAATGAAGATAAGCTCCGTAGTTTTGACTTCTTAATAAATGTTACCCTGTACCTCACAAGTGCCTACCTAACATATTTCAGTAGGTTATGTCTCTGTAGAAGCGAGGAGCAGAAGAATGGAACAATATAGGTACGAGAGAAGAAGTAGCGTAAACATGGAAGTTTACACAGCTCTTGGGGGAGCTTTTTCCTTTCCTTTCCTTTCCTTTCCTTTCCTTTCCTTTCCTTTCCACACAAGGATTGGCTCCTGAATTTCACTAAATACCAGCTTCAGAACTATAATCTGTGACTGGGAAATGCATCTCTGAACATAAACTAAAAATGACTATTAGGAACCACACATTTTCCTAAGAAGCTCTTCCCTTTGAGTCCCCCCCCCCCCCAATAATAATTCTACAACAAATCCTCTGGTTTTCTTGCAGTGGCTTACTAGTCTAAGCTGTTTCATTGAATGCCGTATGACTTTCCCCCCTGTAAACTTGTTGGCTTTTGTTTTGTTTTGTTCTTCAGGCTCAACATTTCAAAGCCCGTTTAGACTTCCCTGGAGTTTCATGCCCTATTATTATTGTCTTTTAAGAGTTCCATCTTGGTTGTAAGTTGCATTTTATATCTTTCTCTAACAGTGTGCAGAACTATTCCCCCTCACCTCCCCAACCACAAGCTTGATTTTCTTCTGGTTAATTTAATATCTCGGCAACTAGAAATAGCCTCAGAGCCGTCTCATCCATTGGGGCTGGTGGCGCGGCGCACCAGGGCGCAATGGCCTGGAGGGCGCCTCCGCCCTCCAGCCCCGCTGGCAGCGCCTGCCGGCAGCGCCCTCTGACTCCCGGCAAGGGAGCTGGCCGGCCACGCCACGCCCTCTGGCTGCCCAGCAGAGCACAGGAGCTCTGCGCGCCCTTCCAGCGCTTCCGGGACGGGAGGCGAGGGCAGCCGGATCGCGCTCCGCGCGCAGCCGGCTGCCCGCCCGATCGCGCTCCGCGCGCAGCCGGCTGCCCGCCCGATCGCGCTCCACGCGCAGCCGGCTGCCCGCCCGATCGCGCTCCGCGCGCAGCCGGCTGCCCGCCCAATCGCGCTCCGCGCGCAGCCGGCCGCCCGCCCGATCGCGCCCGGCGCGCAGCCGGCCGGCCGCCCGATCGCGCTCCGCGCGCAGCCGGCCGCCCGCCCGATCGCGCCCGGCGCGCAGCCGGCCGGCCGCCCGATCGCGCTCCGCGCGCAGCCGGCCGCCCGCCCGCCCGATGCAGCGCGAGCTGCCCAGCCGCGCCGCCCGGCTGCGCGCGGGAGCGCGAGCCGGCCGCCCTCGCCTCCCATCCCGGAAGCGCTGGAAGGGCGCGCAGAGCCCCGCGCCGCTCCAGCGCCACGCCCCTCATCCCCCACTCGCCCACCCCCCTCCCAAGGGGCGGCAAGCGCGGGAGGGAGGCGGCGGAGAGGCGGCATGGCGGGGGCGCCGGAGGGATAGCCGCGCCAGGGCGGCAGATCCCCTTAAGACGGCTCTGAATAGCCTTATCAATTTCCTACACATTTTGCTTTGTTTTATTGTGGCTCATTATCTGTCTTATTGTTTTACCTAAGATTAGTACAGCACATTCTCAGTGTATTTCCACAGCATGACTTGTTTCTGTCAGTGTTCTGAGATAACTCTCTACCCCACCCCTCTGATTTTCACATGTTTAGCTGGCGGTTGCTTCCCTGCTGCTTTTAATAGCATATTGTAGTATTGTGTTGGCCACTTTTCCATAGCAGATTGTCTGTTTAATTGCCATTTCCTCTTCAAGCATCAGCACACTGTACACACATGTTGCAGTGCATGCTGGCATCAGTCATGCATGCTGTGAGGCATGCAGACTTGTTGTCAATACGCCCCATGGCTTGTGTGCATGACACAAGCATGCCCTGTGGTGTGCGTGCATGGCTGCCACAGAATTTAGAGGGCTCCCAGCCCCCTTTTTGAAAATTTGGGGGCCCTTGCCCCGCAGATTGCATGCTTGGACAGTGCTCTGTGGCACCCCATAACATAGTCACCAGGGGGACAAAAGGCATTCTCCCAATGCTACCCTCTGGACTCTGTACTGAAGTTAGGATTGATAACACTGTGTGCCCAATTCCCGTTCCCCAGAGCTAGTCCAGGGGAATACCATGGTTGATGGTATCAAAAGCCAATGAGAGATCAAGAAGCAGGAGGAAGCTTGCATTTCCCCTCTGCTACTCTCTGCAAAGATCAGGGCAACCAAGGGCAACTTGTACACTGCTCTAGAATTGTTAGAATGAAGGGTGGTTTTTCAAAAAACTAAAAATGAATATTAATGTGATGTTAAAGCTTTAAAAGGTCATTTGGGGGAGGAGGGGTCCTGAAGGGCAAGCATGTGAATTATTTATTTTCCAAGTTCATTGGTTTGTCCTTTTTCCTTTCCCTGTTAGGGGTATGTGCAACTTAGCTTATATTTCTAGGCTACAGGAGGCAAACACTGTTGCTGCTTGATTGATTACTGTTTCTAAAAAACAAACAAACACCAAAACCAAACCACAGGTCCCAATTCACAAGGCAGAAATGAAAAGAGATTGCTCAATCCCTGGTAGTTGCACCCCCATGTGTGCTACATAAACTGTGTGATTCTACCTTTACCTATAAGTACATGACGTGCTCACATTTAATGACTTTGAACTGCCTTCCTGGAGAGCTTTTCTTCTTTTTACCCCTTTCCTCGACCTGCCTGCACTTCAGCTTCTTCATAGATAAAATAGTGACAAACAAGGTATGGGTTGCATGGGTATCTCTTTGCTTTTTTGTGGCTGTGTAGGGCTGTGAGAACAAGGAGATATCCAGCTTGTTGTATTTTTTGGCATTAAGGCACACAATACTGTTAACAGCTCCTGCTGTTTGCAGAGCTATGACGGCTGTCAACATGAGTCCCAAAGGAAATAAAAAAAAAATGGAGGGCATAAAGTGGGCCTGCTAGGCAAACTAATGCACAATGGTGTGTGTTTGAGTGGAGTGGAGGGAACGTCTACTAAATTGAGTCATGTTTAATCAGAGACCCACCAGAGTACGAATCAAGCAACTCCTGTACTTCACAATGTGTTCTGTGTGCTTTTACTTCAGTAGTAAAATAAATAGATCGGTCGCCATTAGTATGCTCATTTCTCTCCTGAGGTTTTTGCTCTTGCCTGTTTTTACAAGGCTGGAAAACTGTGTGAAGAACTTCAGTAGACATGACAAGCTTTCATCTGCCCTCTTGAAATACAAGGTGACTGAAACTTGTCAAACTGGGCTAAAAATGTGGATACTTGTGACTTTTTGAAACGTGTTTCTAGAAGAATGTACCTTGTACTACAGGGCAGGAGATATAATAGATCTTTTTAGAGGCATGAACATGATCTGTGGAGGCTGGTTCATGTGTGGGAATGGAGCACTGCCCCATCAACCCCAACCTCAGTCTGCCCTTGGGCAACCCCCAGTTGCCTGCAGGTTTCAGTCGGTGTGCCTCTGTCATTCATTTTTGGCTCCAGTTTCTGAGAGTCTCTTTGCCTTCGCCCTACCTATCTAATGAGCACCAACCATCTCTGAACATGATACTGTATAGATCAGTCCGACGGAGATATATGGGAAATGCATTTTGTTTAAAGACATCCCAAAGAGACACATGTTTATTAGGAGAACCCAGAAGATTTGGTTCTGACACCCAAGTTGGTGCTTTGAAAAACAGCTTGGGAGTCTGTCCATTTCAGCCCAGGGTCATAGTCTGAGCCAGCCAGAGGGGTCTGCTAATTCAAATAAAAGCAAGCAAGCAAGCAGCACAACACTCATAAATGACAGCAACATTAAATAAAAAGGAAGAAATGGAAAAGAAAGCCTCTCCTCTTATCGGAGGGGAGGTGTTGTGAGCGGGAACTGCTTCCTGCGCTCGCAGGGGGGTGTAACCAAGCCCCCTGCGTCATTGAGCCCTGTGCCTGCGTCATGCCCCCCAGCCAGCCATTCCGGCTGGTTGGGGGTGTGTGGTTTAGCTGTTTAAAATGGCCACAGGCTCACGGGTTCCTCCTTCTTGTTCCTCGGATCACCTGCCCACTCTTCCTTCAGGTTTTGCTCCTGACCTTGCTATGGACTTCGGTTGGTCACCTTGGTTGTCCAAGGAGCCTAGTAGGGAATTTGTTTCCACTTGGCAGATTGGCACCAGCCACTTGGTTTTTTGCCTACCTCGTAGCAAATTGTCACAACTTTGTAAGGTTTGGCGGTTAGGCATTGGAAAATGTGTTGTGTGTCGGAGGAGAGGTTGTGGCCATCACCTTCCCCTCCCCTTGAAGGGTATTCCATTAAAGGAATCCGGTGGTTGTGGTTCCTGTCCGATGCCCAGATGGACTCTAGGGGAAAGCTTCCAGTTGATTTGCATCAACAAGTCCTCCCTACAGGTTGTTAACCCTTGCGTGACTCCCGGCAGAGCAGGCAGGAGTCAAGTATAGTCTGTTTGATCCAATGCCTAAGCCAATACCACTCACATTCTGTAACCAATAATGTTGTGGCCTTTTTAGCCCATTAACCTAAAATACTTGTGTCCATGTGTCTTATTTTATCTCCAAGCAGGGGCGGGGCCTCGACTCACAACTGTAGGATTTGAGAGAGACCAGAAAGGTGAAGGGAGGGACTGGGTTGGACCTAAGCAAAAGAAAAGCTTTGCACCAATTGTGCCACTAGAACTCTTTTATAACATTCCTACTCCTCAGAGACACAACTTGCAAAAGAGCAAGAAGCATGGCAGAGCCAGCTGTCAGACCAGGCACAGCTTGTAAAAGCTGCTTCTAACCACTGAGGCTGTCAGGGCTTCCAGTGACAAAGCTGGATTAAGAAGCACCCCTAGCCTGCAAACCTGCTCTTTCAGGGGGAGGTGTAACCCTGTCTAGGGAAAGCAATTGAGAAATTTATCAGAGATATGAACCACTCCTCCATAGCACCTCCATCTTGCCAAGATTCAAATTCAGGTTATTTCCCCTCAGCCAGCCATCCCACCACCGTATTGAGGTACTGTGTAGTCCAAGGCCCATACAGCCTCTCCTGCTTCAGATGTTATGGTGAAGTATAACTGAGTGTCATCACTGAACTAATGGTGCCTTGCCCCCCAAACTGCTAATGACTGCTCCCAGAATACCATAAATACCAAATAGCACTGAGAAGAAATTGGTGTCCTGTGGCACCCCATATTGTAACTGCCAGGGGGCTGGAAAGCATTCTCCCAACTCTCTCAACTACTGTAGCATAGTGTCCCCAATTTCTATTCCATGGAGCTAGTCCAGGATGGCCAATCGTATCAAAAGCCACAGAGAGATCAAGCAGTATGAGCAAGGTCATGCTCCCTCTGTCCATCTCTCTGTAAAGTTCACCTGTCAGGGTGACCAAGGCTGACACATTCCCATGGCCAGGTCTGAACCCAGATTGGAATAGATCTAAATCAGGCACCCCCAAACTCTGCCCTCCAGCTGTTTTGGGACTACAACTCCCACCATCCCTAGCTAACAGGACCAGTGGTCAGGAATGATGGGAATTGTAGTCCCAAAAACATCTGGAGGGCCAAGTTTGGGGATGCCTGATCTAAATAATCTGTGTCATCCAAGAAGGCTTGCAGCTGCCTCACCACAACTCTCCCCACCACCTTCTCCACAAAGGGAATAGCGGCAACTGGTCTGTTATTATTCTATTCCAAAGGGTCCATGGTTACTTTCTTGAGGAATGGTTACACCACTGCCGCTTTCAGGGCAGCAAAGATTCCCCCACCCCCATGCAATGAAGCATTAACCACGCCAGTCTAAACCCCTCAGCTAGATTTAATAAGCCAAGTGGGACAGGGATCAAGAGGGCAGGTGGCCAAGAGTATGGCTGCCAGCACCCTGTCCACATCAGCTGACTGCATAAAGCTAAAACTCTGGCATTGGGAACCTCATCTGGAACTGCTACAACTGCAAAATGAAGGTCATTCCGAAGTCAAGCAACATTATCCTCAAAGTGTGTAGCCACTTGGTCACAGCAGTTTCTCAAATGCTCCAGAGGTCCCTCCACCACAGAGAGAGTCTAAAGGATGCAAGGTATGACTTCAGAGAAGGAAATCCAACTTCATAGGGCCCCTTCTGTCTGCTGAACCTTTCATATCCATTGACTCACACTTGGTGGAGATTGGTAGGGGTGGATTGGGAGTGGGCTGGGGACAAATCGGGAGAAGGGATGGCTCAAAAGAATCCATAGCATTCTCAGTCCCCTGATTCACCCTTAAAAGAGGGATAAGCCTGTGCCACCCTTGGAGCTGATGTATATTGACTTCCTCCCGTGGGAAGCAGTGAATGGGGGAATGTTTCAGTTTACAAGGAGAAAGGATGGAGTGCAAGAAGAACTCTCCTTGCTCACTTCTGTCCTGCCAACAAGAACATGGTTGGACTTTGAATATTGCAGTTTGTCCACCACATCTGCTTCCTCTCTCGACACTGTACTGTGGCTTCTCCTGGGTGTGCTCAATAAAGAGAAGTACATGTGTATTATCATTGTTATTATTAACAATACTTTAATGAATGGAGCTTTAATGAATGGAGGAAAACAAAGACCACAACCCCTGTCACTTCAACCCTGTTGCCTTTGCAGAAGTCATTTTCATTGCCCAGCTCATGCTAGC